>NC_052047.1:102784225-103131004 GCF_903992535.2 Arvicola amphibius
CTCATTTCTAGCTCCGCTTTACTTCCTAGTATATATTTTTAAAATTTCTTTGTTTCCAGTTTATGTACACTGGCATTCTGCCATGGGTGTCGGGTCCCCTGGAACTGGAGTTACAGACAGTTGTGAGCTGCCATGTGGGTGCTGGGAATTAAACCCAGATCTTCTGGAAAAACAGTCAGTGCTCTTAACCACTGAGCCATATCTCCAGCCCCACTTCCTGGTTAAGAAACACATACAACAGGATATCCTTCCCATGAGCATAACTGCCCCTTATTAGCTTATGGTTCACTTCCTGTCTCCTACGATGCCACCGTGGACAGCTCTTCGTGCTCATGCACAGGCATGCACACAGGTTCATCTGTGGGCTCTGCGATCTTTCTTATAACAGGCTCCACTTCTACACTTTTCACCCTCTCAGAGCCTCTGCTGGCAGAGCCCCTCGACGGAAGTGGAAGGTACAGACCCACCTGTATCTGGGGAAGGTGGCGGGGTTGGACAGAGAAGGTTGAAGCCATCAGGCAGCTGGACTGCTGCCAAGAAGCGGACATGGCCAGTGTGCCCCTGGCCTAGGCCAGTCGGGCTGAGAGGTGCTCGTGGGCAGCTGATGGTACTTGGGGTCGTGGGCATGGTCAGCACAACCCCAGCACTGGTGCCCACCCACAGTAGCTCCTCACACACCAGCAGCGCTGTGATTCTCAGGCAGGCTGCCTTGTGCTGTCTGATGATGGCATCGGAGCCTGGGGGAGAAACGGCATCACTGCACTGGAGGCCGGCCCTGTCTAGGCCTTCCCCCAGGACAGGAGCAAAGTCAGTACCTGCCAGCATCCTGTGCACAGGAGGGGTGATGTCTACCTCCGCCAGCTGCTCAAAGGTGTCAGGATGGTAGAGACAAACGTGGGCACTACCCTTCAAGGTCACCCACACACCCAGGTTGGAATCGACCATGCAAGCCACACTTCGGCTGGAATCCTGCCCCATGTAGAATGTGTGCTATAGGGGAGGAGGGCACAGATCAGGTGGTAGCTGGCAAAGCTGCTCTTCTGCCTGAACCCCACCACTGTCCACCCCACACAGAGCTCCCCACAAACCCCTCTAGATACTTGCCCAGATTGACAGCCAAGGCAGGCTTGGCCCTGGGTCTGGATGATCAAAGCTTGCCCACTTAATCCTCCAGAAGTAAAAAGGGGTGCCCTTTCCCTATGAAACTTGAGTGACTAAAGCTCGTGTGGGTTTAAGACCAGTCATTGGTCTCTCCCTGAATGGATGGGCAAGTGTTAGCCTAGGAGGAAAAAGTCACACTCTAAAAGCCCATGGTCACATGCCAGGCTAGTCACAGAACCAGGGCCTGACCCCAAGCCTCAACCTTCAACTCAGTCAATGAAATCCATGAAATCTGTGGTTCTTAGGTACTGCGTAGGCTGGGAACTTATGGTTTGTATGTAAACAAAGCAGGAGTAAAGGCCAAAAGTTTATCTTAAGGGTTGGTGACATCAGGAAGGACACTTATGTCCCCCAGGGATCCCAGTATTGCACAGATAGGATACAACAGGGGCATGAATGAGGAATTCTAAATATATGGGAAGTTGCTGTCTTCCTCATTAGCTAGAACGGAAATGAGGCTCAAGGAAGAGCAGAGACTGGCATGATAAGAGAGAGGGCTCAGGGAGAGGTCCTCAGCTGGATGCTTCTCTGTCTCTCTGGTCTCATTTCTCTCTTCTGTGAGCCCAGCTCATCCCAGATCACCAGTTCTGTTCCCCAGCCCAGCTACCTCCAGCTGCAGCGTGTCCGGGCTCAGGACAAGGACCCGGTTCTGGCAGCCACACCACAGCCGTCCACCCACAGACACCATCTTGGTGATGGGGCTCCCTGGAGCACCCAGAGTCATTGATTTGAAGTTCTGGGGGTCCCAGAAACGCCCTAGAAAGGAAATGGGTTAAAGAAAACATTAATTTTAGTGTAGTCCTACATTTGTTTCAGCCTCCCCTGAAAGAAGCCTGAATGTTCCATTCTATCTTTTGGGTTTTAGAGACAGGGTTTCTCTGTGTAGCCCTGCTACTCTGGAACTCATTACATAGACCAGGCTGGCCTTGAACTCAGAGATTCACCTGCCTCTGCCACTCGAGAGTTAGAGATGGAAGTGTGGGCCACCACCGCCTAGTGATGCTTTCATTTCCCGGGAGTTGCCCGAAGTCTGCGGCCTACAAGTTCCCATTTGTCCAGAAGAGAACTCAGTTACCACAAAAGGGATAAGGGTGGAAGGGTGTGTGGGGCACATACCTGCTTCCCTTTGGTAAACCACAAGTTCGCCATTGGCCAAAGACACAAACACCTGGTCATTCAGATACCTGAGAAAAAGGAAGTGGCAATGCAGTTCCAGAGGCTGAAGTGGGCATTGTGGGCCAAGGCACTCAAGGGGACATTCGCTCTGGTCTCGAGAGTTTACCTCTTTTTATTCTTTACCCTCAAAAGTATGTGTGTGTGGGAGGGGACCTGAGGCTGAGAGGCAGCAGCGACATACCCAGATGCACAGCTGGCCCTGGTGCAGGCCTCTGTTCTGCATCTTCCCCAGAAAAGAGGGGCCAGCAGAGCAGGGGTAGATGAATAGAGCTGGCCTATACGCTGGCCAAGAAGACTCTGGGTGGGAAGGGCAACCGGGGGCCTTACAGGATGCAGGTCACAGAGGCTGCGTGTTGGAGCTTCATGCTGTTTCTGCGATCACGAATGCTGTCGGAGGACTGGTAGACGTGGACACTGTGGATGGGGGGCATCTGTGACAAGCAGTCAAACCTACCAGCCCCAAAAGCCATTCCTTCACTTTTTCCTTCTCCCCACCTCCTCTACACCAGGTACTGACACAACTCACTAGCATCTCCTGAGTATCCTCAGCTGGCAGGACCCCCAAGACTCGATTCAACCCCTCCACTCTCGCTTCTGCTTCAGGCCACCATACGATTTCCAGAGCTTTGTCCCAGACCTTCCCCTGCCCCTACCTACCATCCATCCTCAGTGCCCAGCCACACGGAACTCTGGTAGGCCTCAGGGTCCACACTCAACAAGTCCTCAAGGCTGCCCCTTGTGAAAGAACCACGGCTGGAGCGGCGAAGGGCTCTTCCATCCATTGGGCTGGTGCCACAGGGACCGCCTGGCCCAAAGGAGCCAGAGAGTGATAGGAAGCCAGGCTCCTGCTCTTCCTCAGAGCTGGTTGTCTCTGCAGTGGCTTCCTTGGAGCTTGGGGTCTCCTCATCTGAAGGTACAAAGGTCTCTATCTCTGTTCCACTCCACCAGGCAGAATCTAACATCTTCCTAGGCCTCACTGAGTCCTTCCTGGCCACATCCTCCCTGACCCTGGTCCCTGTATGTGCTAAGGCCTTTCCCCTGCGCACTCTCAGCACATACTCCAGGTCCTAGTCCTCATCTGGCCATCTTAAATTCAGCCACACCCTTATGGAGGGACTAGCCACTCTCCCAATACCCAATGCCCATCTCCCTTAACAGTGTACTCCAAGGTCTCCAGGACCCCACGTCTGACTCACTGCCTTCTGAGTCCTCACTATTACAGTTCCCCTAGTGAACAGACTCTAGCCTTTGCCTGCATGAGTGTCTCCTCACCCGCTGCTCCCAGTTTCCACCCACACTCACTGCCAAAGCTGGAGGAAATGGTAGATTGGCTGGCTTGGCTCTGCAATGTCCCAGAGGGGCTAGGTGAAGATTCATCATCAGAGTCGCTGTCAAAGGGCACCAATTCAGCTTGGGGGTTACCCTTGGCAGGGCCTAGATCCATCTCCAACCCAGATCCTGAGATGGAAATGTGCAGGCAAGGCTGAGGCCCTGGCTCTGCCAGTGTTAGTGGTTCCTCATCAGCTGTGGCCTCCACATCTAGCTCGGGCCCAGCGGGCTCCAAGGTGGACTCTGGAGGACCCCTCAAGGGCTCTGGCTGCTCTCTAGAGACAAAGGGGAAAGGAACAAACGCTGCCGCTAGGAGGCGTCTGAGATACCAGCTTGACCCGACCCCGCCCACAGACAGCCGGCCCACCAGGCCGGGTCCACCAACCTCCAAGGTCAACCTCTGTGTGTTCTAGGACGGAGGCTAGTCTCCTAGGCTCACCAAGGCCTTACCGCGGGCGATTCTGCAGACCTGGCACCGCTCCGATACAGAGAATGCGGGCAGAGCAAACGGCAATGCAGGCCTCCACGTCTGGTTCTGCTCTCAAGCTTAGCAGGCACACCTGACCCACGTAACCATCACTGTTGCATACCCACACCTCTGGTGCTGGCTCTGGGCAGCTGCTGAGGGTGGGGGCAGCACATGAAAACTGTGGGAAACCCCAATGGACAGGGAAAGGGGAATGTTAGAATTATGCCAGTATCTCACTCTACCACAGTCCCCAGCAGAACAGAGGGGTGGCAAGCTTGCATAGATCGCTCTACATCAAATGCACCGTGCTTGTGATACAAATAGCACCCTAATCTGTACTTGCACATAAGTGTACCCTAAATAGGACCATGGATATATGAACCTATTCATATATGATGCTGGTACTGTTGTTTAGGTGTGAAAACTCATACAAGGGCATGAATTAGACTAGACCTCAAGTTAAATCAGTCTGTGTTCAAATGCACATGCTCATACACATATGATACACATGCAGTGTGCACACGCATATACTCAGACACAGGGAGCAATCACAATGTTTCAAACACATACGAGATGTGGCACAGAAAACAAAGATTCATACACAAGTAGCTTTGAATGGATAACATCTACATGGCTCACACGTGTGCACGCGCATTCACATACACACACACCTGCATGCCACTGCGAGTTTTCATGATGGGGATGGCCTTCAGGAACTCAGGGTCTAGACAGCTTTTACTGGATGCTGTAGTAGAGGAAACAGGCAGAGGGGGACACACCGCTTAGCACCCACCTTACTCTGCCTTTGTTCCCACCATCCATTTCCTCCTGTCCATCAGAATCTCCCTAGGGAAGGCCTGCTAGAATGAGAGGTTATGGGCTACACCCTATTTGCTCTTGGCCTCAGTTTCACCTTCTGCACAATGAGGAGATAGCTACAGAATTAATCGATAACTTCCCAGGAATCAGCCATACTGAGGAAGAGGAAGGTCTTGGCTGTTCAGGTCTGTGCTGGAGTCCCTGTCCTAAAATGACTATGTCTGGGAGCCCCTTCCCAGCCAGGGAGGAGCTGGAAGCCAGAGCTAATGCCCAGCCCGCTGTTCCACTGAAGAAGTCTCAGTCTACCAGTCCTAATCCACTGCTGGAAGACATCTAAAGTCAGGACTGCCCAGAGGCTCTGAGGAGATACCAGCATGAATCCTGGCTCACCCAGCTTCCGTTTGGCCTCATCGAAGGCCTGCTCAAAGCCCAGGCGGGCATCAGGGTGGGGAAACTCAAAGATGAAGGAGTCGGTGCCCTCGGGCCGGGTGGCACACAGCTCTAGCTTGGTGGGTGGGAAGGAAAGCGAGTAGCACAATGCCTGCTTTTCCGACAGGTCCCTGTGCACGGCAGCAGAGAGGTCCCTCAGCGCGTCATCCAGACTCTGTGGGAAAAGACCCCAGGCCTCAGACCAAAGTCTCACTTGAGCATCTGCACTTGGAACATAAGGACCTGTCTCTCTCCTCAGACAATGTCTTCCTCCCACCACAGACAGGGCTGGGCCTCTCCTTGCTAGATGTCGCCTCTCTCAGACCTGGGACCTGTCACTTCCCTTAAGTGGGAGCAAGACTATAATTTTCCCCTTCAGATAAGTGACAGGACCAACTGCTTCCTCAGGCAAATGCCAAGACTGTCTCTCCCTCAGACAAGGTCAGGGGAAGTCCCAGCCCAACCCTGTCTCAGCTCAGGGCACAGACCTGATGGGGAAAGCCGAGGCTCTCAGAGAGCTTGCTCATTTGGCTCAGGGTAGCAAGGTCTTCATCCAGGCGGCTGATGGCCTTCTGGATATTCTCCCGATTGGTGGCTTGAGACGCCCCTGGCAGGGACAGAAGAAAGCCGAGGACAGGTAAGACAAGGTCAGACTTGGACAGACACACTTCCTGAAGCTGGTCGGGAGACGGGTCTAGCAACTGGAAAGTCTCCAGACCCAAGCGTTCAGAAACAAGGTTAGCAGGTAGCTTCCAGAAAAGTCCCAAGCCTGGGAGGAGGGTCTGGGCTTGGTTTAGAAGCACACACACAGGATGTCTGACTCTTGGAGAACTTGCTAGAAGAGTAGAGCTGGCTCAGTAAGTAGGTCATGTGAGCTCCAGAAGACACCAGGGTGCAGCCTCAAGGGGGAACTGCCAAACAGACAGCCCTGGCAGTTCAGTCTGCTGACTGAGAGACTTGCCTCCCTGGGAAGGAGGTTACAAGGTCCTGGTGCCCTGATTTCCTGATCTTCTCCCACAGCTGACCATTCCAAGAGGTCAACCCTATAGACCAGCTCAGAACATTCACCTCACTACCTGGGGTGTACGTCCACTCCAGGATAGTAAACAATCAGAGGGGCTGTGTCTTCACTGCAAGGCTGGGCAGTTAAGTGCTGAAATTGAGGGACAGGAAGCTGTTCTCCTTGCTCTTTTCTAAATGACAGGTTTTGCTGTCCTCTCTGCTCCTGTTTATACAGTACATATGGGCAGCTGTCACAGGTCCCAGAATGGGAAAACGACCATGGGGTCATGACAGCACTCCAGGAGACTGGCATGGACACAGACTCTGATACTGTTTCAGAGGATATGTGCTGGGCAGGGTTGTGGACCTGACAGGCCAACAAAGCCTTGGAAAACCTGGCCACAGTTGAATGTTTGTGTCTCCTTGGAGTTTGTATGTTGAAATGCTTCCTTGGTATTGGTGTAGGAAGTGACAAAGTCATATGGGTGGTATCCTCATGAATGGGATTCATGGTTTTAATCTCATCACTCAGAAGGCAGAGGCAGGCAGATTTCTGTGAGTTCAAGACCAGTCTGGACTATACAGTGAGTCAGCACCATACTGTCTGAACAACACAAAACCTGGGACAGCTTGTTTCACCTTTCCACCCAGTGAGGACGTGTAGGTGGAACAGGCCCCTCAGCAGACACCAGATGGGCCTGTGTCTTATACTGGAAGGTTTCAGGACAGGGAGCAATAAATTCCTACTTTGGAATTTTTGGTCTTTGGTGTTTGGTTTGGTATTTATTGTCGCTACACGGAGCCATACTAAGACAGTCTCCTACTGGTGAAGGTTACTCTCCTACGCCAGAGTCTGCTTTCTTCCATTTCCACCCGGCTTTATTCCTGGCTACATAGCTGGATGCCCAGGAGTGGGTCATTCTATCAGCTGCTCTGTTTCCTAGTGAGAAGAGATGTGGCGGGCTCAGTCCTCACCATGGGCCCCTGTCTCAGGTAGGCTTAGAGTCACTTCTGGAGTGACAAGCCAGCAGAGACTGGGGTCATCACACAGGAAGAGGGGATGGGATGAAGGACAGCAGAAGAGGTCCTCAGGGTGTCCAGCTCCTGGCAGGTTCAGCCCCAAGCCACCGGAGTCCCCTTAATCAACCCATCATTGGGACTTTGCTCCTGGGTGTTAGGCGGGAATGGAACCAGACCAGCTAACAGCAGGTCTTCAATCAGCAGCTGACTCAATGGCTCCCTACAGTTACGGTGACTGCGTTGCAGCCCCACAAGGATGGTTTATATGGATACCTGGATCTGGCTGCATGGACACTAACCTAGTCTTTCAAAACCAGCCCCTCATATAGGATGGAAAGTAAGGCACAAAAGCAGGAAAACTGCCGGACAGGCCAGACAGAGCTCTCACTGAAAGACTTTTTGGAGGAAGAACCCATCACCAGAATCTTTCTGCAGATTCAAGTCAGTCTTACCTTTGATGATATCTGTGTCTTCCAGTGGCAGCTTCCACAGCATCTTGTATTTGCTGGCCGTGTCAATGACGCTGGCTGCTGTGTACCTGTGGGTAGCCAATGGGGTGCTCTGGCTGGGGCAGGGAGTAGAGCCCATGGTAGATCAATGGCTCTCCTGCCTGCACCACCCAGCCCCACCCTGGCCACTCACAGGCTCATGGAGCTGCGCCGTAGGGAGCCTGACTTCCGTTTCAGGGTGGTACAGATAATGAGGTCGTTGAACAGGAAGAGGGATCGGTCCTTCTTGCCTCCAATTGCCTTCTGTAGGGTTCAAAGTGGGATTCAGGCTGAGTATGCACAGTGCAGAGGCCTACCCACATGCTCCTAGTATCCACAGCGACAGCAAGTCCCAGGAGGGGAGGAAGGGCTCTCCCCCAGTTTATGTTGAGTCAGGACTCATCCAGTGCTCCTGCTGTGGTTGGGGGAGACCTGAGGGCACCAGATGCTGGAAGAATTAACTTGAATGGGTGGAGGTACACGGGGAAGCAGCCAATGGGATACTTCTTACCACTTCAATAACCATCTCCTGCCTCAGGAACCGCCGCAGGGGGGCTTGGAGCTGTTGGGTGGGAGAAACAAGGGGTCTTAGAAACTAATTATTAGTCCATTAATCCTGCAATGATCTGGTTGCCTCACTCTATAAACCAAGTCAGTCAGAGCAACATCCTGTCCTTGCTCATGGCGCTGTACTGCTGCCAAGCCAGGGACACAAGGTCAGACAGATGGGGAGGGAGACACAGAAGGGTGGGGCATTGCGGTCACAGAATCAAGCACGCCACAGACCCTGATCTGGATGTGGATGGCCACAGTCAGCAGAAAGACAGGGACAGACCAGACAGACAGCAGTGGGGCGGAGCCTGGCAGGGTGGGCACATACATCCTCCATGCCCTCGATGTGGGCTTCAATCTCCTGCAGCACACGGGCATGCCGCTCCGCCTCCTCAGCACTCCTCACTCCCTTGTTGATGCGTTCAGCCACCTGCTTGATGTTCCGCTGTGCATCCAGTAGGAGTGGATGATCTGGATGGTCTTCAGGTGTGTGCTTCAGAAGGTCCTGGGGTGGAAATGGGAATCTGCTTAGCTGCCCTTTACTTCTGTGCTTGCCTCTCTGCCCAACCAGCCCCATGCCTACCTTCACCAGAAGCTCATATCGTGGGATCCTCTGCACAGGCTTGATCATGAGGTCGGAAAGGGCCTGCTTTTCCTTGTTCTCACGCATGCTTTGCTGAAACCCAAGACGAAGTGTAGGGAGTCCCCATGTGAGGGATAACATGTCAGGATGAGAGGCTCCTAACAAGTCCCTCCAGCTGAGCTCAGGGGCAGAGACTGACACACTTGCTAGCACCATGGTGCTCTGGTCAAGAGCTCCCGAGATGCTCCATAGCTAGCCTGAGGTGAGTGTGTTTCCATCCCGATCCTAGTCCACATACCTCCAGGAACTTGAGAAAGGCTGGCCTCGCCTCCTTAGCTACACGCACAGCATCCTTTGCATTGAGGAAGTTATCGATATAGGCCGAATAAATGTTCACCAAGACATCCTTGGAGAACTGTGGGTGAGAAGGCAGGTTAGGCAGACTCAGGTCCCTCACCCATTCACCCTGTCCTTGTTTCCCTCCATTTAACTACTCTGTCTTTGTCTCAATGTATACATGTTGCATGTGTGACACATGACTGAATGAACAGATGTGTGTGTGTGTACATGGTATATCCTTTGTGTGTTTCCATGTAAGCACATGCACATGTGCCTGGATGTGTGCGAGCCCAGACCTAGTTTGTTTACTTCTGGACCATCTGTCACCAGGTCTCCAACACAGGCCATCCACCAGGAACACCCTTCCCAGCCCGGTCAGCCCCTTGTGGGCACCGAGCTGCAGCCTGCTTCCATGGCTGACTCTGGCTCTGGGTAGGGTACGTGCTGGTGGCTAATTCGTCTGGTTGGCTGGTGGTAGGTGCTAGGCCAGGGACTTGCCTGCAAGTGAGGACACCTGGGTTCCTGTCTCTACACCAACAGGCTAAGATACGAAATTATAGTCCCTGCTTATCTAAGGTGCCAACTGCTCCTGTCTCTGGACAGGACAGGGTTGAACCTGAGTGGATGAGGGAGGACAGTTGAGTCTCCAGTCAGCTCACAGTCACCATCCAGGTCCAGACAGAGGTCGAGCTAAGTGACACTGAGGATGGAGATAACAGCACTTAAAGGACAAACTAAGATCTGCTTAGGTTAAAGGCCACATTCCACCTCATAAAGACCACATTACACATGTGCTCATCCCAAAGTAAACAAGATTTGTTTTTAAGATTATTTATAATGTATAGGGTGTTCTGCCTACATGCATGCTTGCATGCCAGAAGAGGGCACCAGATCTCATTATAGATGGTTTTGAGTCATCATGTGGTTGCTGGGAATTGAACTCAGGAACTCTCTTAATGGCTGAACCATCTCTCCAGGCCTGGATTTATTTTTTTTTTAAATAGGATTTCACAATGTAACTCTGATTGGCTTTAAACTTGCTATGTAAACTATTTTTTGGTTTAGTTTACTGAATTTTCTGGAAGGATTCGCTACAGTTTTGCTTTTATAATTATGTGGCTCTAAGTAACCATTTATTTGAGTTTGGTTATGATATATTAATTATCATCAATAATTCTTGCTGGGTGGTGGTGACTAATGCCTTTATGGGAGACAGAGACAGGCGGTTATCTGTTATGAGTTCAAGGTTAGCCTGGTTTACAGAGAGAGTTCCTAACCAGGACTACAGAGAGAAATCCTGTCTCAAAAAAATCAAAAAACAAAAAACAAAACAACAACAACAACAAACAACAAAAAAAGAGTTTCTTGGGAGTGATAAAATGTAGCATAAAGGTCTTTTTAAATATAATTAAAGTCACATAAATAAGTGCCATTTTTAAGAAATAGCACGTTTACAGGAGTTTAATGAATTTTTTTTTTTAGTAACTTTGCTTTTTGCTTTTGTGGTTCTTTTGAAATTTCGAGCCACCACTGAGGGACCTTGAAAAACTCATGCAAGAGTCAGGGCCTCTGGTATAAATACTGTGTAGGATATACACATGTACAAAGTGCCAGAGGGTATAGACTATGGTTATTAAATAGAGGCAGCCAGAACGGGTGAGTATCAATGTCAAGTCCCTGTGAACGAGAGCTTGGCTCAGCAGCAGCACAGCAACCAGGCCAAGGTGTACAGCTGGAGTCCATGCAGCAAGGACACTCACCGACTGGACGAGCAGGGCCCCCACCTTCTGCTGGGCGTGCCACGTCTGCACGCAGTGCCGCACCTGCTCCAGGAACTGCTCGTGGTGTTCCAGAAGCTCAGGGATCTGGTCGAAGATCTCGTCCACCAAAGACGGGTCACACAGCAAGGAGTTCTCCGGCTGCTTCAGGGGCTGCATGTAGCCCTGGAGGACCCAAGGGTCAGTGTGTCTTCCTACAGAGGTGGCACCCCCACCTCACCAGCCCTGGAGGACCCAAGGGTCAGTGTGTCTTCCTACAGAGGTGGCACCCCCACCTCACCTGCCCTGGAGGACCCAAGGGTCAGTGTGTCTTCCTACAGAGGTGGCACCCCACCTCACCAGCCCTGGAGGACCCAAGGGTCAGTGTGTCTTCCTACAGAGGTGGCACCCCCACCTCACCTGCCCTGGAGGACCCAAGGGTCAGTGTGTCTTCCTACAGAGGTGGCACCCCACCTCACCTGCCCTGTCTTTTCGCAGCGCCTGCAGCTCGGCAGGGCAGGAAGATTCCATCCTCTAGAATGGTGTTCTTGCCTAGCCCAGGGCTTAGCAGAGGACGGGGGCACAAGGGAAGAATGCCAGAGGCATGAAAAGACTTGGAGAGAAGCAAGAAGATGGGAGGGTGGGGCGCTTTCCAGGGGACCCTTCCCAGTGATGCAATAGATATTTTATTGATAATCACCACATGCTAGGCCTTGAACAAGAAAGACCCAAAAGATGAGTGTGGTGGTTTACACCTGCAATCTGTCCTCAGGAGATTGAGACAGGAGGCTTACCATAAATTTAAGGACAGCTTGGGCTACACAGTGAGATCTTATCTCAAAAAATAGCCAGTAGCCGGGAGGTGGTGGCACACAACTTTAATCTCAGCACTCGGGAGGCAAAGTCAGGCGGATCTCTGTGAGTTCAAGGCCAGCCTGGTCTACAGAATGAGTTCCAGGACAGCCAGAGCTACACAGAGAAACCCTGTCTCAAATAACAACAACAACAAACAAACAAACAAAAATAAAAAACCCAAAAACCCCAAAACAAAACAACAGCAACAAAGAGAGAGAGAGAGAGAGAGAGAGAGAGAGAGAGAGAGAGAGAGAGAGAGAGAGAGAGAGAGAGAGAAAAGAAGAAAGAGAAAACCAATAAAAAGACCTGGCAGAGTTTATACATCTAGTCAAATGAAAGGAAGGAATATGGAAAACAAAACCTCATTTCACCAAATCTAAGATACACTATGGTATTTTTTAGTTACCTTTAAGAGAAAAAAAAAACAATTAAATTATGCTATGCTACCAATTGTACGGGGAACTCTGGATTCACTAAAATGTGAAGGCCTTCCATCTCAGGATGCATGTGGACTTCGGGTGAAGAGTTAAAGAGACGGCAAGCAGGGCCCTGGAAGTCAACTCCGACATTACTAGAGGCCTGTACTGAATACTAGGTAAAAAGTTTCTGGATTTCCGGGGCAGTCTGTGACTAAAATTCCTGTTTTCCACACACATTTGCATTCAGTGGTGTTTTCCTAAGCTTGAACAACCGGCCCCTCTGCTGGCAAGCTTATGGAGAGATCGCCCTCTACTGGTCCATGCTGCAACTGCAAGCCAAAAAAGATGAAGGCGGTTCTGTGATGCTAATTTATAAAATAACATTTATATTAAACATTTAAAAACATTTTGCTTGCTTTGTAAAACAAATTTGAAAGTCAAGCTGAATATAATTCTCTTGGCTGGTTGAAGATTCTGAAGAGGCTCAGGGTGACTGAGTAGCTAGCAGCTTGTCCTCCCTATCAGGGCTCTCTGACTGGGTCAGGATCTGTTTTTTCTCACAGGGCAGAAGTGACACCACTCACCTCTGGCCACCTGAAGAGGAACAGGCACAGGATAACAGATGAAATGACTGAACATCAATACAGCCCCTGCTAACACCCACATTCCCTCAAAGAGTATCAGCTCAAAGTCCCACATCTGAGCTGGAACCCGAGCAGAGGCAGCCACCCAATGTAAGAAATAAATGAGCTATCACACAGTAAGCTAAATGGAGTAAGCTAATCCGGAGAGGAGGGGTGCAGGGAGCCAAGAGGAGGAAAACTGCTCAGGAAAAGGCTGTTTCTTGGCTGAAAGTACTGGGACTCAATGCAGGACACCAGAAAAGGAAATAGACTTAGGGCTCAGGTTCAAACCCCACCTCCTGGCTGCTGACCTTGGCATGTGGTTCCTTTCTGCTGTTTGTTTTTATCTGAACTAAGTAGTCAGCCAGCCCTGAATCCCGATCCCCTTGTTGTCTACTCAAGCTGAGGTCGCAGGCACGCAAGGCTCCTTTAGTAACAGAAACAAAAAAAACAATAGTTTTCTGTTTTGGAGACAGGCTCTTGCTTTGCAGCCCAGCCTAGTCCGAAACTCCCCATTCTGTCACCTTTAAAATACCAAGATGACAGACAGGTGCCACCACAAGAGGCCTTAATGCTTTTACTCAAATCCTTGTCTTGCAGGAATCCTACCAGCTCACTTTGGGAGTAGTGCCCATCTCTGCTTCAGAGTCTGCTACTGAACTTCTTGTTTCCTTGTTCAGAGAATTCATAATTTCTATCTCACAAGGTTTACAAAGGTTGAAGCAATTTTGCACACATACTCATGCCAAAACACACGAAGGCAGTATGTGAGATGCTACACACATCTCTCCTGAGATGTGCATTTGGGAAAATGGCTATTATGCTCTCCACTCTATAGCCAAGGCAGGGGAGGTACAACTGCGCCCAAGATTTGTTCCAGCTTACACAGGTAACCAGGAAGTGAAGCAAAGTTTGAGCAGGAGAGTCTTGCTCCAGAATCCTGGAGGGATGTCTTCCATCCATACTCCCAGGCTGCGGGTACCCCTGGGCCTTAGGTTCAGATAATAATCTACTGCTCACCGCTACCACTCCCCTCCCACCCAGAGGCCTTCTCCTCCAGTCCTGCTTGCTAATAGGGCCCAGCGGTCTCAGATGCCAGGCCTGCCTGATCTGTACCCCACCACTTCTCTCTGCCAACAGGCCCGAGAGGCAACACCATCTTTCCATCTTCAAATACTCCAAGAGAATATGCGAATAACTTCATTTTACAGGTGAAACCAAGGCCTGGAAAACTGAAGTGCTTCAAACTCCTGTCGTCCAGAAGGAGGTAAGTGACCTAAGCCAGGGCTATCTGACCCTACCACCCTTACTAGGGGATGGCAATGGGCCCTTGCCACGGCTACTCTTCCTGTCTGACATCTTGGGAATCCCTCCTCAGGTTTTCTTGTGCCCACAGAAGACCCCAGCCCTTGCCTGGTTTCCTGTCTTTCTCCTTGGCAGTCACACTAGGGACTTCTGATCTCCTAAATGTTCCAGGTTCCTCCGCTGTCCTGGCTTTTGCTTGTGTTGTGCCCTCTGCCCATTCCCCCCAGTGGGGTCTCTGCTGATATCCTACCCATTTTTTAGGTCTCTGTTGGACACTCCAAACCCAAAGTTACCTTCCCTGAACCCACACAAGGAAGTATTCATTCTATGCTCTTATATCTATGGACATTTTTATAAAAAACAGAGGTAATGCCGGGCGGTGGTGGCGCACGCCTTTAATCCCAGCACTCGGGAGGCAGAGGCAGGCGGATCTCTGTGAGTTCGAGACCAGCCTGGTCTACAAGAGCTAGTTCCAGGACAGGTTCTAAAGCTGCAGAGAAACCCTGTCTCGAAAAACCAAAAAAAAAAAAAAAAAAAAAACAGAGGTAATATATTTCTTTGTGATGAAACAGGACAAAAGATAAAATTTGTCACTTTGACAAATTTCTTTCATTTGTTTTTTTAAAAATAGTTTCTCGTGAATTCCAGGTTACCCTTGAACTATCTATTAGTCAAAGATGACCTTGTATTTGTGATTTTCTTGCCTCTGCTTCCTAAGCACTGGCATCGCAGGTGTGAGCCACCATACTTGGTTTATGAAGTCCTGGGGATCAAACCCAGGGCTTCTTGCATGCTAGATAGCACTCTTTTGATCTACTTCTGTGGCCACACTGTAATCAGTTTTAAGTGCACAGATTAGCACACACACATTCATACTCTTGTGTAAACATCAACTTCATCTCCCAGCTGGAAGCTCTGGACCACTGCACACTAACTCCCCACAGTGTGCCCCAGCCCCAGCCTCCCTTGGACCCTGCCACCACCATCACACATTCTCTCTGAAAGCCCTGGGATGCACATCATCCAGTACTGGCTGTTCGATGTTTCACTTAGCACAGTGTCTTCGAGGTTTGTCAGTGTTGCAGTGTGGGGTGGAAACTACCCATGTATGTACACACGCCCTTGAATTCTGCATCACCAGCAGCCAGGAGGTGTGACTTGTCCCACTGAACAGCCTATAAGCTCCAGGGAACAGGTTCTTGTCCCTCCGGCTCACAGCTGAATGGCGCCCCCTGCCCTTCCCAGAGAGTAGTGTTTAGTCTATAGAAGGATTTGTAGAAGTCAGAGAAGGAGAGGGAGAGAAGTAGGAAGGCTGATTAGTTCTAGATATTTCCTGGGTTCTATTTCACCCCGAGCTGTGGCATGAGCAAGTTCATCTTTAATTGTGCTTGTGAGCTCCATTCAGGCACACACACCCAGGGTCTGGGCCTCTGCCATTTATGCAGAGCTGGTCCTGCCATAGATGTGCCCACCCCTCCTCTGTTCTCCACCTTTCCCAGGCTAGGGGCCCAGGCATAGACCTGACTTCCCACCCCATGCCCACCACACAGTCCCTGGAACCCACCTGACCTGAGCAGCTCACCTCCTAAGCATCTGTCCCTGCCCTGTCCTCCTATAGCTGGTGCCCTTACTGGAACTCCATAACCCTGCTTGGCCTCCTCTCCTGCCACTCATCGTTCCAGAAGTCACATAGAACTCCCCACGTGCAAGTCCAACCACATGCCCACCAGACTCAAAACTCCCTACTGAATCTCCAGAACCCCACTGCGTTACAAATCCTTCTCCTGGGGTTCAAGGACCCCATGGCAAGACCCCTTCTGGCTCCTGCAATACCACCTAAGACCCAGCCCCTCAGACTCCGTACCATGCGGCTCCCTCTGCGGATGCCACCCCACTGAACCTCTCTGGTGGATTCTGGTCCAGCATCTTCTATGCCTCTAGAGCAGTGGTTCTCAACTTTCCTAATGCTGTGAAGCTTTAATTCACACTCTGGTGACCCCCAACCATAAAATTATTTTCATTGCTACTTCATAACTGTAATTTTGCTACTGTTATAAATATTAATGCAAGTATCTGATATGCAGGAGATCAAAGGGGTCGAGACCCACAGGTTGAGAATCACTACTCTAGCAAGTCCCATATACTCAGTAGGGTTCTTCTTTCCCTTGTCCTTGGGCTTCATGCACCTGGACCAGGGCCTGCCTACAGTAGATACTCAGTATTTAATGCTGGTCACAGAAAAGCCATGATCAAGGAGGTGCAAAGCTGTCCAGGGCTGCTGCGGGAACATAGAAGCAATGGGGTAGAGGCTCCCACTCTCTCTGTGACTCCTATTCTCACCTACCCTGCAGGGGGTGACCTCTTCCTTCGGGGTGGCCACGTCAGGGATTCTCTACACATTGGTGGTATATGCCAAGGACACAGCTCTTTGGTTTCAACCCCTGTGCAATGGGTGATCCCACATGTCTGCTGCCCATACTTGGAATGTTGCTCTCAGGCCTAGGTCATGGGCCTCACCTGCATCAGGGTGCGCAGTGACTCCACATACGACTGCTCTGTGTCCAGCAGGGTCATGGTAACGTGCTTCCGCATATCCTGTGGGGACAGGAGTAGAAGGTGAGTGGTCCTTTGTTCCCCTTAGCTTCTTGCACCTGCAGCTACATGCAAACTCATCTACACATCCCGAGATCCTTTCCCTGCCTGCTTCTTGCCCCCAGAAATAGTTTCCCAAAGCATCCTGGACCTCCATCCTGCCAGGTCTCTGCTTGGGCATTCCCTGTTCTCCCAACCCAACAGGTTCTGGACAAAGACCAAAACCCAACAACAATAAACCCTCATATTTACAAAGAACGATGCCTCCGGCTACACCCACTCCAGGAACTACTCTGGAAATGCCAAGTTCCAGCTTGCTGCTAGGAGGACATGTTTGACCTGGTTGTATGTCGCAGCATCCCTCAGAGTAGATGCTGTCACGTCCTGCTAGGTGAAGACACTGCAGCCCAGGGAAGGAAAGTTGGTGCTAGAAGTCGCAGAGTCGGGAGTGTCAGAGTTCTGACGCTTAGGGCTTAGAAGGTTACAGAACCCTCCTTCGTATCAGGCCTAGTCTGGGCACTTCTTTTTCCCAGTACTCTTGACCACCTGTGTAGTATATAGTTTTCCCATTTCTTCTGTTTTCTTTGCATGTGCATGTACAGGTGTATGTGTGGCGGGGATCTGTGTGCACACACGTACAGGTTCAATCACCCACGCATGCATATGTGAACACAGGAGGCCAGTGTCAGGTGTCTCCCTCTATTGATTCCCACATTATTTTATTTATTTATTTATTACTTATTTACTTTTTGACACATAGTCTCTCACTGAACCTGGAGCCCACTGTTTCAACTAGCCTGGCAGGCCAGGGAGCCCATCTCTGCTCTCTAGCTCTAGGCTTACAGACACACACTAGGGTTACAGATGCACACTGCTGTGCCCAACTTTCACAATTCTGGGATGGAAACATAGGTGCTCATGCTTACCCTTCAGGCCATCTCACCAAGCCTCTTTCTCCTTGTGACCAGGATAACCTTGAGTTCCTGATCCTCCTGCCTCCACTTCCCTAGTGCTAGGGGTTACACGTATACACTACCACATCTGGCTTATAGCACTGATGGAGAAGAACCCAGAGCCCTGTCTGTGCTCTAGGCAAGCACTGTACCAACTGAGCTACAAGTCCAGACCATGTCTCCTCATTTTCAGAACGGGGGAGGGGAGTCCCCTGGGGGCTGCTCAGCATCTGCACACACATCCCGAGGAAATGGATTCCTGCCTCTGTCAAGATACGGTCTACCCTATGGGAAGACTTTGTTAGAAGAAGTTTGGGAATTTGTCCTGGTTTGGCCCGAGGCAGAACTCACCTGCTGCCAACCTCAGTAGTCCCCGATCTTATCCAGGGGACCTTACAACATAGCACCCGTCCCAAAGCAGCCTCTCTGCTCTGGCAGGGACTCGACCCCAGAACTCCGTACTGACACTAGCCTCTAGACTGGCCCTAGACAAGGTGTGGGGCTCACAATCTGGCTGGGCCGTGCCTAGGGCTCCAGTCATCAAGGCCTGGAGGTTCTTTTTTGTGTGGAAATTCCAGAATGAGTGCTCATGCTTGAATATCCCTCCAGTCTTCACTCAGGAGCCCCTTGAGATAAGCGGGGCTGACATTTGTCACTGCTCTGCCCCATCCAGTCTGCTCAGGGATCCAAGTTATTAGCATTTGTTTTGTTTCTTGTTGAGAGAGGTCTTGCTCTGTAGTTCAGTATTTAGCCAAGGATGCCTCGGCCTCCCTCGTGCCAGAGACACAACCTAGCTGCCTGCTTACTTTTCTAAGCATGGTGAGCTTAGCCCAGGTGCTGTTCCCTCTGATTTTGGAATGAGTTGAGGAATCAGTCTTGCTCCTTAATAGCTGACAAGGAGGCACACTCAGAAGTGGGCACCCATACTAGGCTCTACTGAGGTGACATCTCCTTGGGACACAGAAGGCTGGGTTGCTCCATCTCTGCAAGCTCTGGGCTGTGATGTGTGCCTGAGGCCCTACCTCAGAGACCCCAACTATGAGCAGGCCAATTTATACTGGGTGTTTCTGGGGCCTTTAAAGACTTAAAGCAGTGCTGGGTCTTGCGCGTGCACTCCTGTGCGGGCAGCTCCCAGAATACCCCAGTACCTCACAAGCACGTGCAACCTCATTTCAGCCGTACACAGCTTCAGGACACAGTGCTGTCATCCACTGCACACATGAGTCAAGTCAGAGAATGACACAACTTGCCTAAGAGACCATACAGCCAGTGACAAACACAGCAAGGCCCAGAGCCTCTCGAGCCACCTCACACAGAGCCTCAGGGCCCTGGTACCTGGTACCTGGTTCCTGTTTCCACCGACCAGCACCGTCAGGCCACTGAGTTCTCCCAATCTACTCTTCCCATCTGTGTAAATTTGGTGGCCCTGTTTCCAACCCCTTTGTTCCTGGTACCATCCAAGCTTGACGATGGGGACCAGGAGGTGTCCACACACCATCCCTTCACATCTCACATCACTGAGATCTCACAGATGCTTTCTGACTATAAGGTAGCTACATCAGCCTTTGGACCTCACCACGACCTCCCTCTGCCCACACTCACTGGCCTGCCAGCCCCAACCTGGGTCATGGTCAGAGAAGTTTCCTGAGCGGCAGGGCTGGCGCTGGGCCTGCTGGCCAGGAGGCAGGGGTGGTAGTGGGAGCTAACACTGCAATGTCGTCTCTCCCAGCCTCCTCCCTGCTGCAAAGCACAGTGGGCTGTCATTCAGCTGTCAGGTAAAACACAGAAAACAAGGCCAGCTCCTGTCACTGCACGTGTCCAGACACAGGGGCAGGATGGGAGGGGGCGGGGGTAGGAGATGGAGGGACAATGCAGCTGTCAACCAGATCGGCAGGCCCACCTGTTCCAGGAAGGCCAACCCTTCAGTCCTGCTTCCCTCCAGATCCCCTCACCACAGGCAGGGCCCCGGCATAGGGACCAGGATGTGTGGGAAGGTGGAAGAGGGTGGGGGAACTCTTCTGTCATTAAACCCAAGCACAAAGAAAGACATAGAGAGAGGCCATGAAGGCAAGATGCCTTGTATCAAGATGAAAATGCAGCCCAGTTATCCAGCTGCGACTTAGGACCTCCTGCCTAGAGCCCTAGAGTGATGGAGGCACAAGCACATGACACAGTAAGGTCCCCGGAGGAGGTTAGAGCCTTAGTCCCCATTGTGCCCAGGGCATGGAACAGTATCGGCCCAGACAAACCTACAAAAACAAGGCACATCCCTGGAACCCTCCCCCTCCAGAGAGGCAGCTGGAGGCAGGAATGGGGACACCACCTTCTCGACAGCACCAAAGTATGACATCCCCAGGTCCCGTAGTTCCAGTGAGGAGATGGCAAAGAGGAAGCAAAGCTCCCAGCACATTCAAACCTGAAGGAGGCTGGAAATCTGGCTTTCCTGGAAACCCAGGGTATTCCAGCAACAAATCTTAAATCTGATTCTCTTTACAACCTAGACCCTTAGTGCCCAGATAACCCGAAAGCACAGTCCTCACCATCAATCTCTCTGCCTGCATCTGATGTCAGCCCTCCCCAAGCTCGGGGTTGGCAGGCAGGCAGGCAGGGAGGCAGGCAGGTTCCTGGTGCCTGATCCAAGTTCCAGGCCCTGTTCTCCAACATCTACCCACGCGTCCCCTATATCTGCGACATCCTAGGCCAAGACCCAGGTTCCCGGCTGCCCCTCCCCTCCCGGTACCTGGGCCTCCCCTGGTTCCTCCGTGGTGTCAGAGCCCCCGCCCCCGGCGGACTCCCCGGAGGCGGCAGCCGGGCCCAGATCGCCCATGTCTTCCAGCGCGATGGTGAACTGGGCCAGGGTCTTCACCATCTGCAGCATGCGGCCTGGCCGCCGCCGGGGCGGACACTGCGCCGAGTCGGCAGGCCCCCTCCCACCCGCGCTCCTCTGGGGCCTCAGCCCAGCCGCGGTGGGGGTGTTGGTGGGGGTGTTAAAAGCGGAGTCGGTGAGAGCGCAGCCCGCGGTGGCACTGCGGCCTCCTCCGCGCTGGAGAGCGCTCAGCTTAGCAGGGGGAAAGTTCCGCCCCCTGCGCGCCGCCCCTTCTCCCGCAATAAGCAAAGCGCCGCCAGGCTTCGCACTCCGCCCCAGGACACAAGTCACACACACCCACGGACAAAGACGCGTCCACTGCTGTATCTAGCGCGCACGCACAGATTTACACTCAGGAGCCATGGACGAACTCAGTTAGTACAGAACAGGCCCAGGTGCTGGGTATATTAGAGTCGGTCAGGGTCAAGGGCAATCACATTAATATGTACGTTACCCAAAAAGATCCCAAATCCCTACACCCATGAGTCTGACCCAACACAGCTCACAATCATGTGGACTTCCTTGTTCAACAACTACAGACAGGATGGCAGAAGCAGGCAACCATGCGGGAATCAAGTTCCGATCTCTGGAAATCTGACTGGCTCTGATGTAATAGAAAAGGGGCTGTCATCCTAAGCACCCCACACCGATTCACCCCCAGCCCTACCACCACCTCACCCATCTTAAGCACCATTTTGGCTAAGTCAGTGTACCTGGCTCCAGCCCTTCCAGTGTTTCTCCCCATGATCCCCAGACTCTCCTCAAATCCCAGGAAAAGGTCAGAACCTACCCCAGACCTGTAGTGATATTTTGTTTGTGTTTTTAACAACTAAAACATGTCTGAAGATCAGAATGCAGAGCTAAGCCACTAGTGGCCAGGGAGTGGTGGCCCACACCTTTAATCCCAAGAGACAGGGGTAGAGAGGGTTTTCTGTTAGTTCAAGGCCACCCTGGACTGGTGTGGGAGGTCCTTCTGTCTATGTGTTGCTTTTATTGGTTAATGAATAAAGAAAGTGCTTTGGACCTGTAGCAGGGCAGAACTTAGGTAGGCGAGGAAGACGGAACTGAATGCTGGAAGGAAGAAGGCAGTCAGAGAAATGCTATGGAGTTGCCGCCAGAATCAGACATGCTGAAACTTTGCCGGTAAGCACTGTCATGTGGTGATACACAGATTAATAGAAATGGCTTAAATTAATATAAATTAATATAAGAGTTATCCAATAAGAAGCTAGAACTAACGGGCCCAGCAGTGATTTAATTAATACAGTTTCTGTGTGGTTATTTCGGTTCTGGGCAGCTGGGATGAACAAGCAGCTCCTTCTTACTACACTGAACTACACAAGATTGACTCTGTGTAAAAAAGAAACAGAGCCAGGCAGTGGTTGTTCACACAAAGGTGATCCCAGCACTTGGAAGGTGGAGACAGGAGTGATATGGCTGGGTGGGGGGAGAAATATAAGGTGGGAGGATACAGGTGCTCATTGCAGTCTGAGGTTTGGTGGAGACAGAAGCAATCTGGAGATGCAGTTTGAGGACAGGATCGCCTTTTCAGTAAGAGGATTCGGTAGAGATAAATGGTCTCTAGTGGCTGGATACCCTGCTTCTCTGATCTCTCAGCTTGTACCCCCTAATACCTGACTCTGGGTTTTATTATAACCAATTAGAATTTGTGCAACACAGACCCACTTGGAATGTGGTGAACAACTTTGACACCAATGCCCACTAGACACTAGAAAGGTGGTCCGTACACCCTGCAGCTGTATCTTAACCCTGGCTAGTTCCATCTCCTTGAATGCTGGGGGTTTCCGCACTCACCGTGCTCCCAGAACCCCCTTTCTACCACCTGTTCTTTCTGGGTTTCCTGAGCAATGGGATACTGGACCTCCATCACCCAAGCCAGGCTTAGCCTTCTTCCCTGCTCTCCACCCAACTCTCCCTTGCCTCAGGGCCTCAACCTAAGTCACCTCCTCTAGGAAGACCTCCTGTGTCCTCAGATTTGTGTCCTCAGATTAGGTCTTGTGTGTCTGTTCTGTGGTCTCCAATATCTTTGGCTTTCCTTATCCTAACCACAGGCAGTCTGTAACAATGCATTTGAGCAATGACTAGATTGATCCTTCCCTTATCCCAGGAGACTGCTGGCTCCCTGAGGTAAGGGCCCATGTCGTTCATAAGACAAGGCACTGAACACATGTGATGATCGGTTGACAGACCAGTCTCCAATAGCTGTCCTCCGTTTTCCAGCCAGCCTGTGCAAGTTTCTGGGTATCCATTTGACATCCATCCCTCATCCCTGTATCCAGTCCTGCTTCCTTACCAGTTCTGAAGATTGAGGTTGAAATCTCCAGAATGCCAAGCAAAGGGCAGATCGGCTTTCTTTTCTTTTCCCTTCCTTCCTTCCTTCCTTCCTTCCTTCCTTCCTTCCTTCCTTCCTTCCTTCCTTCCTTCCTTCCTTCCTGTGGATGTTTGCTTGAGCCTGGGTCTTCCTATGTAACTCAGGCTACCCTCAAATTCAAGATCCTGCTGGGGATGTAGATTAGCAGTAGAAAGCTTGCCTACCCTGTGGGAGGTCATGAGTCCAATCCCACAGAACCTTTTTTTTTTTTTTTTAAAGTGCTGAGCTGGAGAGATGGTTCAGAGCTTAAGAACATTGACTGCTCTTCCAGAGGTCTTGAGATTAATTCCCAGCAAACACATGGTGGCTCATAACCATCTGTAATGCGATCTGATGCCCTCTTCTGGCCTGCAGGCATACATGAAGGCAGAACATAAAATACATAATAAATAAAAACATACATAATAAATACACCTTTTTTTAATAAAAAAGTGCTTATAACTTTTGCTTATGCAAGGTGGTATACACCTATAATCTCAATACAGTTCAATACAGTTCAAGGTCATCCTCAACTATATAGCAAGTTCAAGGCCAGCCTGGGTCTCAGAAAAAAAAACAAAAACAAAAACAACAGGTCTGGGAATACAGTTCATTGGTGGAGCTCTTGCCTAGGTTCAGTTTCCAGCACTGCATAACAAGCACACAAAAGCCTCATGATTCTGTTGCCTCCTGAGTATGAGCATTACAAGAATGCATGCTTGTGCCTGACACAAGTGAATTTTACCCAGTTATGCCTGAAGAGGCAGGCCATGGGGCTAGGATCCTGGGGCAGCAAGAGCAGCACAGATGGATCAGAGCCAATACTGGGTAGTGCTTAGTAAATTTGTGTTGCATCAATGAATGGAGTCGGCTATGTCCCTTGGGCCCCCCTGGATCCGCTGAATGAAAGAACGAATGCAGGAGGGAGTGTGGCAGGCCCTTTCCTGGTCCCTGGACTGAGTGCCTAAGATCTCCTAGGAATGTGCTGAAAAACCCAGTCACCCCTCCCCCAAGGGATCTCAAACTCTACCCTAGGTTGGAGCCAGGAACCAGCTGCATGCATCTGTCTCTTCTCTTTCCAGGGGACTGCCTTGCCCACACTTCCTCCCCACAGCTTGCTCCTCCTCTTCCTCATCAGTGTAGTAGAAGAGAGAGCGGGCCCAGAATCACACAGAAATTGTATTAATTAAATTACTGCCTGGCCCATTATTTTTAGCCTCTTATTGGCTAACTCTCATATCTTGATTTAACCCATTTTTAATAATCTGTGTTCACCATGAAGTCGTGGCTTACCGGAAAAAATTTAGCATGTCTGACCTGGTGGCTGGCTCCATGGTGGCAATCCCTGTCTCTGCTTTTTTCCTCCCAGAATTCTCTTCTGTCTACTCTACCCACATAAGTTTAGCCCTATCAAAAGGCCAAGGCAGTCTCTTTATTTAACGAATGAAAGCAACACACAAACAGAAGGAACGCCTACACCACATCAGCGTGGGCATGCTGGAGGAGGAATGTCCATGTACGTGGTGGGCAGCCAGGACTCACAGGTGGCCCGAGGGCTGGCTGCCTGGTCACTGATCTTCTTAAACCGCCTTCGGCCAGCAGAATACCTCCCCTATTTGGCCCTCTATCAAACTATCTGATCTTGGCCTCATTTCTTCTTAGTGGCTGAGAGACAGTGCATAGTACGTGTGGAGTGGGAGGGGTCTTAGCAGAGAGCAGCGCAACCATCCATCCATCCATCCATCCATCCAGCAGGACAGCAGGACAGCATTCAGAAGAATGATGCCACTGTTGCTGGCTTCTGGGGGAAAGCAGTCATAGGAGGCCTTGAACAGGTACGGAGGTCAAGTGACACAGAAGTGCACTGGTGATTAACTGGATCCAAGCCTGTTGCCATGGCACTGGGTGCCCATGGTGCAGATACGTGAATGGAAGCTGAGGGAGGGAACAGTAGCACAGCAGCTGAGACAGGACATCATTAGAGCTCTTTCAGGACAGGGTCTACCAGAGTGAAGTAGAGGGCACCAGGTACCCAGCACCTGACGCAGGTAAAGTTCTGTGGTTCCTGAGTGCCAATCTGGGCTGAGACTAAAAGGCATGTACCCTGCCCTGATTGCCCGGCTTATCCCCCTCTTAGAGTTCTGTAGATGTTTGGAACAGATCACAGAACAGTTTTGTTCTCATAATTTACATTTACTTATTTATTTATCTATTATTTATTTTTTATATGTGGGGGTGGGTGGACATATGTCCATGTGTGGCGGTCAGAGAACAACTTTTGGCAGTCGATTCTCTCCTTACTTGGACCTTCAGGCTTGGCATCAAGAGACTTTACTTCTGAGTCATCCTGCCAGCCCCAAGAAGAGTTTTTGTAAGCATGAAGGCCTGTCCTGTTTCCATACTACACCCACATCCCACCCTGGGCATCTCCCTGGAATGTGGATCACTCCACATCCTCTTTGGTCAGAGGAAGCGACAAGAGGCATGAGAGGGTTCAGCCACACTAGACCAATACTCATTCCAGACAAGACCGCTGGGCCCCTAGCTCTGAGAACACCCTTCTGTCAGTCCCAGGGAATACCTGGTCCTCCAACTTCCACCAGGTCTGTTGAGAACTCCCTCATCTCTGAAGGAATCCTTGCATCCTGCTCACGGGCCCCCAAACACCATCCACTCAACTCAGCTTCTGAGTGCTAACAAGACCCTATTTGTGGTCCTGCAGCTACAGCTACTGTGGGACCAATGATGATAAAGGCTAGATGTAGGATGGACCAATGAGAGTGGTGGTAGTGGCAGAATAGCTGGAATGATTAAAGATGAATAAATAAATGGAGGGATGACATCACCGGCTCAGTGGGAGATAAACACATGACTGGCTGCACTCAGTGATGAGCGGCTGCTTTGAGTTTTGTATCGTCTACTTGATTTATTCAATGAACTCCTAATGAGTACCTACCAGATGCCAAACATCATTCTAGGAATTTAAAGATAAGGTCTTGGGTTAGGAGAAGGCTAAGCATATGGCTGGGCAGGTAAAAGTATTTGTTACTGAAGTCTAATGACTTCAGTTCCATCACTAGAACCCACATAAAAAGCCAGATGGCGCAGCATGCACCTGTAACCCCAGCATTCCTAGGGTGAGACAGGAGGCAGAAATGAGAAATTACAAAGCTCAAAGGCTAACTAGCCTGGAACATATAGTGCAGCATAAAAGAACAAGAGAGAAGCCTGGCGGTGGTGGTGCCCGCCCGCCTTTTATCCCAGCACTCGGGTGGCAAAGGCAGGCGGATCTTTGTGAGGTCGAGGCCAGCCTGGTCTACAGAGCTAGTTCCAGGACAGGCTCCAAAGCTACAGAGAAACCCTGACTTGAGGAAAACAAAACAAAACAGGAGAACAAAAGAGAGCCTGCTTCAAAAAGGTGGAAGGAGAGAGAGAGAGCTAACTCTAAAGAACTTGTCCACTGATCTCCACACACTATGCCACACATGCGTGCACATTCCGTCCCCCCTCCACCTCCCACAAGAAGAAGCAAAAAAGGAAAGAAAAGGGATGTGTATGCCTTGTGGGTGCCACATACACAGTCCTGAAAGAAATGACAAAAAACAAAGGCAGCTGGGGATGTAGCCCAGTTGGTAGAGGGCCTGCTTCACATGCATGAAGCTCGGGGTTTGATCCCCAGCATCACATATTCCCGGCACGGTGTAATCTCAGCACTGTGGAGGCAGGAGGATCAGAACTCAAGGTCATTCCCAATAGGTAAGATGGAGACCAGCCAGAGATACAAAAGAACAAAGGCAGTTCCAAGAGAGACACGCAGTTCCGGGAGCCTCTCCTGCCTGTCTGTCCTCAGAGCTGCTCACCCTGGTAACATGGGAAGTCTCATGAGGGCTCCTCAGCATCACAAATGCTGTCTGCACAGCTTTCAGGGCCAAGGCTCAGCACTGCTTTGCGAGAACTGGTGCCTCAGTCCCCAACCTACATCAGGCTCAATTTCTTGTAACTCTCCTATTTTATAAACCAGGAAAGCAATGCTTAGAGATACCATCTTGCTAGTAAGTGTCCTCCTAACCGCCTTCAAGTCCCTCTCCTGTGGGGTTGAGCTCACCTGGACTTCCCAGGCTCACTGGCTATCCAAGTCACCTTCCTCTGGTCTCTTCTATTCCAAGTCAATGATATAAACAGGCATGTTTTGGAGGTGAACACAATGCTGTGCACAGGTCAGGCCAGGATCAAGGCTGATCGTCCCTGGGAACTCAGCCCTGGTTCCTAGCCCAGACAGACTGTCTGGTGCTCCTGGCCCCACCCATATCCATGAGAGTAGATACCATATCCATGGTACTACATGTTCCCAGCCTTATAGGCCATCCCATTTGTTCCCCAATGGTTGCCACCTCCTCTGGTCCCCAGAGTCATCAAGGAGCTAAAAGTTCCCAAAGGAGTTTGTGGTATGGACACCAAGATGACTGGCTCTATAGCCACATATTTCAGGTTCAAATCCTCACTGTGCCACTTCCTTAGAATGTGAGTTGGATATGACACTTCATTTCCTGGGGCCTCTGCCCCTCCTTCCCATCACCCATCCATTCTCCTTGGTTTCCTAGGCCACTTCCTGCTCTCTAGAGACCCTCCCTTCTGGAAGGAGAGTCCTCTAAAGGTTTCCCAGTTCCCAGGCCTCATAATGTTGGGAGCTGTGAACCCCCCAGATCCTGAATTTCTGGTAAACAACTTGTAATGCTTGCAGCTGCTCTGAGCACAAGACCCTCAGGAGTTCCTGATGGCAGGGGAATGGTTTCTGGGGGATTTGGTTAGGGCATGGCTATCAGTTAAGATTCTGTATATAAGCGGCCCTGGAAACAATAAAGGGGGCATTCTTGGAGCATTCTTGTTTCAAGGATGACCTGTGTATCTGTCTGTGTGTCTTTGTGTATTTCAATCTCCAGCCCCTTGCCCTGTTCACGAACTGTATGGTGGTGCATTGAGCGCAGACGGGCATGGTGCGCTACATCATAGGCCGCTGGAAGGAAAGTGTCCAAGATGCAAAGTTCTCTGGGGACCAGCTGTGCTTGGTGCAGCTCTGGAGACACCCAGCCATCTGGGGTAACTGACCATGCATGTGGTTATATGAAAGAGGCTAAAAACTGAAGGGTCTTTCAATAATGACCTAAACCAGTCACATTCAAAATAATCACAAATAGCAAATAACAGCAGATGGGCGGGTTCTCACTTACAGAGCATTTGCTATACATGAGACATGGACAGTCATTTTCTTCTCACAGTCATCCCAGGTCGATATATCAGTGACATTTGTCAAAGCTAGTGTCCACAAAATTGTCCATCTGACAGGGCCGTCTTCCAGTGTGATGCTTGATGTGGGATCCCCCTCTGTATGCTGTGATTACCATTAATGAATAAAGAAACTGGCTTGGCCTGATAGGGTAGAACAGAGGTAGACGGGGGAAAACTAAATTGAATGCTGGGGAAAGGAGGCAGGGTCAGGAGAAGCCATGTAACCCCACCGGAGCTGGATGAAACGTTAGCTGGTAAGCCACAGCCACGTGGTGATACACAGATTAATAGAAATGGGTTAAATTAAGATGTAAAAGCCAATAAGAAGCTAGAGCTAATGGGCCAAGCAGTGATTTAATTAATATGGTTTCTGTGCGATTATTTTGGTTCTGGATGGCTGGGACAAACAAGCAGCTCCTTACAACAGATTTTGACACTCTTTTCATATGGGGATGAGACCAGGGTCCTTCAGACTAGGTGGGCCTTTGCTACCCTTGAATACAGAACACAGGCAGAGAGAGGCTACATAACACCTAAAACTTGCTCCACGCTCCCCTTTTGTGGTGGAAGGGATTCTTGTGTGCTAAACAAGAACTCCACCACTGAGCTGTACCTCTATTCTTTTCTTTGTATTTATTTAATTTATTTAAAAAGTTTAGGTTTGTTTATTGCACACACACCAACGTTTTGCCTGCATGTGCCACATGTGTGCCTGGTGCTCTGGGAGGCAAGAAGAGGGTGTTGAATCCCCTGAAACTAGAGTTATGGATGGTTGTGAGCTACCATGTAGGTGCTGGGACCCAAATCCAAGTCCTCTGCAATAGCAATTAATGCTCTAAACTGCCGAACCATGTCTCCAGCCCCTATTTATTTATTTATTTATTTATTTATTTATTTATTTATTGAGAAAAGATCTTACTATATAGCCCTGCTGGCCTGGAATTCACAAAATCCTCCTACCTCGGCCTACCAAGTGCTTGGATTAAAAGTGTATGTTACCACATCTGGCTTCCTCTAGACTTAAAACAGTATTTTTTAATTTTCATATGGGGTCTCACTAAGTTGCCCAAGTTAGCTCCGAACTCATCTTTTAGCCGTGGCAGGCCTTGAACTTTCTGATCTCAGTCTCCTTAGTAACTAGAATTACAGGTTTGTGCCATGGGGCCTGGCAGCCTGCTCATTCTTTTCTTTCTTCTTTCTTTCATTCCTTCTTTTTCTTTCTTTCTTTCTTTCTTTCTTTCTTTCTTTCTTTCTTTCTTTTTTTTTTTTTAAAATCTTTATCTATTAAGTATACAGTTTTCTGCCTGCATGTATTGGATACCAGAAGAGGGCACCAGATCTCATTACAGATGGTGGTGAGCCACCATGTGGTTGCTAGAAATTAAACTCAAGACCTCTGGAAGAGCAGCCAGCGCTCTTAACCTCTGAGCAATCTCTCCAGTCCAGCCTCCATCTTGGGAGGTAGCCCAGGCCACATACCCTGCGTAGGCAGGTATTCTAACTGACAATTCTGATGAGTCCCCGACATCAATATCAACTGCCAACCTGGAGATGACCCATCCTCCATGGACTCCAGCCCAGGCACCACCTGACCACCTGAAAGACTCACAGTGAGAAGAAATGGAAGTCAGTGAGACAGACAAGGAAATCAGGGCTGTGCAGACTGTAAGGGGCAGAGCTCGAACCCAGAGCTCTCAATATACTGACAGAAAAATGAAGCCAGGAAGATTTCTGCTTGAAATCATCTGTTGACCCAGAGGGGTCCGACTGGGACCCCAGCATGGGTAATAGCAGAAAACCAGAGACCCACGGGCTGCAGGGAGCAAGAGGCAGCCATCCCTCCCCAGACTGGGGCTCAAGCTTGGCTTCTGCTGGCTGAACCTGGCTGGCCCATCTCTCAGTCCAGAAGAAAACCCCTGACCACCACATTTCTGGCCCATCCCAGACCCCCAGAGCACGGAATACACCACCCTGTCCTTGGTGCAGTTAGCTGATGTTTAATGAGGTGGTTTTCTGCATTGTCCTGTGTATGCCTCATGCTGTTCTCGAGTACCCTGTGATAGCTCCCTAGCCATTCTTCAACATGTTACACATCTACACTGTACCTGTCTTGCCCTAGAGGGCTACCCAGGACCCCAGAAGACAAAACATCTGGGAGCACCTCTCTGCCTTTGTCCCAGGAGCACCAAAGTCTATAAAAGAGCCCCGTTCCTACAGTGTGCATTAAAACCGTGTTACAGACGAGGAAAGAGAACTCGAGTGGAGTGATCTAAGCAGGAGTCACAGCATATCAGAGCAGCTGATGACTTCACCAGGTTGCAGAGCTTAGGGCACCCTGAATCAGGAAGTGAGGGTGGGGTGGGAGCTGTATCTTCTTTCCTGAATGACTAATAAATAGATGGAAATTGAAGGAAGGTCTTAATATCTGCCTGCCCCCAGGGCTACAGTAATAATAAAAATTAGGGACTAGTATATAATACACATACAGTAGATACATGCTATATGTCTTTTGACTTCTTACTGCGACTCAGGTTCCCCTTCTGTAAACAGACAAGGGAGGCAGGAAGGTTCAAAATGGGCTTTAAATTCCTACACAAGGTTCCCTAGAGGGTGATGAGGTCATACACTTCCATGAAACACTCATAGATGGCAGCAGAGGCCCGCAGGAGTGGGATTGCAGGCCATGTGGTTTGAATTTAACTACCGTGATTTTTCTTTTCGTTTTTCTGTCACCCCGCCCCCTTCAGTTTCAAGAAGTACAGCTGAACCTTCTAGACTGAGAAGGAAAAATTTCTTATCCCAGATAACAGAAGTGGGAGATGGGGGCTGACGAGTTACCTCAGACCTCAGCAGATGTGAAAAACAGCTGAAGAGCTTGTCCTCTCTGAAATCAATCTTCTCTGCCTGGTGTTGCCTCCCCTCCCACCATTTTATCGGTAACGAGCCAAGTCATGCCTAGCCAAGTCATGCCTGAATGTGAGGCTAACCTACACCTTGGTGGGAGGAGCAGGATTTGTTAACTCCGGCAAGTTTCAATTTTAGGGGCCCCTATGATATACCTGCTAGCCCTGTACAAAATGTCTGTGCCCTGCCGTGGCTGAGAACCCCAGGATGTGATGACACCCCCTAACAGCTCTGAAAAGTCATTCAAGAATCCAAACCTCGTTCAGAACCCTTCCCAGGCCATCCAGGGCCCACGCGGGCTAATCCTCAACCATCACCTTCTAGCTGCAAATGTCTTTTCCTCAGCTTCAGTTTCCCCGCCTCAAATGTGCCAGAACACTGTAACTCAGTGGCTGCTCTAATAGGAGGGCTCTTTACTCTCTCTCCATCCAGTTTGGTAGCATGCAGGGAGGCTGGGGTGAGGGGTCATGGGAACGGAAGTTCCTAGGGTCTGATTCCAGCCCCACCAATTCCCTCCTTCCTTTAGACCCAGGCACAAATGGCGGGGGGGGGGGGGGGGGAGCGGAGAGGGGTCCATTTATGCACTGTTGATAGAGATGGGTTGTCTTGCCTGTAGGGTGGAAGATGACTCACTGGGCCATGAGCCAGGCACCCTGGGAAAGGCCAAACCGGCTTCAGGCCAGAGCCCCAGGGAGCAAAGGACAGGGCCTGACTGAGCTGTGTATAAAGCCCAGGGGTTCTCAAAGCCCCACAACTAAAGGAGGCCATCTTCCCCTCTTACACAATGCTAGAAATCCTGCTCGGGCCACCAAAGGCCCAGGAAAACAAGGTGGGTGGTTCCAGCAGCTGCTATGTGCCCTCCAGCCCAGCGTGCCCAGCGTGCCAGCCTGTCCTGGCTGCCAGCGTCAGTGTCTTCCCCTCCTCAGCACAGGACCCCCCTGGATGCTCCTTGATCTTGGCTGGACCAAATCCCAGGAAGCCTTGAATTTTCTCCTTACCAACCTCTTGTTCCTGAGACCAGGACAGGAGCCAGCTGCACTGTGATGACCCCCAGTCAGTCTGTCCTTTGTCCTATGCTACAATCCTACGAGGTGATTGCACTAGGAAGCTTCCAAGGGCACCAAAGGATAGTAACAAAATCTGGGTGTTCCAGACTCCTCTACCCTGACTGTGTGCCCTGACTCAAGCCTTGAAAAGAGCCCCGTTCCCACTGGGTGCACATGCAGCACACGGATGTCGATATGGGCACAGTGAGGCCATGATGTCCATGATCAACTGTCCTGAGATGACGGGACAGAGGGACCATTTCTTTTTACTGGTCATATGGGCATTAAAGTCCTAATACAAAATGTCTCAGGACCTCAGGGCTTTAGTTTTCACTTGGCCAGAAGTATCCAAGTAGCTAGGCCTCATTTTCCTCACCCCAAGCCTGTATTCCAGGGGACACTGCTACTCACTGGTTACAGCCCTGGTGTGCCCAACTTCACTCAAAGCCCGCAGAAGTTCCTGTCAGCTCACCAGGCCAGCTTTCATAGCTTCCTACCCGGGGGGAGCTCGAAGATCCCTGCAAGCCAAGGGCTGTGACTGGACCTGAATCACACTGGCACAGGTGACGTCTGCCTCTGCCTGACCACAGAAGTGACCGGGCTGAGGCTCGTGGGAGAGTCTATCTGAAGGTCAGCCATGTAGGCAGAGGGGTGTGGCAGAGAAACTTGCTCCTCACATTCTAGGACCAAATATCACCGCCTCCAGGAAGCCATCCTGACAACAGAGACACCACTCCCCTACCCTGAGCTCCTGGAGTTCTCAGAGTCTCTCCTGTCTTGTCATGGTTGTTAACAGTAAGTGGCACTGCTTAGTACCACAGTTTACAGACCGCTACAGCCCAAATCTCATAAGATTTCACATAGACTCAGGGTCACGGAGACTCGCAAGTTAGAATTTACTGTGTTCTCAAGAGTAGGCAGTGGACTGGGTCTTGAATCTTCCCCCTGCCACTGACTACTAAGCAGCTGGGACTTTGGATGAATCTCTTAGCTTCACAGAGCCTGAGGACAGGAAGACAGCAAACATCTAAGAACAGTAGTTCCAGCTCTGGAGGAATCCCCACTCTGCGCTCAGCACCTTCACAGGTGTTGGTTTTAACCTCAAAACAAGCTCCTGGGTGGGCCCTGTGTCACCGAGGACAAGGCAGGGTTTGAAATCTTCCAAACAGACAGGACTCCAGTCCCAGGGAATCCTGGGTAGAAGAGGAGCTAGGACGGCTACACCCATCCGGAGTGCCATCCTGGGCTCAGGCACAGGAAGCAAGCAGCACTCACATGCACACACTGGAAGTCTCAACATTATTTGAAAATAGAGGAAGATAGAGACTAAGACAGACCAGGCACACCTGTAAGAAGACAGCAGCAGTCAACCGTGGGCAGGGCCCAGCGGATGGGGCTGGGGAGAAGAAGGTTACAGCAGGGACACTCTCTTGATGGCTGACCTCAGGAAGTTTGATCTGTGCCTGTTTTCTCATCTATAATCTATAGACTGTAAAGTGCTTATTTAGTACAGGGCCAGGAACCAAGAGGGCACTCAACAAACACTGGCTGTTCCGAATACGACAGTGTCGTTACATCAGGAAGATGACTCAGAACTCTTGGAAGGCAGGTGTCTAACAATCAGCTCCGCCTCTTTCAGGATAGTCCCTGGCAGTTCCTGCTGGCTGCTCCTAGAACTGCGGAGCCCACCCGTGGTGCTATGGGGACTTCTTACCCAATGGGAAGGTCTGCCTGGAAGGTCAGGTGTGCTGACCCTCCAGTCTCTGGGTACCAGTTTAGACTGCTCAGGTCAAGGGGATGGCTGTGACCTCAGGAGGATCTTCCTCCATCTACCATTCCAAAATGTTTTGGTCTAGGGTTTTTCTATGGAGTGAGTCTTCAAGTAAAGTTGGCTTTCTGGGAGGCTTCTATATACCCTGCCTAGATGACCACCTCTGTCCAGCCCACTCTGTGCCACAAGTGTAATATTTACTGGCAGTACTATCTGCCTTTCCCATTTTCATGTTTGGAAAATAAATGAGAAGCCAGCTGGGTCTGACCTCCTCCCTTCTCCTCCTCCGACTCCCTAGTCCCTAAGGGTGGGAGGCCCTTCTGCCTCCTCTCTGGACAAGGGCCTTGTGGAAAACCCCAGAGGAGAGGCCTTGTGAACTGCTGTTGCCATAGCAATGGCAGCCCTGGAATTTGACCACTGAAGTCCTGGAGTGGGGGTGGGGAGTTGGTATAGGCCATGCTGGGGGCAGGGAGAAGGGTCCAGAAGCCCAGAAAGTCAAGAAGTAGGAGACAAGAATCCAAAGCCTCTCCAATGGCCTCAGTTTCCCCCTCTGTAAAAGGGTGAGGAATGGCCCTCAGCATCTCCCTTTTTCATTATAATTGATGGATGGAGGAGACAGCCCGGGCAAGGCCAGTTGTCCCCTCTGATAGATAACCAGGGACTCCAAGGGAAAATCAAATGCCAAGTCCAGAGCCGTGGCAGGGAGAGCTTCCAAGATGTGACTTGTCCACTCTTGGCATCCCTGTACCTCCACAGAGGATGGGGGTGCCTGCTTAGGGTGGGGCGAGAGGGCACCCCAAGAATGGCTATGGTTAGACTGAGTCACCTCCCCTGAGACAGTTTATAATGTGTCTGCTCTGGGTAACCCTTGACATTCCTGGATCTTGAGGGCGGGTCGAGGGCCTGCCCCTCCTGGCTTGCTGTGCCAGGCTGCTGTGGGTATTTTTAAAGAGGTGCCCACGCCTTGGCCTTCCCACCTGCCCACTCCAGGACAATGAGTTCTGCTACCAGCCTTCTGTGTACTTCCACCAAGTCCCAGAAAGTAGCAGATCCAAAGCAGTGGGGAGACATCGAGGGTCCCCATCCAGGTGCGCTGCGGGAGGTTTGGAGAGGGGATGGGACTTGTCCAAAGGCAGGCAGCACACAGAACTTAGGAATGCCGTGCAGCCAACTTGTGCCCTCACCTCCAAATGCCACTGAATTATTCTAGTGCCACCCCAGCTCCTTCTTCATCCCTTTTGTCCCTGACCCTGGGCAGTCACAGCCTCACTCCCCCACTGACCTTCACACATACCTCAGAAAGCTAACACAACTGCGACTTCTCAGCTTAAAACACCAGCCGCGGGGGGGGGGGGGGGGAAGCTAAAATGAGAGCTGGTGCATTAATTCACATTGCCTGATGGGATACAGCCCATGTGGATCAAAGATTGCAGTGTAAAACAAAACAAAACAAAACACATGAAGCATCAGAAGAAAACCTGAGAGAACTGTTTTACAGCCTCGGAATGGGAGACTTTCTAATCAGGGCTCCAAATCGAGCAGCCAGAAAATAGCAACTTGATAAATTAGACCACATTTAAAATTTTAAATTAAAATTAAATTAAAATTTTAATTAACAAAAACCTTTCTGGGCCAGCAAGATGATCCCCGTGGTTAACATCGGCTATGGCAAAAGCCTGCTGGTCCCCAGAACCCACTCAACGGAGACAAGAGAGAACCTGATGCTACAAAGTTGTCCCTCTGACTCCCACACGCACACTCTGGCATGTGTTCACACAAACAAATCAAATTTTTTAAAATTCACAAACACTAAAAGCAAGGTGTTCTGCAGGACAAAAATATATCCTATACAAAGTCAAAAGTCAAGTGAGAGATCAGGGAAAGGCATCTGCAACTCCTAACTCAAAGAATGAGATCCTCCACTCCAGTGTTTAAAGGATTCCTAGAAATGGCTGTCAGACACCAGCAACCAGGAGAGAGAGAGGAGAGAGAGAGAGAGAGAGAGAGAGAGAGAGAGAGAGAGAGAGAGAGAGAGAGAGAGAGAGAGAGACAGAGAGAGACACACAGAGACAGAGACAGAAATAGAGAGAGAGAGACAGAGAGAGAGAGAGAAGAGAAGAGACTTAATCCTGCTCCATATGAGAAAAATGTGCATTAGAATAGTGTGATGTCAAGTGTACCTATCGGACTGGCAGCTATCCAAAAGTCTAGATCAGTAAGGAAGGCCATGAGGAAATGCCTCTTCCTACTGTGAGGGGCACCAGTCAGGAGGTAGCATCAAAATGTAAATCACATTGTCTTAGCAATTCACGCCCTCAAGGGACTGTCTCCTCAAACAGTTTATAACGCAAAAGACCTGAAAATAGCCCGTATTTTTAACATTATTATTACTTGATTACTGTGTGTGGCAGCAAGTGCTATTACCCACAGAGGCCAGCCTTATTCAGGTTTTATTTTTGTTTTGTTCTGCGACGGTCTTTGTTACATAGCCCAGGTTGGCATTAAATTTGAGACTATCCTCGTGCCTCGGCCTCCTGAGTGCTGGAGTTACAGGCATGATGCACTACACCCAGCTACACGCCCTTTAGTGTGGGGCACCAGGCAGCTGGGTAATCACACAGTAAAAACATTATGTAGTACAAAAAGAATATGGAAGGCCGCTCAGGTCTTGTCTCAGCTGAGAACAGCTTTTTCCTGCTTGCTCTCCTTCTTCACCCTGGTCAGGAACTTCTAGGCTCCCCAGACTAAAGGATCTCGGTCCTGGCTCAGGAGGTCTCCTGTTTTCCTGGTACTGAGCTGTGTCTCTAGTGTAACCACAGAACCCAAGGTGGCTGGCTGCCACTGAGGGCCCAGCCTCTGCCTCTGGTGACATTTCTTTAGGAAGCCCAGCAGTTCCCTTTGCATGCAAAGCAAGACCTGTCTTCGCTCTTCCTGCAGAGGTAGTGAGAACCCTTCTTCAGGCCACAGCACCATCCCTATCTGCTTTAGGACTGAGTTCCCACAGTCTGGTGCTTTGAAATGAGTCCCCAGCCAGGATGAAAGCTTTGGAGTCAGAATTTACAAGGTGAGGCTGGCAATTATGCCCCTCTCTGGGCCCCAGTTTGCAGAGTAAGGAGTATGGGCCCCCATCCAGTTAGGAATGGGGAGCTGCAGAGCAAGGGGAGGGTGTCCCAATGAAAGTCAGGCAGAGCACCCGAGCCCACAGGGTTGGACCCGCTCTGGACTCATTTCCTAGAAGTAGCTGTGAGGAGGACTTCAAAGTTTCCTTGAGGAGCTCGGCCCATGCCCCTAACAAAATTGACTCTAGGCCACTGTCAGTAACTCCCATCTCAAAGCCACTTTCTCCATCTCCATGGTCCTTGCTCAGGCAAGCCAGTCACCACTCTCCTCCCCTTCTAACTCGCTTTATGGTTTACCACTGATCTCCAGACCAGCCTCCAGACATTATCACATTGAATTCTCAGAGCAACCCTATAATAGGTGCAGTCATATTCCGCATTCTACATGCACCTACGCCATATGCTGGACCACAGTGAGGTTAAGGTCTCATAGTCACACACTGAAAATGAACAGATGTGAAGAGGAAGCCCCGTGGCTCTAGCCTTTGCCCTTTTTCAGTCAGGGTCTCCAGCGCCCAGGTTGGCCTTGAACTTGAGATGTAGGCTAAAATGATACTGAATTCCTGATCCTTCTGTTTCCACCTCCAGAGTTCTGGGATTATAAAGATAAGCCACTACACCCGACCTCATCCAATGTTGAAGAAGTGGGGCCTGGCTATGTGCAACCGGCTGCTGTCTGAGACGGCAAAGCCCATGTCTTAAAGGACCGCATGTTTGCCAGCCTCTGGGCTCCGGCTTTTTCCTAGAAACCTTCATTCATACTTTTCATTCATTCTTAGCTTCGACGAAGTTCTTCCAGACTCCAACCTAAATCACCTCCAAGAGAGAAGCCAAGATTCCTGGGTTTCTAAAGAACATGTCATCACTGCCTGCCCCGAGCCGCACTGGGGCGGGTTACCTGCTCTAAAAGTGTGGCTGGCTGCCAACTCATTCTTCCCCAGACCCTTCCACCACTCACAAGCTGTCCTCCTGACCAAGTTGGCTCAGGCCTGGGTAGGGATCATCACCTGCTTGAAGGAGTTCCCAGGACAAGGGGACGCTGTCAGCCAGGCCCTTGGAGACCTAGTCACACAGAATGCGCCCTACATAGAGCACTTGGCTGACTGAACTCAAGTTTTGATGGGCAGGCCTGCTTTGCTCTCTACACCTCAGTCAGGGCTTACCTCTGCCCGGCCCCAACAAGCACTTTTCCCCCTGAGTTCAAGGTATTTTTAGGGCATTGCATGAGAAGAAGTGGTCCAGGGAATAAGTCTTTACGTAATTCAATGACTGGCCTGCCTCATAGAACTGTGCCAAGCTTCCACTAGAGAAAGGGTTTTATTCTTTTTGAAAACTAACGAATACTGGCCTTGGATCAAATCTAGAATTTCAGACCTAGCCATTCAGTCTCTGAGGCACCTACACACGGCTCCAAGCTGGGAACTTTCACAGCTCCCAGACACACCAGGGCTGCTCCGTCCTACATCTCTGCCTTCACAGCTCCTTTTGCTTTGAGGACCCTGGATTCTTTTGACTTGTAAGACCCTCTGGCCCTTCCAAGTGGCCCTGCTTTCCTAAAGTCAGCCTCCCCTACCTTCACCTGCTTTGGCCTCCTTGATCACAGCCCTCAGGTTCCTAGGAGCTGGAATCCCTTCTTGTCCGAGCTATTGCCACAGGCTCATCCAGTGGACAGCAGCTAAATTGGGTTCTAATGGTTACCTAGGTTCCCAAGGTCTATCACCTAAAGCTGTTCCCAGAGTTAATTACCAGGACTGATTAGAAAAGTTAGGAGTAAGACCGAAGTGGTGGCCCAGGCCTTTAACTCCTGCACTCTGGTGACAGAGACAAGCAGATCCCTGTGAACTTGAAGCCAGCCTGGTCTACAAAGAGAGGGGAGGGGAGGGGAAGGGAGGGGAGGGGAGGAAAGGGAAGGACTTAGCCACATAGAAGGTGGTCTGATGACTGATGGGAGGGGAGCACATGGCTGCCTGGACCCAGGACTTAAAATTGAAAGACAGACTCAGGCCTGGGGGCCCCGAAGAAGCCAGGGCAGGAGGCCTGAGTGAGGGAGTCGGCCTGGGCCTCTTTGGGCTCTTTATCCAAATATGGAAGGTTTTTTTGTCTCCATTTGAGTCACGCCGGCCATGGCCCAAGAGATCTGCTTTCCAGATACTGAAAGCAGGACTGCGCCAGCCCTGCCAGGCAGACCCACTCCTCTTCCTAGCTATATCGGCACCTTCCCAACCTCCTGAGCACATTCTTCCTGCGGCCTGGAACCAGCCTGTCAGCGCAGAGGAGCCATTCACTAATACTGACTAAGCAATTGCTTTGTGCTGGTTCCGGGTACCGTGGACTGTGAGTCCAGTGGACGTGGCTGCCACGTCCTTTGCTCACCATGGTAATGGCAGTCCTGAAGTCAGGAACCCAATGAACACCTTCAGATGCCAGGGTTCTAGGGCTGTGAGGCTACTCAGCTGTCCCAGCCTATTCGCAGTGCCATGCACTCACACAGAGTGATGGTCCCTGCTACCCACAGGACCAGTGAGAGGACTCAGCAAATACATATAAAGTGCTCCATCAAACTGAGGACGTAACCTAGTGATTGGAGCACTTGGCTAGCCTGCCGGAGACCTAGCTAGATCCCCAGCATTGAATATAAAGTTAATTTTAAAAAGAACAGAAGTGCTCAGAACTGTATCTGGTCAAACGCGTGGCAAGCTTTTCTGCTGGGACCATGGACTGTGAGTCCAGTGGATGTGGCTGCCACAGCCTTTGCTCACCATGGTAATGGCAGTCCTGATGTCAGGAACCCAAGGAACACCTTGACCTGAGCTCACAGTCAGCTACTGTGGATCTGAGAAAATGCACTCCCCAGCCTTGAAATGAGGCCAGTTTAGGTTATAAATCCCACCACCCGTGGTTTCTGAGACCTGGACTAGGTATCTTATCTTTTCTAGCCTCAGGGTCTGATTGCCACCATGCCCCTACGGCCCTTGTGCCAGTTTTCACTTCCTTTTCCCCCAGAGTGAATATAAGGCTTGCATAGGTATAGGGGAGCTTAGGGAAGCTTGGGAACAAGTAGATCCAGGGCAGGGCTCTGCTGGCTTCCTCAGGCCTTCCCACACCATTGATTTATAAATAAATGTTGACTGGAGTTCCATTGTGTACCAGGAACAGCAGGGTCTGGCAAGGGCACTACGTCACTGGGTGGTCCAGGGCTCCCACTCACATTTTCTTGCCCCAGGACATCGACGTGTATTGCCCGGCAAGCGGGGCATAGGTGCTGTAGCTGTGGGTCCTGGTGCAGGACACAAGAGACGGAAGCCGAGGAACACAGGGGGCTCTTCCCCGTCCAGGGCAGGGAGACATACAGAACATAGCACAAGACAGAGGAACTAGAGCAGGTGAAGGACAGGGGTTCATTGGGGAGAAGCCTCAGGAGAGAGAAGGCCTGTGGAGTAAAGAGGAAGAAGAGATGTCTGGGAGGTCACAAGAGGCCCAGACCCAGGTGATGATGTCTGTGGGACAAGAAGATAGCTAGGGGTTAGTCTGGCCTCTCCTCCTCCTCCTCCACTTCCTCCTCCTCCTCCTCTTCTTCTTCCTCCTTCTCCTCTTCCTCTTCCTCCTTCTCCTCTTCCTCCTCCTCCTCCTTTTCTAGCTTGGGGCTAAGCCTTGGGCTATTTTTAGCTGGGCTGAATTTAGCCATTCCCTTGGAAATTCCGCACCCGCCCCAGGCAACGCCCCTGTTGGGCTGGCCGTGGGGAGAGGCCTGGAAGTGGCTGGTCCAGGCAAGGGTGGAGGAGAGGGTCATCTAAGCATCAAGGAGCAAGCAGGGGTCTTAGGCATCTGATGGGGAGACAGGCTCAAGTCAAGCACCAAATCCAAGTCATTCTTCTCCCTTTATTCTCTACCCAGACCTCTCCCAAGGATTCCTTAGGGCCACAGTCCAGCACTGCTGGGGTCAGGAAACAAACTTCTTAGCTTTGACCTCAGGCCCCACTGTGGCTAATGCTTCCAGGCTGCCTACTAATCCCCACACTGCTTACTCTACCCCCCACCTCTTGAGAGCCTGAATATTAAGAAACATATCTGGGATTTCCTCACCTCACAGACAGGAAAACTGAGGCAGGATGACCTGGCCTGGACCAGAGTGAATGGGACAAGTCAGCCCGCGCCACTCCCCTGCACCACCCCCCCATGCTCCCTTCATCAGGCCTTTTCCAAAAGAGCCAATTGGAGCTGTAGCCTGGCTGTTCCCTGGGGACCCTTCTGAGTGGCAGGGCACTTCCACCAGCAGGGAGCCCGAAGCTTGTTCTTCACCCTTCCAGAAAGCAAAGAGAAGCTCTGACTGGGAGAAGGGGCATGACTCACCCTTCCTCTTGCCCCCCTGCCGCCATTTCTGACTCAGGTAAAGGAAGGAGTCCCACTCCCTTATCCCAGCTTCTCACAGAGCTTCGAAGCCTAAACTGAAACCCTCAGATTGGACCTCCAAACTCTCTCTGCACACAGTCCTCTTTTGGTACATCCCGCACTCCTGAGCTCATCACGCCACCCAGTCTTAACGTCACGGAGCACCATCATGAAGCATCAATGTGTGCTCCATAGCTTGTACTGCCTAGGGTGGGACTCAGCACCCAAGGCCTTTGAGCTGGTCTCTGCACATACAGTCTCTCTCCATTTGCGGGTCACGCAATGTTGACCTTGGACACATATAATGGCTTTCTTTTCCTGCTCTGGCCAAGACTAGTTCCCCCAAATGGCAGTGAACCATATCGCTTCCCCTCTAGAACTCTCAGTGACTCCCCTCCACATCCACTGGCTGGGCTGGAGCAATGGTGGGAACCACAGAGAAGACTACTGAGTCTGCTTCATCATCACTGGGTGTCAGGAGTTTCACTTTCTTAATAAAGCAGGGGCAGGGGGTGGTGAGAGGACAAGGCCGGTGTCTAGAGGTGTCTGGAGTCTTTGCCGACAGGCGAGCCCAGAACCCAAGGCCCTAGCCCTCCTTTTCTTCCTTCTGGCCTCCTGGTCCGCCAGGAGTCTCAATACACCCACTCAGGGAGCCAACCATGTACCAGAACCAGAACCAAAACCAGCAGCCAAGAAAGATGGAGTTCAGTTCGCAGGGCTTTTATTAGGGGGAGGGTCATTCTCATCTTTCCCTCCCTTCCACATCTGTTCCTTAACCTCCAGTGCCCCGTCCTGGGAAAGAACTGAATGTTTGTCCAGAGGTGGAGGAATGGGGTCTCGGCAGTCCCAAGAGACTCCGCTCTGGGGCTGGCTGGCAGCCAGGAGCATGGTCTCCTCTCCTCTGCTCCACAGGGCTGCAGAGAGCAGGGCCTGTCACCCCCTGGGAACCAATAAACAGGAAACTGACACCAATCTTGCACTTGCTCCCCTGCCTCGGTCCTCCAGGCTTCCCACTGGCCCCAGAATCTCAAGACAAAGGACATTAATCTTACATCAACCAACAAAATCAAATTAAGAGGCCCCTGGGTTCTTGAGGAGGGGGGAGTGGTGATGGTCACTGAGAGCTGTCTAGCTCCGAGGTCCTGGGCTGAAGGGCTTGTGAACCTTACCTTTTTGTCCTCATAATTCCTCTGTAACTCCATCTTACAGAGCAAGAAACTGAGACTCACAGTTGAAGCCCAATGTTAAATATTAACATTGCTAAATATCACCCAGCAAGCAAGGCAAAGATGGCCCACCAGGCACGTGGGCTCTGGGCCCAGGAAAGGAAGAACAGGGTCCGAGCCCCTGGGGCCTGGGTGGCTGACCCAGAGAGGGCTTTGGCTCGGCCCTGCCTCCCACACTTTGCTTAGACATCCAAGCTGTCCTTGGGGCTGGTGGGAACAAAACAGGGAGAGCCAGAGAGAAGAGGCCATGGGCATCTCTGCAGGCTGGTCCCTCTTCCTTCTCCCCAAACTCCAAACATCTAGGTTGCTGAGCTGATGTGGTCTCCCATCTAGAGCTCTGTCTTCTGTTTCACGGCTGAATCACAGAATCTCAGGCTCAAAGGGAGGGAGGGATTAAGATTGCTTTTTAAAGATTATTATATTTATCTGTTTGTGTATGTGCATGTGCACAACACACAGCATCTATGTAGGTCTGGAGGCAGGTAAGTTACAGAAGTTGGTTCTCTCCTACAATGTGAGTTCTAGAGATCAGAGTCGGCTTGTCAGGCTTGGTGACAAGCACCTCTAACTCCTGAGCAACCCTGCCAGTCTGGTGGAACTGACATTCTTGGGCATTACTAGGTAGCAAACCTCTTGAATGATGTCACTTAATCTTAGCAATAAAGCATCATGGAATGGACCTTGCCCCATCTCTTACACTGGGGAAATTCTGAAGTGCTTGTCTTGATTCCTACCACAGGCTAGCTCTCAGGATGAAGCCAAGATCTCCAGCACGTAGCTCTCATCTTTTTATCTGCTTCCCAGCTCTCAGTTCTGCCCTTAGTGAAGACAATCTGGTCCAGACATGGCTTCTGCTCCCTCCCAAGGCTCCCACCTTCCCTGTTTTCCCTGGCTCTGAGCTCTTCAGCCAACTGTCCCCCTTGGTCGATACTTTACTTCAATGTCTGATCAGTAAACTTTAGGCTAGCCACCTGTAGAGGCCAAGCCTAGTCCTAAAGGACCCACTGACACATTTGTCCCTGCCCTTCCAGGCCTCGGCTCAGTCTTCCTTTGAAGTCCACCTAAGTCAGGGACTAGGGCCTTTGACAAATGTTCCTGAATCCAAACCTTCCCTGTGTGTCCCCACTGGCCAGCAATGGTTCAGTGTGGACTTGCTGCGTGGATAGATGCCAAAGAAGCAAGGAAAGAAGTAAAGGCAGAATTAAATGCAGCAGGCCTGAGGCATCCCTAGGACCAGCATCTACAGAGGGTCTTAGATCTCAAAAGCAGATAGCCTGGTCCTTATTTAACTGTGATATAGGCAAAATAATAGTCCCCCCAAAATGCTATGTTCCAATCTCCAGAACTTGGTGAATATGGCGTCTTACAAGGCAAGAGGGACTTTGCAAGTGCCATTAGGGTCCTGGGTTACCCAGCGGTTGGGGGGCTGATGTAATCACAGAGTCCTTAGGGAGGAAGGCAGAAAAGAAGGTCTGGGTGAGACAGGTTTGAAGATGCCATGCTGCTGGCTCTAAAATTGAGGAAGAGGCAACAAACCAAGGAGTACCAGCACCCACCAGTACCTGGAAAAGGCAAGGATACTGGTTTTCCCTTAAACCCAAAGAAAGCAACCCTGTTAGCACCTGGATTTTAGCTCAGGGAGTCCCACATCAGGCTTCCAACCTCAGGAACTATAAAATGTAATGACCTGTTACTCTAGCTGCCCCACAGCAGCCCAAGGCTTCCCCACCTCAAGTCCCACTGTAGCCCCCTCACCCTCTCCATGCAGAGGGATGGTTTTAAAGTCTGCTGATTTGGGCTGGAGAAATAGTGCAGTGGTTAAGAGCACTTTTTGCTCTAGCAGAGGACCCAGGTTCAGTTTCAGGCACCCACATGGTGACTCACAATTCATAACATCAATTCCAGGGGACACAGCACCCTCTACCGGCTTCTTTGGGCATCAAATGTGCACGTGGAGTATATACATACATGCAAACAAAACGCTAATACACAAAAAATAAAAAATTTAAAGGCCCTTAATAAAAAAGAGTGTTTTCCCCAAGCTGAGTTAGAAGTTTTAGTGTTCTGTACACAGAAACATCACTATTTGAAGGACAGACCTCCTCAGAGAAAGCACCATGGCCTGCCCCATTACGAGAAAAGACCCTTCTTTCTGTGGCAGGGGAAGCCAAGAGTAGCAGCTAATGAATGAGTGGAGCAGAGTCCTCAGGAGCCTAGGACCCAGACTGCTAGTCCTTCCTGGTCTGCAAGAGATGCTCTTGCCCAGACCAGCTGCTGCAGCCCCAACAGCTCAAGGCTCAAGGCCACGAAAGCACTTGTGGCTCCAAGTGTATGTGAATCTTTAAGGCCTCACAGGAGGGAAGGGGTAAGGTTCGGCTGCATCCCTGGCCTCCTAACTCCCTGCAGACCTCCCTGTATTCTTCCAGGTCACCCCTACTGAATCCTACAGTTACTGGGGGGTCATTTCGGGGCTCAAACAATCTGTACATCATGAACTGGGGCTCAAAGCCCAGCAGCCTGACACTGTCCTTCTGCCTTTGTTCACCCATGTGAGGCCCCAGAGGCTTGAGAGGTGGTGGGGGCATCAACTCCTGTGGGAGAGGATATCATCTCTGAGTAGTTCATGCTTCCCAGAGGACCTAGGGCCCCCATTTGAGAGTCTGCCAGCAAGGCGCCAAGCTTTCTGGGCACATTTCCCAATGAATGTGCCAGGCTTACGAGTCTTTCTGGGAAACACAAGCTCCCCCTTCCCCTGACTGCCACCACCAGCTCTGCCAACTTGACTCACTGGGAATTCTGGGACCAGTGTATGACCTGGAGACAGGACACCTAGGGCCAGATTACTCGTGAGTCCTGGGCCCTGGACAAAACCTTGCTGGCTCCAAGCCTGCTTCTTTACCTCACTAAGCCTGAGATTAGATGGGAGGGCCAGGGCTGCTGTGGCACAAGCTCCCTGTTCCAGAAGTCACAAGTCAGAGCTGGGAGGGGCCACAGTGGGGCCCAAGGTTCTCCTCTCTAGTCTTTGAGCTAAGCCCCCACAGGGCAGTAGGTAGCTCTGTCATCTCACCCTCCTCCATGACCCCTCTCACAGCCTCTGGAGTACATGGTAGTAGTATCTTTTATTTCTTTGAAACAGGGTCTTACTCTATAGCCCTGCATAGCCTGGGACTCACTATGTATGTAGACCAGGGTGGTCTCGAACTCACAGAGATCTGCCTGTCTGTGCCTCCCAAGAGCTGGGATAAAAATTGTGCATCACCACCTCCAGTAGGTAGCAGCAGCTTGTTCACTTGGGTGCTAGATGTCTAGACTCTTAGGGCTTCAGCTGAAACAGCCTCCTCTGCGTCTCTGCTAGCCTAGCCTAGCATCATTGCTTACTTCTGTGGCCTCCTGACTCGCTCTACTGCTTCCACGCTGGGCCCTGCAAGCCCCACACAGCAGCTTGGGTCGCTATTTTACTCAGAGCTCTCACTTCAGGTCGATGCCAAGTCCTCCCCCTGGCTGACTTCTGCTCGCTGACCTCCTACCACTCAGGTCTATCTACACTCCCCAATGTCCATTCCTCGTCCCACGGCCCTGGTATTTCCTGTTCTTTCTTCCCACAACCCCACACCCCAGCTATCTGACTCCCTCCCTCAGTTCTTCTGGGCATCAGGTGTTATCACGTCCTCTCACAGGCCTCTCCAGACCACATGATCTAAAATAGTGCCCCAGCCTGTCATCTCCAATTCTTTACCCTGTTCTATTTTTCTCCCCTGAACTTTCTGTTCCCTGACAGTGTCCTCTTTTGCAGACATGCGTCTTCACCAGTCTGGAAGGTCCGTAAGAGCAGGCCTCTGAGCTGTCGTCTTTCATCTGTTCAGTGCATGGATGCTAAAACCAAGCTTTTACTGCCACGACCTGCCGGGAAGGCCTCCTTCCAGTCTCTGTGCATGCCATCCCCTTCCTTCCCCCAGCTTTCCAGGCCTTGATGCAGGCTGAAGCAGCCTCCTGGGAGCCTCCCCTGCCAGCATGCAGACTAACATCTGAGCTCCTTTAAGACCTTATTGCTTCTAGATTCTCAGTTGAGTGCTTCAGCTCCCAGGCTGCACGGGGATGGCTCCACCCACTGCTGTGTACCATGTGCAGTCCTAGCAATTGGATGGGAGGGAGGGAAGAAGGAAGGACAAATCCCTATATTGGGAGTGGGGGCTGAGGACAGGATTAGCTGCAGCGTCTCAAATCCAGCTGGTCCCAGAAATGTTGGGCTGGAAATTATCACACTCAACTCTGTTCCCTCCCATAACTCTTTCCTGCTGGGTGAACTCATTCCTGGAGAGCAGCCCCTTTCCCCCAGTACCACAGTGTCCTAGGGAAGAAGGCAGGGCCGGGGATAAGCCCTGAAAGGGACAACCATTTTGCCTGTACTCCCCCGTCCTGCCCTCCTGCTGGGTGACATTAATTATAGATATTTGGTACTGCTCAGAATTCCAAATGTCCTAACCACTCATCTCCTCCCCATGGAAGCAGTTTGCATGGGGGAAAAAGAATCACAGCAAAGAGTAAAGGAGGGGCAGGAGGGAAACTTGTCTCTGCAAGTCCCTGTCATGGGGAGACAGGCAGACAGGAGCAGTGGGGAGAACTGCAGGGCAGGCCTGCAGAAGGCAGGGGCAGCAGGGCAGCTGGGGTGGGGTGGGGTGTCAGGGCTGCTGGTGAGTGGGAGAGGAAGAAGTCCAGTGGCTCAGGGCTTGGATCCAGCTCTGCCTGGCCTTATTGTGTGACCTTGGACTCCGCATTCTCTTCTCTGGGTCTCAGAGCTCTTCCTGCCCAACACTAGGCCCTGTGAACACTCTCAGGCTGACACAATGGGGCACGTGAGTGAAGCCCAACTGTCCCTGACTTATGCCCCTTTTCAGATGGCAGGCCAGTTACACTGGAAACTGGGAACAACCCCTTGATCCATTTTCTTTAAGGCACTGATAAACTAGGATTCAGGGTAACCCCAACAATCTTTCACACAAGAAATCACCAGTGTCTGCCATAAAATGGGCATGCAATGAACAACACCCACAGCTATTTCAAATGCCAAAGTCTCATGAATTCAGCATCTACAATCTCAGAGACAAGACACTTCCTGTTTCTGGGCTATAGATGGTACAAGCGTCAAGGGGCAGAAAAAATAAACCATGTAAGAATTCTCTGAAGCCTGGTGCAAAGGGCGGTCCATGGACAACATAATGGCAACTATGGACCCAACTGGGAAAAAAAGGCCTGGAATAGGAGAATTAGGAAGGCCCACGCAACACACTCAGTGACACATTAGCTGAGCTGCCCCTCATTCACAGTATACAGAGAGCAGACTCTCCCCTCTAGGCATACTCTCCCTGCTTCATCCCCTCAGACAGGCTGCAGAATGAGCCCCTCCTACATACAGAGCCTCAAAAATCAGACTGCCCAATTCCCCAATGCAAAGATGAGACAACTAAGTCCTAAAGATGACTGTCCAGGTCCCCAGTGCAAAGATGGGACAACTAAGTCCTAAAGATGACTGTCCAGGTCCCCAGTGCAAAGATGGGACAACTAAGTCCTAAAGATGACTGTCCAGGTCTCCAGTGCAAAGATAGGACAACCAAGTCCTAAACTTGACTGTCCAGGTCCAGATAGAGTCAGAGGCTAAGCAGTGCCCGGGACTCTTGAGACTCCCTGCCTCCTCACAATGTGGGGAGATGGCTGAGTGTGAGGGACTCAGCCTGGGGTTCCCTGAGACCACAGTTATCTCCTCTTAGCACTTTACACTGGTTTATGCTCCATAGGCAGAACAAGGCAATTCCTCTCTCGTCCCCTCTTTATTCTGCAGACCAAGCCACACCACCTGTGTGACAGGGTTCATGACTGCAGCCCCAAGCCTGAGACAAGGGAACACTGTCTGCTCAAGAGAAGACAGCAGCAAGTGGGGAGGGGACAGCTGTTCCCCATCTTTGTGAAGCCAGAAGGAAAGGGATAGCAAGAGAAAATTTACGGTAGCAGATGGAACTTCCAGACTTAATGAGGGGATGGGGAATGAGGCATGGCAAATGTTTTCTGAGTCTAATAAAGTCCACTAGGTGACACTGAGACTTGTACTTAGGAGCAGTCAGGGAGGAGGAAGCCAAGCCTGGTCACTGAGAAGCAGCCGAGGCAGCAGAGCCTGTTCAGGCCTCTTGTGCTCCCAGTAAGGGAATGGACACACTACCACCCACCTACAGAGCCTTCTGGGCAGAGTCCACTATCTCGATTTTACAGAAAGGGAAAGCAATCCACATAACAGGGATGGGACAGGTCCTGGGGATCTCCAGTCCAGCTGGCTCCTCTAATTACAGACTCACCCTTCTCTTTCCTTAGGGGAAGCTAAGATGTCAGAAAGTCTCTTTCAGGGACAGGAGGAGCCTCTGTATGAGAGGACTGCTCCACATCATAGCTCCCAGGAGGGGCGGGGTCATCGGAGAATGTGAAGGGGGCGGAAGCCAGACCTGTAAAACTCTTCCTCTTTGGCCTCAGTGCCTGCTCCCCAGGCTCCCAAATTTTTTGGTTGCCCCTCAACTCCCACAGGAAAGCATTACCTGAAAAAGGAAGCTGGGGGTCCCATCCCCCATGCTCCAAGCACAGAACTGGTGCTCAGGCTCCCCTAACGGGGTCTAAGAAGAAAAGCCAGATCCAAATGTCCCCTCTGCCCACTCCCCGTCTGTCCATCCCAGCCACATGTGTAAGGAAGAGCAAAGCTGAAACAGAGGAAGCAGAAAGGAGGGGAGAGAAACAAAGATAGGGAGTTAGAGGGGCCCTGAAGAGCTCTGAGAAGCCAAGTGACCAAATTAGTCTAGGGTGTAGGGTTTCCCAGCTTCTGAAGTCAGCACACAGTGGGAGCTGAGACAGGCCACAGTTGACATAATCCCAGGCCAATCCTGAGCTCAGCTTGCAGCCCAGAGCTGCAAATCTAATTGCAACACTCCCATGCCAGGGTAGGTGTTGCCTGGAGCCAATATGAACCCATAGCCAAAATCCAGGCATAGCTGAGGCAAGATAATAGAAATGAGAGCTTTGTGGGGGGTGGGAACAAGACCCTGAGGTCTCAATGGGAAAGAAGTAGGAAGGTGAACAGATGCAGGCCGGCGGATGAAGGGCCTGCAGGGCCAGACCATCCACCCTGACTCAACCCGGCAGGCCTCTGAGGGGTCCCAAATTCACCAAACAGACTCTCCCACCTCTGCACAATAGCACCTGGGTGGAAGCTGCTTTGTCTGCATTCCCCCAGACCCAGTTTTACAGATGGGGAAGGTTAAGTCACAAGAAAGGCCAATGTCAGAAAACTAGAACATGACCCGAGATCCTCTTCTGCTTCATAAAGTAAGGCCACTGCCTCTCTAATGCAGACTTAAAAGAGCAGATTAAATGTGACCTCGGATGAGATCAGCACAGCACATCCCAAGGATCTCTGCAGCCACCACCAGAACACCCTGGGGCAGACAGATCTTTTGACACTAGCAGCCCCCTCTTCAGTACCTGGACATCTGCCCACTGAGAAGACACAAAAGCTGCTGTCAAATGTCTCCAAAAGACTTACCACTTGTGGCTTGCTACAGCACTTGTTGGCTGGGACAGGCTCATCTGGAGCTCTGGCAGCCCCAAAGGGCTTGGTCTCAGCAGACGGTGGTGCAGAGGGAGGCAAGGGTAACTCCACAGGATCCGGGGCGGGAACGTCACCGGAGTGAAGGGTCAGCATGTACTTCTTAGTGGCCTCTTCAAGTGATGGTGCCTGCAATGCGGGCAGAGCTCTAGCAGGGAAGCCCACAGGCTCTGGTCCCACAGAAGTCGCAGGCTCAGGCACCACAATAGGTGTGAAGGTAGCGGGCACACTGGCATGGCGAACATGTTTGGAGGAAGACTGGATCTGTGTCAGGCTACCAGTTTGGTTCTGGTTGTCCTCCGCTCTCCGGAGCTCCTGGTGACTGCTCCGGACTGGGCGCTTCTTGGAACCTCGGCAGGTGAGCCGAGGGGAGAGAACATTGGCCAGTTTGGGGTCAAGACGGACTAAGTCATGGTGGGCAGTAGAGGAGGCAGGTGGGGCAGGGAGGGCCCTCTCCGACTGTGCCCTGCCCCTGGCAGGACCAGGGTCTTCTGGCTCCACCCAATGCTCTGCAAGAATAGGTTCACTGCTGGATGGAGGCAGCATGGTTTCCACTTCTCGAATGGGCTCCCCTCCTGGGCCCTCAAATTCAGGACCAGTCAGCTCCCCACGGCGACTAGGGTCACTCAGAGATTTCTTCTTAGGGGTCTTGCCAGCAATCCTGTCTTCTCCCATACGCCCCAAGGCACCAGGTTCCTGAACAATACTCTGAATGACTTCCTGATAGTCTTTGTTCTCTTCACTAACCACAGACCAGTCACTGAGGCCACTGGTCAGGCCCTCATCTATAGTTGGGGTCGCTGGAAGCCCTGTCTTAGAGCTCAGCGAGCCCAGAAGGTTGCTGTCCACAGAGAACCCAGAGGGCTCCTCAGAGGTGGCAACCTGGTGACGCTGTGGAATAGGATCACTCAAGGATCTGTAGGCCTCGCTTGCCTCCCCGTTGCTTAGTTCAGTTCCACTAGGACCCGAGGGTAGGAGTTTGCGTCTCCTGCGGAGGGCACCTGGTGTTGGAGGGTTCTCAGGAGACACAAGAGCCCTCCCACCCAGACTGTCTTCTGTCCCAGATCCACGGTTTGTCTGAGTTGAGGTTGAGGAAAGAGGTCGCCATACCCCTGCAGGATCTAGGCTGCAAAAGGCAGCACGAAGAGGCTCCGGGTCTGCCCCAATGCCTTCATCTGTCAGGCTGGACTCCGCGCCAGAGAGCTCCTCCTGAGACCGCTGCCCTTGGGTCATGTCACCCGTCCAATCAGGGCTTCTAGGACTGACATAGCTTCCATCATCCTGCTGTGCACCCATGCGCTGTATCTTCTCAAAAACCTGACGGGCCTCCTGCACATACTGATCCTGGACCACGAGTGTCAATGGGTCCTCCTCTGCCCCAGGGCCTGCCAGTAGGAGCTCTGAGGAGCTGGGCTTCAAGGCACTGGTGCGGAGCACTCTTCCGGCCATGGGCTTCTCTGAGCAGCTGAATGACTTTGCCCTGCGCAGGGTAGCTGTCAGGTCCTTGAGGGTGGGTCGAGTGGTGAGTGATGCTGGACTTTGGGACGGTAAGGACTCAAGTTGCTCCACTGGCCTATCCACTGATGGTGAGTCTCTGCTGTCTAGGGGGCTATTCCCAGGGCTGCCGCTGGGCTTTCGAACCCTTAGCTCTGAAAGGTCTGAACGCAGAAAACTCAGCAGCGTCAGGGTCTCGGAGGCGATATCTGGATTTGAGAGTGACTTGCGCTGTCGGTTCTTATCTAGCTCCAATCCTCCATCTCTCGGTGGCCTGGTGGTGCCTACAGGTCCCTTACTGCGGGACCTAGTCTGGGGACGCAGAAGGAGCCCTTCTCCGGTTCCAAAACTTGGGGAGCGGTACACTCCCCAGCTCACAGAACTGCGGCTAGACCATAGCTCATCATCCTTGAGGGTCTCAGTACTAGAATAGCGACTACTACCTCGGGAACCACCCGGGCTGGCCAGGTACGCAGGAAAGCTCACCTTAGCCACACGGAAAGGTGCTCCCCCAGTGTCAGACATAGGCCTTAAGCTCTCTTGGGGACCTGGAACGTAATGCTGCGTGCCAGTACCCCACTCCCGGAGTGCCTCTTCCATAGAGGTTCTTGGAGACCTCGGAGTTTCGAGGCTCTTGACACCCCCTGCTGATCCCAAACCGCCCGAATTTAGCTCGCCACTGTCCTGGCTACAGCCATGAACCAATAGAGAGCTTCCAGGCCTGAACCCTCTCCTTTTCCAGCGACGGCCATCCTCACCGTCTGCGTCTTCGTCACTGCCCGAAGAGTGGCCGCCGAGGTAAGCTGAACTCTGAGGCCCAAGTTGTGGCTGCGGTCCCTCCTCTTCCTCCTCGCTGGAACTAGCACCCTGGCTGCGGCTGACAGGATAGGAGGAGGTAATGGAGGAGGAGGCGGAGGTCCGGGCCCCGGCCTGCGGTTGAGAGAAGCTATGCCAAGAATGTAAACCATCCGCTGGACGCAGCGCTCGCTCCTGTTGCTGCTGCTGCCGACGTCGCCACCCCTCGATCCCCGGCCCGGACAGCGGCACCGCCGAATGCAGGCCACCCAGAGGGAAGCACGTACGAGGAGGTGGCGTCGGAGGCTGCCGGGGCTCGCGAACTGGGGGCTCCCACGAAGCTCCGTTGGGGCTGTTCGTTCCCAGGGCCTCAGAGTCCACACTGGGTCGCCTGGAGCTCGGGCCGCCAAAGAGTTTGCGCATCTCGGTGACGCTGGGCCAGGCCCCACGGTCAGTGCTTTCAGGGGCTTCTTCTGTCGTGCCAGGGTAGCAACCCTCGTCCCGAGTACCAGCGGAATCGTCGTCCAAACGCACCGCGTCGAAGCGCCGGGACAGCTGGCGCACCGATGGCGAGAGGCTGCGGAGCGGGCGCGGCTGCGCGGGGGCGGCCGGGTGCCCCGACGCCAGCTTGGACACGCGCCGGGAGGGCTGGCCCGGGACTGCTGCAGCTGGCCGGCACGAAGCTCGGCGCCGTAACTCAGGGGTGTCTGCGTCCTCTTCTTCCCTCGGCCCCGGTCCGCCGCTCCAGCGCTCCAGCAGTTTGAACGAGACGCTGCGATAAAGTGCGGGCCGAGGTGACCCTTCCGCCATCACTCCGGGGGGGCTGGCCTCGGGGCCCCGCGGCCACCCCCCCCCCTTGCAGCCCCGCTCCGAGGGCCCGCAGGGGCCACTGTCCGAGAGCCTGGATCCGGCACCCACGGCGTGCGGCGGCTGGATAGGAGGGTGCGGAGAACTAAGCAGAGGTTTATCAATCGAGGATCAAGTTTCTGCGGCTGCGGACAGCAGCGGCTTCATCCTGGGCGGCCCCTCTCGCCCCAGCTGCGACCCCAGGCCCAGCCCTTGCCTCTGCGGGAGCAGACAGGGGCATCGCGGCCCGGCCGGCGAGGGGCCAAGGCTTGCTTCCTGCTCACAAAGTCCGACTGCAAAGCCCGGCGGCGGGCCTGCCTCTCCCCCCCACCTCCACAAGCTCCCGCTCCAGCTCCCTCTCCCTCCCCCTAGACTGCTCGCTCTCTGCCCCCTTTTGTTGCAAATAAACTTTGAGGCGGAGGAAAGGGGGCGGGGGGCGGGGCCTGGCGCCTGGCGCCTAAAAGAGGGGGTGGTCTCCGGGAGCGCGCGCGGCTGGGAACACTGTGGGGGAAGGGAATCGGGGAGGAGCCGAAGGAGAAACGAGATGATTGAACATTTGTAGACTTAAACGACCCTCTAGAGGATTCCATCGGGAAAGCTGCGGGCTGATCCTCCCCGGGGACTCGTTCGGATACACGGGAGCTCAGAGAGTGGACAACTCCGCAGAACGCAGTTCAGCCTCTTTCACGGGGAACCTTTGCAAGAGGGGCTCCAACATGGCAACCCAAGAAGCACAGACTCTAGTACACACCGATACTCAGGTACACGCAGAAACTCTTCTGGCCGGGAAAGAGGTGGGACCCAGGGAGACGTGGGCGGGGCAGGCCCTCCCGAGAGCTCGAGGCGCCCCACCTTGCTCAGACCACGCCCATTACCCACCCTTCAGCGGCGAATCCGGCTGCACCACGCCCATGTTCCGCCCCGCGCTCAAACGCTCCACCTATATCCCACCTCCCTGTGGCCTGTCCATCTCTGACAGTCCCTTAACCCACCCAATGCTATTCTAGAATTCCCACCTCTCAAGACTACTACACATAACTCCCCCCTCCATTTTCCTAAGTGCCACGCCCCGCACCTACCCTTTAAATCCTGGCAGCGCTTATCTCTACACCCCGCCTCCCCCTTCTCCCTGCGGTCGGGGTACGTGGCTTTTGCGCCCTCTGCGGGCCGGATTCTCCGCTCCTTCCAAGCTCTGTAGAGATAAAACCTCATCCAGAGTTAGGAAGGTTTGTTTCACTTGCTTTCAGGCGTTCCCCGGCCCCCCTACTTTGCAAAGCACTCTGCCCTTTCTGCACAAAAGGAGTTGGACGGGAACGCCCTCAAACCACCAAACCTATACTCCTACCTGCGGCTGCTCCACCCTCCGCCCTCCAGACCAGGAAGGTGTAGGTCTCTATTGCTTCAACAATGATCTACCCTAGAACTTCCCTCCTACCTCTGCTGCAGTCTGGCAAGTCTAAAATTGTTTTGGTTGTTTTGGTTACTGGGGCGTCAACTTCTTCCCACCCTTATCTGCTTCAACAGAAGCAGGTCTCTCTTTGCACAGACGGTTTAAATGTAGGACTCTACATCTAAATGAGTGAGAATATATGGACTGCCTAGGACGTACGGGCAATATTTTATGTATTTTATTTAATTCTCAAGCTACCCTTCTTGGGGATAAATGCTATTGAAGAAGTAATAATGGCATTGCAGAAGTCGGAGGGAAAGGGCAGCTCAAATGTGTGGCTCAGATTCAGACTTTAAGGACTGCAATCCTCACACTCCTTCAGAAAGCTTTCCCTGGCTTCAGATCTTGATGGAGAAGGAGGGTCTGTCCCCAGCAGCTCAGCCTCTCTGTCAGTGGGCTGTAGGCAGAGCTCAGCCTCCTTGGGAACAGAAGACAAACTCCTTCAGCTCTGTTATGTGGAAGCCCTATTCCTCCCACGCTTGCCTCATAAGCAGTTAAGGTCAATGGTGCTGGCTTTACCCAACCAACCCCAAGGCCGTATCAGCACTCAGATACTCAGCGGCAGTAACAATGTGGAGAGAGCAGAATGCTGGCTGAGGAATAAGGGAGGGCCGCTTTTAGCAGGACCCTAGGAGCACTTGCTGCTCAGACAACCTCAGGGTAAGAAGCTATTCATCTTTCTTCTGGACCGCCCAGGTGTGGAGACCACCCTTCTGAGTTGAGATCAGCCTTCTCCTGCTATTCCCTTACCCAATTTTATCTCAGTTCTGCCTCAAAGGGTATGTGGGGTAAATCTTGTCCTCACCATTGGCAAATTAGTGGGCAAGGAAGAGATCCCTGCCAGGTCTGTGCCTCTCTGCTCTACCTTGCTTGGTGATAATGAATAAACCTCCATGCTTCTCTGGGCCTCAACTGCCTTTGGGTCAGGTTTCCCCCAAACAAGTTCAGGTGTGTATGGAGTCACTGAACCCCTCCATAATGACGGTTCCTATGGCGTGATGTGTTCTTTTCTTTTGTTGTATGGGATCAGTCCTAGACCTTTGGGAATGCTTGGTAGTCACTCTCCGGCCCATCAGCAGCCCCGTCTCTGGAGTGTGTGCTTTTCCAGGCCTACACACTGGGAAATCTTGCCTGCGGGACCCTTCTGAGACAGGTCTTCATCCCATGAATGGGCAAGCTGATGGAGAGAAATGGAGACTCAAACCACAGGCCCTGCCACCTTTATTTGGCTATAGTACGCTAGCCTGGCCTCTGGCCCCACTTGTGAGAACAGAGAATATTTAAGGATCTTGGCTAGGTAGAGTGGCATCTTACTCCGGACTCTTTTTATTTTGCTTTATGTGTATGGGAGTTTTTGCTTGCCTGTATGTGTCCCGGGTTTCTTGGAGCTGGAGTTATGGAGAATTGTAAGATGCCATGAGGGTGTCTGTGACCCGAGGCCTCTCATCTGTGAAGAATGGATGGGCACCCTGGCTAGTCGCTCACTCCGCAGGTAACCCTTGGAGGTCAGAGCTGTAGAAGTCCTTGGGAAAAATCAGTATGGAAAGGCTGCATGGCCAAGGTCATCTGCAGGATGAACCTTGGAAAGGAGCTACCTGAAGGGGAGAGCTGGCTTCAGACTCCTTTCCAAAGCTAAACGATCTCTCAGACACTACCTGTACCCCCATATTAGACCTAGAGTGGATAGGATTTATTAGTTTGCATCTCTTGTTCAGTTTACTTTCTCATCAGTTGCTCGGTTGACTCTTACCAAAAAACAAAATAGCCAGGGTCTTTATAGTAACTTTGTCTCATTCCTGTGTCCCACCACTGAGGGACAGCCTCGGACCATCTAAGATCTGTGCTAATCAGCATTCATAGTGTCTCTCTCTCTCTCTCTCTCTCTCTCTCTCTCTCTCTCTCTTTCTCTGTGTGTGTGTGTGTGTAAATGTCTCTGTGTGTGTGTGTGTAAATGTCTCTCTGTGTGTATCTCTCTGTCTCTGTCTCTCTCTCTGAATGTATGTATGTGTTGCTAGGATTGGACCCTGAACCTCAGTCATACTATACAAGTTCTATACCACTGAACTATATCCCCGGCACATGTCTTCTCCCCCTTTTTGAGACAGGGTTCTAGTAAGTTACTCAAGCTGGCTCCGAACTCATTCTGTAACCTAGTCAGGTCTTGATCTCAATCCTTTGGCCTCAGCCCCTCAAGTAACTAGGATTATAGACTTCTGTAACTGCTTTAGATTTTTGAAATGCGCGTGGGGTCCATGGGTAAAGGCACTGTTGCCAAGCCTGACTTCTGAGTTAGAAGAAAACCAACTCCTAAAGTTGTCTTCTGACCACCACACACAAAATAAATAAAATATGATTTTAAAAATTGAAAAAAATGCAAAGAAACAAAGTGTCATAGTCCAGGCTCACCTCCAGCTAACTAGGTAGCCTGAGCTGGCATATACTGTGAACCATTGTGCCCCACTTTAGTTCTTCATAACTTCATAGAAAGAATCTGGTCAGCCGGGCGGTGGTGGCCCACACCTTTAATCCCAGCACTCGGGAGGCAGAGGCAGGCGGATCTCTGTGAGTTCAAGGCCAGCCTGGTCTACAAGAGCTAGTTCCAGGACAGGCTCCAAAGCCACAGAGAAACCCTGTCCCGAAAAACCAAAAAAAAAAAAAATAATAATACTGCTAAGGTTTAAGTGCTGCATGTTGCTAAAATTAATTCTAGATGTGTAAGCCATTTTAGTGTATTGATATTCTAGTGTATTGATAGTGTATTGTATTCATTGTCTTAATGGATATTCAGATATTGGCAGTATCAGTGAACTCCAATGTAACTCTGAGTTCATGGACAAAGGTGCTTGTGACATTAGGAGGTACCATGAAAGCCAGGATGGAATAGCCCTGCGTGGTTTTGGGTGATCTGGATTTTCTGTTATATGAAATGTATGTACTTCCCCTAAGCATCAAACCACACTGGGTTGACACTTGCAGGTCATCAGCCATCTGGAGGTTGCCTCTTGGGTATTTCCAACCCATAGTGATGTAGGTTTGTCTTCTATCTATCTGATGATTTCATTGGTTAATTAATAAAGAAACTGCTTGACCTGATAGGTTAGAACATAGGTGGGTGGAGTAGACAGAACAGAATGCTGGGAAGAAGGGAAGTGAGGCAGATGCCTCGGGTAATTGCCATGCCTCTTCTCAGTGGAACAGATGCCATGGAGCCAGCCACCAGGTCAGACCTTCCCAGTAAGCCACCACTTCGTGGTGCTACACAGGTTATTAGATATGGGTTAGTCAAGATGTGAGTAAGAGGCTGAAACTAATGGGCCAGGCAGTGTTTAAATGAATACAGTTTGTGTGTTGTTATTTCGGGTGTAAAGCTAGCCATGTAGGATCCGGGCAGGATGAAAAGCAGGCCTGCTTACCCCGCACTACACCATAGTTCTTCGTTCCCTGCAGGTTCCAGCCTATGTCTTAAACCCTGTTTCAATTAAATCACTGTTTTGCCTTTGTCTGTGGGGTGATGAAATCTGACTAAAGGGTTCATTTTTACTGGGGGGTAGGGCATGGCCTAAAAACAAAAGCAAAATAACAAAACCAACAAAATTATATTTATTTATCTCTCTTATGCAAAAGTTTTGGCAAATGAATGGGAACACGAGCCTCCCCCAGATTCTCACTCCTTATAAGAAGTGGGTCCCAGGGATCAAGACCTTGCCTTTATGTTCATGATCATGCCCCAGCCTTCCCCTTCACCTTGTAAACAAGAAGGGTTGGGGGGAAAAGACCCTTATTGAATTTTGCAGTGTTAGGGATTGAACCCAGGGGCTAGCACACTCTAGGCATGTGCTACTGAACTATAGCCCCAACTCTGGATTGTCTGAGGCAGGGTTTCCCCATGTATCAGGCTGGCCTGGAGCTTTCCTCCAGTCATAACATCCTGAGTTCTGGGATAAGAAGCATGAACTGACCAGCCCCTGAAATACGGGTGTCTTAGCTTTGTGGTTGATGTAGAACTTCTTTAGGGCTGGATCCAGGCCGGTTGAACCAAGTTTTACTTCTCTGTATAATTTGGGCTTGTGGGGGAAGCTTCTGGCACCATGGCCCCCACGGCAAATACACAGCTGCCATGCCTCAGGGCTTGCCCTGGGGCCTCATACTCTGCCGCTGCCACTTGACTGTGAGCTTCTGTAGGAGCTCATGTGGCTGCCGCCGGAACTTCTGCTGTGTGAAGTAAAAGAGGACAGGGTCCAGTACACTGTTGGCGCTGGCAAAGGGCCGGGTGCCTTTGTAGGCAGCTGCAAATGTCTCCAGTACAGGGCAAGAGACACCGGGTGTTGACCGCACCGCCAAGTAAGCTGTCTTGGTGATGTGGAAAGGAAGGAAACTGATGGCGAAGACAGCCGCCACCACCACAGCCATACGGGCTGCCTTGCTGCGCCGCTCTTGGGCCACAAGTCCTACTAGGCCATCCTGGCGGCACAGACGGCGGGCCATGCAACAGTAGCAGGCCAGTAAGGCTGTGAAGGGCAGCAAGAAGCCGATGACCGTGAGAGCCATGCCATAGGGCAGGTAGCGGGTGGACAGAATGGGTGGGCTCAGGTCGTAGCAGACAGTGCGGTTGCGTTGGATGCCCGTGGCAGCAAAGACTGCGGTGGGCAGGCACTGAGCTATCACAGCCAGCCACACAGCTCCACATACCACCCAGGCAGCACGGCGGCCGCCACGCTTGTGCCAGGGGGCCAGGGGGTGGCAGATACCCAGGTAGCGCTGGAAGCTAATGCAGGTGAGGAACAGGATGCTACCATGTAGGTTGGCATAGAAGAGAAAGCGCACGAGGCGGCAGGCCAGGTCTCCGAAGGGCCAGTGGTCCCCTCTGGCGTAGTTATAGATAAGAAGGGGCAGTGAGCAGGCATACAGCAGGTCTGCCAGTGCCAAGTTCAGGGTGTACACAGCTGAGCGGGTCAGGGTCTGACGGGATGCGCAGATCTGAGCGATGACACAGATGTTCAGGGGCAGGCCGACCACCAGCACCACTGAGTATACCGGGGGTAGCAGCAGTTGCTTGAAATCCTCACGGTAGACACACGTAGTGGGCGGCAAGCCTGGTGCCTGGATGGTGCCATTGTCCCGCTCCATTACTGCCCAACTGCTTTTCCTATGCTTGGAGTATCTGGGGAAGTAAAACACACCCTCTCAGTGGCATGCTCACTAACTCACTTGGCACTATGCCTTGAGATATCTGAACAACTAAGTCCTTAACTTTGTCTCCTCTTAAGGCTCATTGCCCCATAAAGATCCATACAGAATTCCTATGGAAATGTGTATTCCAATGAAGCTCAAGCCTGAGAGAAATCAAAGTCATTTCGTTTCTCTAGTATTTCATTTCCCTCAGTGTTCCTAGTGAAGTTCTTCATCTCTCACAACCCTAGTCAATTGTCTCTTCTCTCTGTGTGTGGGGATTGGTGGGCTTGAGTTCCAATCACAGCTGTGACCTTGGAGTGGGGATTTACCTCCCCACTCTTACTGTTGGAGGAATAAGAATGTTGTCATTGAGTTAGAAGACGTCCGAGACCTCTGGGGGTAGAACTGTGGTAATGGTATGTACCTGTCTCATGCAGATGGAAGACCTTTATGAGGAAGTACCAGGTTTGGTGTTTCTCCACTAGGTCCAGGACAGAAAGCTCTGGTGGCTCTTAGTTTACTCCTGTGGACAGTGCACACACAGAGAGCTCACTGAGGAAAACGCCAATGATGCCAGCCTGAATGCTACCTTCAAAACCCGTGTTCTTTCGGTCACAGCTCATCTGTAAAACAGGAGAGGTGACTCAGGTGATCCGGGAAACTGCCTTCCAGTCGACTTTAGTGGATGGGAGTGGGGTTGTGTGGATGAGTGTGGGGCAGAGGCTAGAGCAGCTCGGGTTGTTCCCTGCTGCTCTAGTACCCAAGCCAGGAGGCTCACACTGTCTGTAATTCCAGCTTCAAAGAAGCCAATACCTGTGTTATTTGCACACACATGAATGAACATACACAGGCATACATGCAGATGGTTCAGCAGTTAAGAGCACTGACTGCTTGCTCTTCTAGACGATCCAGGTTCAACTCCTGACACCCACATTACGGCTCATAGCTGTCTGTAACTCCAGTTCCAGGGGCTCTGACACCCTCACAAAGACATTCAAGCAGGCAAGACACACAAAAGGCATTAAAAAAAAAAAAACAAGCAAAGGTGGTTCCTGGTGGCCAGAGGGAAACTCCAGTTTTCAGAGGGAAACCAATCAGGAATCATGCTGACCCAGCATTACAGAGATGGAAACTAGATGTAAATGTTACAAATAAATAAATAAAAAGCTTTCCCAGGAGAATGTTTCCGTATGTAGTGGCTTTTCAATTGTATTTTAATAAATAAATACTACCTGAAGATCTGAGAGTAAAACAGTCCCACTGGTCGGCCTTACGGACCAGGTTATGGTAACACACATCTTTAATCTCAGTAGCCATAATGACACACACCTTTAATCCCTATAGCTACTAGTTGCCATAGAAACTGGGCAGTGCGTGCCTTTAATCCCAGTGGTGCACGCCTTTAATCCCAGCCCTGGAGAAGAATATGTAACAGAAGGAAAGAGCTCTCAACACACAGTCTTATTCTGAGATTCCTGGAAGAAGGATAGCCATTTCAGACTGAGGTTGAGGTAAGAGCCAATAGTTGGCTGTTTTGCTTTTCAGATCTTCAAGTTGAGCCCATTTCTGACCCTGAGTTATTAAACGTGCTTCATTTGGCATCCAACATTTTAGGGCACAAATTTACAAAGAAGCCATTTGCCTGAGGTTTTCTAGCCATGAGCCCAAACCAGAGCTGGGATTGAAATTTCAGTTCTAGGAATTGGAACCCAAACCTAGCTACCTTGGTTCAAGAGAAAAACTAGTGTTCCCAGCTCCCATCCTCCCTAGCTTAGCTTCCATATAAAGACTGAAAATACACAGAGAATCTGGGTACTGTATATTACTGTGTTGTCTTTGAATTGATTGACTTTTGAGGAAGGAGCAGCAGCTGCTAAAAGACATTTGATTATTATTGCTGCTGGATTAATCCAACCTACATATTTTGAAAATGCCTTGACTTCAAAATTTAAGTCAATAGATATGTTACTTTGGAGAAGAGATTTTGCTTTTGTTTCCACAGGAAGTGAGAGTCTATGGATTCATTCTGGGTTAAGAAAAATAAGGTTTGATCAAGGAAGACCCCCTGAAAAATCTCCAGTAGGAACAGATGGCTCAGATGACCCAATGTTTCACAGTGCATTTGTTGCAGTTTCCTGTGCATTTGTGCAGTTTCCTTAGGGAGGCCGGTGGCTCTCTGACCACACTGCCAGAGAGAGTTTTGGTCTCACATGGATGAAACTGTAGTGGCCTCTTGTTTCTCCAGCCTCCGGAGACACTGGTCCTTCTAGGACTTCATCCCCTGGGAAGGACCAAGAGCTGAGTGTTCCCACCCCTGCAGGGGGTGAAGAGAGGGAGGGATCCTTTGACCCCAACTGTGAGTGGTAACTGACTTTGGCTATCATATCTGTCATTTGTTCTTGGGCCCTAAGGCCTAGACTATCAAATCACAGCTTCTTTCCGGAATCCAGCTATGCTGCCTGCAATAGGTTCCTCTGCTCTCGAGGAAACACCTAATTTGTATAGCCCTCTGGCTTTGTCCGAAGATCCCCAAGTCCTCTCCACATCCCTCTCATTCCTGCTCTTCCTCACTCATCACACTGTTCCCAACACTGCACCATCGCTGGCCTGTTCATCTGTGCTGATCTTTCACAGTGTGCCCTAGTCCACCTCTGAAGCTCAGGGCCGTCTCATCTCGGCCCTCCTTTTGAGTTCCCAGCTGAACAGAACCCACCCAGGTGGCCAAGGTGTCCAGCCATGCCTGTCCCACCCAGCACTGGCCCATTTGCTCACGACACAGACTCACAAGCAGCATTCCATCACCATCTTGGGTCCATGGTACCAATGTGCTGGGGCAAAGGATACTCAGACACGGGCTGCCCTTGTTCCTGTCCTCAGCCACACTGTAGCATCTCTGGCATCACTTTGCACAGCTTCCTCTGCTCCCTGACCCTGCTGGCTCTGACTGAAATAGCCCTTGGGGGGGCACCTCCCTGCCACTCCCACACCTTAGCCTGGCAGAAACAGCTGAAAAAAGGCATCCTTCCCAGAACTCTGTCCAACCATGAGAGGAGGGCACAAAGGGACCCAGCCTCACAGACCCAGCTCTCCCTCAGTGTTCTTATCTGTTAAATGTGTTATGACAGTTCCCAGTCTTTCCCTTAGCTGTAACACCTGAGCCACCAGGAATCCATTCACTTCTCTGATCCTGTATCCTGGACCCATCCTCCATTTTCCATCCATTTGGTAGGTCATCTACTAACATCCTGTCTGCACCTCTCTCGAGATGGCAATCCACTGGTAAGGTCCTTCCTTACCCAGCTGCTTCTCATGCTTCCCTTCCCACATGCCCCTTTGCCACAAGCCTTTATTAAGCACCTACTGTATGTCATCAACTCCCCGCACACATCCCTATTAACAGTCACAGTACAAAAACCCAGGCGCATGAGAGTGGGTGTGGAGACGGGCACAGAAATGAGGCTTTGGAGCTGCTGTTACAACGGGAGGATGAGAGAAAGGATGAGAGATCTTTCAGTTCTTCAGGGAGGGTGGCCTGAAGATGGGTTTTGGTTAGGAGGGCAGTTCAGGTAATGGATCCAAGCTGGTCCTCTGCTCCCACTGCCTCTCTCAGCTGCTGGCTACAATGTGACAGTTGCCACCTGTATGATGAAATACCATAGACAAGGACTCTTCTTACTCTGTCACTTGTAGAAGGGACATTTAGAAAGCCATCCATGCAGAAGCTTACCCCAAGCCTACTTTACAGGACTGGAGAACCAAGGGAGAGCCAAAATTTTGAACCAAAGAAAGATCAAGGTTGAACTGCAGGTAAAAACTTGGCCAGCTGTGTATAAATTGGGCACCTACAGTTTATTTGGGTGTGTGCCAGGAGATCCAAGCAGGCTCGGCAATCTTACCTTCTTCCCAGTAGTTAGCTCCTTGTGGTGTTCCCAGAACAGTCTCCTGTGGCCCAGGGTCAGTCAGGGTTGAGGCAACTTTGAAGACCTAAGGGAAGATGGGGTGCTGGCCCTGGAGCAAAGCATGGGTTAATACTTCTAAAAGCTGTGGCTCCTGCCGGGACTGAGATGGTTCCTGCAATAAGAGCCTGAAGCCATGAGATGGCGCTAGTGGACAGCTGACGAGGACAAGACTAGTGCCCGTGCTGCAGGGGCCTCCTGTCAGGCCTGTGCTGAGCAAGCCCCGTTCCTCTGGCCCTCCTCAGATTTCCTCTTATTTATCCACCTCAGCAAGCTCAGGCCTCTGTCTGAACCTCACCCTCTCAATGCAGCTCACAGCAGCCACTTGCATGTCCAGCCAGGAGTATCGCTATGATGCCAGGCATCTTCTGCCCATCTCTACTCCAGGTACCTGGGTAAACCACCAGCAAAAACACTGCAGCCCTCACCCCACCGAGGGACAACCTCTACTTGCTTCCTTTTCTTAGTCCAGATCACAACTATGAGGTCGGTTCTGCAGCACCGTCAACTGAGTGCAGACGCCAGGAAGAACTGACTCAGCGCTCTTGGTACTTTTAGATCCCGGAGTCGCAGGACGCCCTTTGACTGATCCTCCGTGTCTGGAGGGACAAGGAAGCCTGTGGGACAGAGGCAGGAGCTGGAAGCCTTAGTCACCACCTACTAACATTCCCTGCTCCCGCTGGACCTGAGATGTGGCTTCCAAACTTGGAATCCCTGCCTGCTGGGAAGTCACGCTGGGAAACCCCCTTGCTGTATCCCAGCCTTGTGAATTTAGCAGCAAAGGTGCAGGATGGTGGGGTTAAGACTTGGCTTCCTTCTTCTGAGTCAGGCTAAGACCCAGCCTGCTGTGTGGCTTAGGGCCTCCTATCCAACCCCTCTGAGCCTGAGAAACTTACGGTAGCTGTGTTTCCTTCCTTACAGGGTTACACCCTCTATTCCAGGTACCACACAGCCCTGACCCTGTGTGGCACCCAGCCTGAGTACCCTGGAACCCACCTCCAGACAGACTGAGGTCGGTTCCTTATGCCAGTCCCTGGTGCCTGGGGGACAGTAGGTAGGGGACAGAATCCCCATTAGGACAGTTCTGGTCCCACCAGGCTACAGTTGGCAAAGCCAGCACAAGGCAGCAGGGGGACAGGCATCTGCTTTCTCTTCTCTCTTTTTACTTCCCTTTTCCCCTCTGTGGAGCCGGGACCAAGTGGAACTGAAAGCTCATTTTGAGTATGAAGAAGCAGCTGCAGCCTGGGACTGGGGCCTCTTCCTTTGTTTCCTTGGGTAGAAATTCCATAACCCTCCTTCTGGGACCACAGGCTCTGCCATCCCTTCCTTTCACTGTGGACCCAGTGAGGGCCTGCTGCTCAGCTCTGAGGACTGCAGAGCATAGAGCCCCAGGAACCAGGCTTCCGGTGGTGGTGGAAGAGAGGGCTCAGGCCTAGCACTTGGCCTGCCCTGCGGGTGAACCTGGAAAAGATCATTTCAGAGCCTTGAGGATGTGGGAACATGACCTGCCCATGTGAGAGGAGTGGGATCATTGGGCCCTGTGACCACCTCAGGGATGGTGGGACTTCCTGCTGGGCTCTTGGAAGTCCAGACTGGAGTTCTGACCAATGGTTGAGAATGAGAGAGGTTTTGTCAGGCTTGCAAAGCTGGGAGGAGTGAGGCTGGAGTTGCCACTGCTGCCTGGATTGTGTGCCAGGCATGATGCTGTGTCCTGGAGATACAACCACGAGGAGCAGGCTGTCAAAATCCAAGGGTGGTGGAGTAAGGACAGAGAGCACCATGGGACTTCTGGATCCAGCTATGCTGAAGGCTTTAGCCTCCTACTGGACTGTAGTGGTACAAGCCAATCAATTCTTGTTTTGCCTCAGTCCACTAGACCTGGGTTTCTGTCCTTTGACATCAACCATCCAAAACTAGGTGTGGTGGTGCAGGCCTGAAATCCTTAGAGTTGGGAAGTAGAGTCAGGGGTATTAGGAGTTCAAGGTCATCCTCAGCTACGTAGCAAATTAGAAAGAAGAGCTGGAGATGTAGCTGTCAGTAGAGTGCTCGCTTAATGTTCGTTCACCAAACCCTGGCTCCAGTTCACAGTGCGGGACAGCACAGGCGCTGGGCACGGGAGCTGGAAGACCCGAAGTCAAAGGTCATCCTCAGCTATGTGAGTTCAAAGCCAGCCTGGCATACATGAAATTTTTATCTCAAAAAGAAAGAAAGGAAGAACGGAAGAACGAAAGAAAGAGAGAGAGAGAGAGAGAGAGAGAGAGAGAGAGAGAGAGAAAGAGAAAAGAAGGGATTGGAGAGATGGCTTAGTGGTTAAGAGCTTATACTGTTCTTTCAGAGGATCAAAGTTTGGTTCGCAGCCTTCAAGTCAAGTGCTCACAACTGTCTATAACTCTCTGGAGTCTGATACTCTGACATCTGCAGGCACCCACACTCACTTGCACATATCTATACATATAGTTAAAATGTGTGTGGCCTGGCAGTGCTGGCGTACGCCTTTAATCCCAGCACTCGGAGGGCAGAGGCAGGTGGATCTTTATAAGTTCGAGGCCAGCCTGGTCTACAAGAGCTAATTTCAAGATAGGCTCCAAAGCTACAGAGAAACCCCGTGGAAGGAAAAAATAATGTGTGTGTGTGTTTCTGGACAGGTTTTCTCTGTGCACCAATCCTGGTTGTCCTGGAACTCATTTCGTAGACCAGGATGGCTTTAAACTCACAAAGATTGCCTGCCTCTGCCTCTTTAGTTTTGGGATTAAAGTCGTAAGTCACCACCACTTTGCTTTAAAAATATATTTTTAAATCACCATCTTGTTTGTAGTTATGACCTGCAGTAAGGTCTCCACCTTCTCTCACAGAGTTTTGTCCAGAATCCCATCATCTCTGCCTGGGAAACTAGAACAGCAGGGCAGGTGGGGCAGAGGAACTGTCTGGTGGAGCACGGTGGCAGTTCTCAGAGTGACCACAGTCACCTCAGTAGCTTCTGGTGGAACAGCAGAACCCATTTGGGCTCCACCTGCTTATGTTCTAGAAAGGTCACTTTACATCCTTGGGTCCCCATCGTCCCTGATACTGCTAATCTCATGACTGTTCAATGGAAGCCAGAACTGGGATAAGGACTCTGGTACCAGGATCTTACATGGGATGGCTATACTGGTCCCACTTTGCAGATAAGGAGTCAGGTAGCTGTTGTCTGGATGTGTTGTCGCCCTACAAAACCTTGTGTTAAAAGCTTTGTCCCCAGCTGGTAACACTGGACTGGTGCCTGGATGCTGCGGGCATTGACCTCTATGAATTGGCTCTCGCACGGTTCCCGTTGGATGGGTAGGTAGGGACAGGTTGGAGGAAGTGGGTTAAGAGGGTGAGACGTTAAAGTACATGCCTTGTTCTCCTCCTCCTCTTCTCCCTCTCTACCTGCTGGCCACCACAGTGGAGCGGCTTTGTTCCACCATGCCCTTTGCTATAACGTTTCTGCATTGCTGCAGGCCAAGAGAGAGCAAGCTTGGAAATCATGAACCAAAATGAATCCTTAAGTGATTGTTTCTCTGATTTTGTCACAGTGATGACGAGGCTTAGACAAGCTGATGGCTTGTCCAAGGTGACAGTGACTCAGTGGCCAGTTGGGAGCTGGATGCAGATTTGAGTAATGATAGAGTCTGTGCTGGGAAGAGAGGTGACATTTCCCTACCAGAAACCTGAAACCAAAGTGCTCAGGAGTTTGTCAGTGTACACAATAGACCCCTTGTGGCACCATTTCCCGGGAATAGGTTAAAACAATGGAGGTTAAGAGTCAGGGCCACGGGTCTGGATCAGAAAGACTAACTTCCTCCCTCCTACTTTGTGAGATACTGGACACAAGAACTGCTTTGCTTTTAGGTCTCCAGCTCCCTGGAAATACTGGAGGATCCTGGATGAGTGAATCCTGTCCATGAAGATATGCCACAGGGCTCCATCCTCGATGCCATTGGGTTCAATCAATTACCGTGTGTGTGTGTGTGTGTGTGTGTGTGTGTGTGTGCATACCACAGGTCAGATTTCTCCTTCCACCACATGAGATTGAGCTCAGGTTGCTTGGTGGCCATCACCTTTACACACTGAGCCATCTTCACTGATGACATATACTCCGGGGGCTAGGGGAATGGCCACAGGAGTTTACTTCTAGCCTGCCTAATTCCACAGCCTGTGCACACACACTGTCTATTGCCCATTTCAGAGACAAGACACCGAGGCTCAAAGGTACCTGGTTCCATGCAAGGTTCTGTGTGTAAGGCTAGGTCAGAGGGATCCTCAGAGGACCCCTCTCTTCTCATGAGAAGCAGAGTCCTGTCTTAGACCCTCGCATCTCCTGAAGCCTGATCCCACCTGACAGAGACAAGACGTCCTCTGACCCCAGAACCAGGGGTCAGTGCCAGACTCTGTATTCTGGATTTGCTGGGTCAGACAGGTCTTAAGATCATCTGAGAACCCCTCTTCTCCCCCAAGAGGAGACCCCTGAAGCCTCCCCAGTGACTTGTCTGGCCCCTGTTTGCATACGCCCCTTGACGTGGAGCTTATTCCTCTCCCCGGTTACCACAGGCTATGTAGAGAATGCTCGCTGTTGAGAACGAAGCTACCTGAACTATGCTGCTAAGTTACCAGTTATCTCCAGCACTGCCTGTGTCTGGGACCTGAGACACCCTGGGGAGCTCGCGCCAAGACCATTTGTCAGCAGCTCCTCATTGCTACTACTGGGTTCCGAACTCATAGTGTGTCCTGGGCCACACACTATGTTGACAGGAAAACGTCAAAACAAATCTTGTGGTCAAGTGTGGTACATACTTGGAGTCCAAGCACCAGAGAGGTAGGCAGTTCCTTCTGTCACACAGCTCTCGACCTCCGCTGTGAACCTTGTGGACCCGAGGCCAACCCATGGAGGTGGAAGAGGGGTTTGTAGGTGTCTGAGGCTGGGCTGGGAGGGATATTAGGAGGGTATCAAACCTGACTCAGTGTGAAATGGGGGAGGCTGTTTGGTGACTCAAGTGTCACTCAAAGGACACACTGTCCCTGGGAGGTTCTCTTCTGCCACTCTAGCTAAAATCACAACCTCCTCCATATGTGAGGGATTTCCCCAATCTGTTATATTTTTCTTCTCAGTACCTTTAGATTTTTATTACTACATTTACTCATTTATATGTGTGCTTTTTAATGTCAGAACACAACTCGGAAGAGTCAGTCAGTTCTCTCCTAGTATGCGTGTCTAGGAGACTGACCTTAGGTAAGCTTGGGGGCCATGTCATCAGCAATCCCTCTTTACCACATCCTCTTCCTTCTTTCCTTCCTTCCTTCCTTCCTTCCTTCTTTCCTTTCTTCCTTCCTTTCTTCCTTCCTTCCTTCCTTCCTTCCTTCCTTCCTTTTCTTCTCTTTCTTTCTTCCTTCCTTTCTTTCTTTCCTTTTTTTTTTGTTTTTTTGAGACAGGTTTTCTCTGTGTAGCCCTGGCTGTCCTGGAACTCGCTCTGTAGACCAGGCTGACCTTGAACTCACAGAGATCTGCCTGCTTCTGCCTCTCAAGTCAAGTGCTGGGATTAAAGGTGTCTGCCCTCACTGCCTGTCCTTTTTTTGAGACAGGCAGTCTTATAGTCCAGGCTAACCTCAGATTCACTATGTAGCTGAAGATGATTTTGAACTTCTCATCCTCCTGCCTCCACCTCCCAGGTGTGTGCCACCACACCTAGCTCATGCAGTCTGAGAATGAACCCAGGGATTCGTAGATAAACACTTTCCTGACTGAGCTATACACTATTTTTTGTGTTTTTAAAGCAGGGTCTTACTCTGTAGCCCAAACTGATCTGGAACTCATGGTGATCCTCCTGTCTTAGTTCTTAAAGTGCTTGGATTTCAGGTGGACGTTACTATGCTGCACTTACATCTGTGAACAACTGTTCGAGTTATTTGTAGATTGATTTGATTTGCCTCCTCCACCGGGATGTTATTGCCAGGCTTTCGCCCTTCCTTTGGGACAGTGCCGGACATGTAGTAGGTGTGCAGTAGTACTTGTTGGAGAACTGAATTCCAGGCGTGGCTCAAGTACGTGTACACTGGCACGAGGAACAGAAATCTTCTGGGAGGTGCAGGGAACTTGGCTTGAACTTTGTGTGGAGAGCTTGCGGTATGTGGTTTGGGGGACCAGGATCAGCAGAGATGGTGTGTGTACAGGCTATTCCTGGAGCTGCTTCTGTCTGGCCCCTGATCCAGCCCCTGGTGCAGTAGCACCCCAAACTCTCTATGCCACCTGCACCCCACTCCAGGACCCAGACCTACATGTACACAGCTAGTAAAGTCACTATCCCTTAGCATGACACCATTAGGACGGTTCAGCCTCACACCTTGCTAAGCATGGCTGGAGGACATGAGGGTCCCGCTGTCTCCCCCGTGCTGACTCTTAAACCTTTTGCCTGATCTGTCATGAACTCACTCCCCTCTACTTAATCTCTTTTCTCACTTCTACACCTTTGATCCCAGAAGCCCTCAGATAAGCCAGCTTCAACTTCCTGCCACCTAATGAACCATCTGCTCTTCCCCCTCCCTCTTCTCCCACCCCCCTACATTGTACCCTTCCACTCTTTAGCTCCCTGATGCTGGTTCCTTACCCTCAGCCTGCACTTCATCTCAACAAAGCTTCTCCGTTGACCTCACTTGTCTTTCCAGCTGTGTGTGCTTCTTCCTCCTTCATAGTCATGCTTGTGAATGAATCCAACACTTCCTGCCTGCACCCACTGCTCACACCCCCATGGTCAAGCACAGGGCACAGTGAGGAGAGACAGCAAGCTCCCAGTCCCCTAGATGAGTCAAGATGAGACTAAGGCGCTCCTAAAGAACTCTCCAGAATGACCTGACAACCCTGGAGGGGTGTGGGGTGCAGAAGCTGCAGGTGAAGCTGATGTGGGGCCAGCTGAGGAGCACCGCTCCGTGGCTTCTGGAAAAGGCCTAGCCCTTGCCTGGACCTTATAGGAGGGGCATGGGAACTTTAGAAAGAGGAGACTGGGCTGGGTGGGCATGATGGCACATGACTTTAATCCCACCACTCAGGAGGTAGGTGAATCGCTGTGAGTTTGAGGCCATTTTGGTCTACATTATGAGTTCCAGGACAACCAAGGTTTTACAGAGAAACCCTGTCTTGAAAAACAAACAAACAGACGAACAAAAACAGAAAAATAAAAGAAAGAAAGAAGGCAGCAGGACTAGCAGGACTCTGGGACTAGGTGGCTCTATGGTACCCTCTGGAGGAGCCCTCAGTGGACCTGGAGGGACCTTTGCACCTCTGTGTCCCATCCCCACTCCCACTGCTTTGGTCTATCTCCCTGCTCCAGGAAAAGCAAGGTACTGACTCAGGTTTCTGGGAATTTGGAAGGTTCCAGTACTTGATCCCCTTGAGGCCCATGTAGGTCATCCGTCTGTGAGAGCAGAGGGATGCCCTTAGAATTCATTTGTTTGTGTTGCACCCACTTTTGCAGGAGAGGAAACTGAGACCAAGGGAAGAGAGGCATTTGGTTCTGGGACATCACAGTCATCTGCTTGTTGGGGGTGGGTGTGAGGGCAGCTGGCTCATGAACCCCAAAGACATTCAGCTGGGGCAGGGCAGAGTTCAAATGGTAAAAGCCTCTGGCCCCTGCCTGACTCTGTCATTCAGCATGGCTCCCGAGAAGCTCTTCCCTTCCATGATAAGCTTTGTCTCTGCAATGGCAGGCTGGACAGGGAAAAACAAGAAAGAACCTTGGGCCATCTGTTCCAGAGTACTGTAGACCTGGTCTGATTTCTTCTTGGGTGGTGGAGCTCAGGGTCACACCCAGTCAGTCGGAGTTGGAGTGTGGTGATATCATCAACAGTACCAGCTTTTGGTGTCCTGGTCCTGCATCTCCCCACCCTCCCGGCTTGTCTTGGAGCCTACAAATTTGACCAAGTCCCTGAGTCTTCGTTTGATCTGGACCCTAAGCGGGGTGGGGAAGGGACAGAGAGAATCTAGGGAATGACACGAGGAAGATAGTTACTATTTAGTTTGGGATCGGCTCGGTTGGTAAAGCATTTATCTTACATTCTTGAAGTCCTGGGTTCAAACTTTAGCACTGCATAAACCATGCATGGTGACACACATCCAGAGTCAGCTACACAGTGAGACTGAGTCCAGCCTGGATACACAAGACACTTAAAAAAAAAGTCCTTCCATCCTACCAAGAAGAGGCTAATAGACTGGAGCATGTCTGTTGCCTTTTTCTTGTTGGGAGCATTGGGCCCTGCTCTGCAGCAGCCCCCAGGCTCTGCTTGTCCTCTGTGTTTTCACTTGTCAGCTCATCCTCTTTCACAAACCAGCAGACCTGGCTCAGCAAAACCCTGACATCTTCACTGTCTTCCCTGTCCTCTAACTTCCCAGAGTCAAGTTCCACATAATCCAGGCTGCTGACTTCTTTTCTTAGCACCCACCCACCCTGTCTCTCACACGCAGGCAACATCCCCAAACCCTGGGACCAGCTGTGCTTGCCTTGTTCCATGGGTGGCCAGTGTGTTTCTGTCCCTAGCCTGCACTCTTCTCATACTGGTGGCTGGCAGGCTCCCACTGAAAGCAAATGCATTGACAGGGCAACCAGGTCCTGCCCTCTGGAGTTCAGTGTGGACAGGAACACTGCCCTTTACTGTAAGCAGACAGTGGGAAACTTAAGCAGCAAGGGGTTCTGCAGGCAGGGAAGCCTCACCAAGGAGCAAGTAGCAGGGAAACAGCTAAGTGAATCAGGAGGCCAAGGGTACTTCAGGCAGTGTAAACAGAGGGCAGAGGGCCCTGAAGGTGGTGAGCAGAGCAGGAGAAGCCAGGCAGTATACTGGCAACTATGGGTAAAAAAGGCAGAAACTAGAGATAAGCATGAGACAGATGATTGGAACTTTTGCGTAACCATTCCAGCTTCATAAGACGCTGTGAGATAGGACTGCTCGTTATCTCCTCGGGATGAGACACAAGACACACAGAGGAATGGCTATTGAGTATGAACTCGAGAGTTCACATCACCATGGCTGTGCTATGGAGGCCTGAGATGGCGGAGAAAGCAGCCCTGGGCTCACCCTTTCTATCATTTACAGATCTCCATAAGAGCTGCCTTCTCCAGGGAGTCTTCAGAACCAACTAGAAGGAATCTCCCTGTATCCATGGAAAGACCAACATGAGGGTTGTCCTCTGAAGCAGAGTTCCCTGACCAACCTAGGATGCCCATCAGCTTCCTACGTACCTTCTGCCTGTTTAGGGGCTCTTCCTACTTAGTGGTAATCTTACTCCACTTGACCCAGAGCTGAACAATCAGAGCCACCCTCCAAACCACTCACCTGTGATGGCTGCGGAGGTAACCAATTAGACTGTGCCTCAAGAATTTTTATGTGCCTAGCTTGGAAGACTTCTCTCTTTTCTCCTAGGCCATCGTGAGAATGGCGACAACGTGGTGCTTCGGGGAAGAACTTGAGTGAGCGTGTAGAAACACCGCGAAGATAGGAGGGAGAACAGAAAAAGAGAATGTGGCAGACCCAAACCTTTTTTACGTGAGCTGACAAACTGTTCTATTAAACCAGCCCTTGCCACTCTGACACTAAATGCACAGGTGATGACAATGAAATGGGATTCATTAATTTCATCAAAACTAGAAATCTTGGGCTGGAGAGATGACTCAGCAGTTAAGAGCATCGGCTGCTCTTCCAGAGGTTCTGAGTTTAATTTCCAGTTCCCACATGGTAGCTCACAACCATTCCTAATGAGATCTGGTGCCCTCTTTTGGCCTGCAGACAGAACACTGTATACATAGTAAATAAATCTTTAAAAAAAACTTAAGATCTTTGTGCAAAAAGAAACATTGTCATCAGAGTAGAAAGCTCTGCAAAATGAGAGATGGTATTTGAAAATCTTGTCTGGTTAGGAGTTAATACAGGTTCAAGGCTAGCTTGGTCTGCAGAACAAATAACAGGCCAGCCAAGGGTACATGAAGAGACCTTGTCTCAAAACACAAAAACAAACCACATACACACACAAAAGAACAAACCAAAACAAAAAAATCCAAACTCAGTGAAGAACTGAATGAATATTTCTCCAAAGAAGATCTGCAAGTGGTTAGTAAGAACTGAACGGATACCCTACCTCACTAATCATCAGAGGAACGTGAATCAAAGCCAAGAGGCTCCCAGGACAAGGGTTACCACTGAAGAGGGGATGAGCACCAGGGAGATGGCTCCCTCAGTAAAAGTGTTTGTTCCTTGAATGCATATATAAAGCCAGATGTGCTGGCATGCTTCTGTGGCCTGGCACTTCTATGAAGATAGGAGTAGAGGCAGGAAAATGGCTGGAAGGTCATTTCTATGTAGCGCGGCAGTGGAAACAAGAGAGGCTGCCTCCAAAACAGAGTGGAAGGAGGGAACTTATTCCAGAGAGTGTGTGTGTGTGCGCTGTGGCTCATGATCACCTCCACTTATACACTCACCAGTGTGAACACACACACACACACACACACACACACGACAGATAAATAAATAAATAAACAAAAACAAATAAATACTTTTTTAAAAATCCCCAACCACAAACTAGAAAATACCATTTGATATTTATGAGGAGATGGAGAAATCTGGATTCCCATTACTTGCACAAATGTAAAATGGTACGGCCACAGTGAAAAAAAAAACAGTACGAAAGTTTCTTAAAATAAATAAATGCATACCTCAGGATTAGCAGATTGTCTAGCAATTCCACCTCTAGAATCCAAACCAAAGTCTTAAAGAGGGAGGAAGTTCTGAGAATGACCTGTAATAACATGGATGACTGTGAACATATTGTGCCAAGTAAAACAATGGACACTTGTAGTTACAGGAAGAACTTAGAGTCCACAAACTCAGAGACAGAACAGTGGTACAGGGACCGGGGGTCAGTGGGGAACCAGAGTATTTTGTGCTTGAGACCAGGTCTCACTGTGTGGCTGAGGCTGGCCTCAGGCTTGTATTGCAGCTCTGGGGATGTTGGCAGTTACTGTACAATAATGTATATGTGCTGAATATGACTTAGTTGTATGCTCTCAGGAAGGGTTAAATGGGCTGGAGAGATGACTCAGCAGTAAGAGCACTAACTGCTCTTGCAGAGGACCTGGGTTTAGTTCTCAAAGCCCGCATGGTAGCTCACAACCATCCATGACTCCAGTTCCATGGGATCTGCTACCTTCTTCTGATTTCAGGTGCACATATGATGCATTTACATACATGCAAGCAAAAACACTCACACACATAAAACAATAATACAATCTAAAAAAATTCTTTTAAAGAGGTTAAGCTGGGTGTGTTGTCCTGTGCCTATAGCCTCTCAGAACCAGGAAGTCACTGAAGGGTTACCACAGGTTCAAGGCTAACCTGATCTGTGTAACAAATTTTAGCCAGCTGAGCCTACACTGTGAGACCCTGTCTCAAAACAAGATAAAATCAAACAAAAAGTTAATGACATAAGTTTTTTTGTGTATAGCTTTAAACAAATTCACAACAAAACAAACGAAGGGAGGAAAGGATGCCCTGACCAGCACATCTGCACTGGGGACAGTTTTCCGTTGGTTCAGCAGAGCTTGGCAGAGCTCATGAGCAGAGAAACAGCATTGGAAGATAGTGATAGTGTCAGGTTTGTCAACCGTCTGGTACAAGAAAGATGTCTTCCTCTGAGACAAAGTTCAAGCATGCTGACCGCCCATCACAGAAGACACAATGTCTAAGCTCCAGGTTCCTTTCATGTCCCCCCCAGCCCATATACACACAGGTATTACTTGGCCACCTTTGCCTTGGTCTGTGGCAGCTCAAGAGCTGGCCCAAGGACTGATATTCTGCTCATCCCTTGTGCTGTGAGGAACTAAGTTCCTTAACTACCAGCTTTATGTCTTTGGCCAGCACTCATGAAAGTGGTGCAGGCTAGCATGTGGCTAGCAGGCTACACACATGTGGTAAAAACAGGCCCCTCAAAGTTCTTGATTCTCTTTGCATCAGAACTTTGGAGTGTGTGGGGGGCATAAGAAACCTATTTTTATGATGCAATGGCCCTTCTGGGACTCTCACCCCTGAAAGGTTAGCTTCTCTAAGGATCCATCATGATCCTCTTCTTGGAGGCTGCTTCTCGTTTTTCACATCAATTGCCAGGAAACCCAGTGATGCTTCTTAGGAATGCAATTAAACAGTTCCTCAAAAATTAACCTAAAATTGTCATATAAAGCAGGAGTTCCACTCCAGGTACACACCAAGAAAAGTGAAAATAGCTCCACAAACCAGGCACAGTGGCAACTCTCCATAGTAGCAGCACTCGAGATGCTGAGACACAAGAACTGACACAGCTTGAGGACGGCCTGAGACACGCTTCTGAGATGCAGTCTCAAAACAAAGTGAGGGACTGGAGAGAGGGCTCACTAGCCAGGACTGCTTGCCATTCTTACAGAGGGCCCAGGTTTAGACACCCTCAGCAGGGTGTTCACAACTTGCCCATAACCTTAGCTCCGAGGGATTCAATGCTATCTTCTGTCTCCTCAGGTACCTGCACACACACGCACACGCACGCGCACGCGCACACACACATGCACACACACTATATATATAGCAAATATACATATATACATATATATATATATATATTTGCAACCCTTCCTTAGGCTAGAGAAATAGCTCAGGGGCTAAGAGTACTGGTTGTTCTAGAGGACATGGTTCAATTCCCAGCACCCACATGATGGCTCACAACCATCTGTAACTCCGGTTTCAGGATCTAGTGCCTTCTTCTGACTTCTGCAGGTGCTGCACACAAGTTGTAGATAAACATGCGGGCAAAACCACTTATACACATAAAATAATAAATTTTAAGCCAGCACTGATGGTGCACACCTTTAATCCTAGCACTGGGGAGGTAGAGGCAGGGGGATTTCTGAGTCTGAACATTTAAGATCCAAACCATAACACAGCAGGCAGCAGAACTGGCCCTAGGTTTTAATATCTTAGGAGTCTCGTGTTTTGCCTCAGATTTCAGCTCTGCTCAGAGACAATCCTCCTCCAGGATGCCCTTCCTAAGAACTTGCAAGTCATGTTAATTACATGTTCTCATTTTGCCTGCCCTAGGAGCCCATTTTACAGATGAAGAAACTAAGATCCTAAGGGTTACAATAATGTGTATGAGAACCACATGACTGGCAGATTCTGGATTCCTACCCAGCTGTTTCTCTTTCCCCTAGACTCCAATGCCCCTTAGCACCTCTGCCATCCGCCTTTAGGAGGCACAGGGCACTCAGGACCCCAGGACTCCTATTTCTCTGATATGACAGAGAGCATTTCCCTCACTCTGGATTGAAAGCTACTTTCAGTGTCACAGAAAAGTCCTACCCTATCCCAGGCCGTGGAAACCAGTGCTGTCATGGGATGCCTGGCTCAGCTGCTACAGACTTTGTTGTTGTTCGTTACGCTTATTTATTTATTATCTACGAGTGCACATGCATGCGTGCATGTGTTCATGTGTGTATACGTTTGTATGTCATATGTATATTTGTGTGTATATGTGTGTAAATGTTTGCATATGTGTATGTATGCATGTATGTTTGTGTGTATGTGTGCACGCATGTGTGTATGTGTGTGCATGTGTGTATGCATGTGTTCATACATGCGTATGTGTGTGTATATGTGTATGTGTGTGTGTGTGTGTATGTACACTTGCCACAGCATATATTTGGAAGCCAAAGGACAAGTTTCAGGAGCTGGTTGTCTTTCTGCCATCGCTCCTCCTGAGTCCCAGGGATTGGACTCAGGTGAGGATCTGCAGGAAGTGTCTTTACCCAGTGAGCAGTCTCACCAGTCCACGCTGCAGACTTCTTGCACTTGTCCCCAGCCTATGAGTGTTTAAGCGGACAGTGGGTCTCTTAGTTCCTGGGGCTCTGGTACCCAGCACATGGCTGGGCACAAAGGCCACTGATGTAGTCACACATGCCTGGCACAGGGCCTGCCTCCCACACAGCTATTACCATCAGATCAGCACTGAGCAGGGAAAGCAGGTAAACACGCCATGCCCACATGCCCAGGTCAGGGTTCGGGCACTAACTAGACACCAACAGTCAGAACGGAAGAGTCGGATTCTGGGCTGCCAGTCCACCCAGACAGAAATAGAAACCTGCTTCAAAGACAAATGGGGAAATGGCCCAGGGACGGGGCACTGAGGGGGCCTGTCATGCAGACACACCCTATGGACTTAGTTCCACAAGAGTTGTGACAGGCCCCAGGCCCTTTCCCAAATGGGAGCCTGTCACAGACTCTGTCAGTTCCTTCCTCCTCCAGAGACACGAGAAAACTCAGCCCAGACCCTAGGTCTGAACAAGGTCATTCAAACTGAATGTGAACTCTGCAAATGGCGGATCTTCCCTCCACCTCCTAAGGGCTGGAATTACAGATGTGTGCCTCTATCCTTAGCTTGATTAATTTACTCATCCGAGTAATATTTTTGCTTTGTTTTTGAGACAAGGACTTACTCGATAGTCTAGGCTGGTCTTGAGCTCACTATGGAGCCAGGTTGGTTTTGCAGCATGGCCATCCTGCCGAAGTCAGAAAGGTGCTTCAGTTTCTGTAAGCTCCAGCTCATCCTGGCTGTGCACACTTCATGGAGACACTTGCCATCGCTGGGTACTCAATAAAGTAACAGGCACTTTCTATTTTTATCATGTGTATATATGTATGATATTTGTGTATGTATGTTCACATGTGTGGGGATACATGGCTGTGTGTTGCACAAACACGCAGAAGCCTGAGATTTGGCGTCTGTAATCTTCCTCGGTTGCTCTCCACTTTATTCACTGACATGGGCTCCACTGGGCCCAGGCCTCATTAGCACAGCTACCCTGGCCAGCCAGCCTGGCACTGCTGTAGTCTTTGAGCTCCGGAATTACAGGGGGCTACTTCACTTACTTGGGTTCTAGAGATCTGAATTCCCATCCTCACACTTGTCTGGCAAATGATTTAACCACTGAGCCATCCCCCCCAGTCCCACACTTCCAGCTTTGGGTCAAAGGAGTCATTTCCTCTTTCATTCTGTTGTTCACTTAGCCAAACAGCCAAGATTGACCAGGCTGCAACAATGAAACTAAATTTTGGAGTTAGGAGTTGAAATCCAGTATTACTGCTAGCCAGCTGGATCCCCAAGTCCTGAGACAGGCATTTCCCCCACAGACCTCTATCTTCTTGTCTGTAAAATGGGATACTAGTAGCACCGCCAGAAGACATTGGATATCACAAAGATTCAATGGGACAATTGAGGCTCCTGGTCATATCTGAGCCTCAGAGGGAAGGTGGCGGCTGGTGGACCTCACAGAGGAGTCAGACAGATTGCCAGCCCTGCAGATGACCTGCAGGGAGCTCTCAGGGGAGTCTGTAGAAGCAGTCTAAGAATGAGGCAAGGGGACAAGCTAGAGACAGCAGCTAGGGCTACTTTCTAGTCTGTGGTCCCTGCCCCCTTCCTAGGAAATTAACAAATAGTAAAAAAATATCAAAAAAGAAAAAAATATAGAGTCTCATTTCTCCAGGTTGGCCTCGAACTCCTTACACAGTTGAGGATAACTTTGAATATGTGACCCTTGTGGTTCTACATCCTGAGTTGTGGGATGTTGACTGTTTACCACTATGCCCAGGGCTTCATGCACGCTTTGCTGCAAGCTGACCGCATCCCCAGCCAAACGTGTCTCAGCAGTGTAGAGAAGCTCCCACCGCAGGCCTGGCGACTGTGTACAGTCACACATGTTCCACACATGCTCACAAACTACACATTTACACCTTTACCTTGCACACATGAGCAGATGCACCACTGAAGGTGCATCTTGGTACATGCTTGTAATCCCAGCACCGGGAAGGCTGAGTCAAGTTTAAAGCTAGCCTGGGAAACACAGTACGACTATCTCAAAAAGAAGAAAGTATAGCACTTCATAGCTTGCAAAGGGCCTTTCACTTTTCATCTCATTTGATACTGAGGGATGGAGAATAGTCTCTGAGTTGTATGAATTCCATATACCTTCAGGAGGCCAGTACTGAACACAGGGCCTCTGTCTGCCTTCCCTGGATCCAGGTTAGCAGAGTCCAGTGTCAACAGAAAGGTTTAGCCCCACTCCCCAGACCCACCCATTCACTGCTTCTCCTCCCCATCACAAGTCAGGCCTGGACTCAGGGAGTCAGTTTGCTCAGCCGGGTCAGCTTCAGGTTGCATTGTGTTTTGGCACCCTTCTTGCTTGTTCCTGCCAGGGCGCCTGCGGAGCTCTGAGAACCCCATCCAGCCCCTTCCCAGGGACCCTCTGTACTCTTTAGAATTTGACAAAGAACAGGTTTTTTGTTTGTTTTGTTTGCTTGTTTTTTGAGACAGAGTCTTACTGGCCTGGGACTCATATGAGATGCACTATGTGGAAAAGGCTGGTCTTGAACTCACAGAGGTTGCCTGCCTCTGCTGGGCTTAAAGGCTTGTGCTACACCATCTAGCACAGAACAGTCTTTAAATACTCAGCTACTAGAAGTCACAGTTAGACATTGCCCCAAGTAAGAAGTTCAGGCCAAGAGACCTGGTGGTGGTGGCACAATTCTTTAATCCCAACAATCGGGAGGTAGAGGTAGGTAGATCTCTGTGAGTTCAAGGCCAGCCTGGTCTACAAAGCAAGTTCCAGGACAACTAGGGCTGTTACACAGAGAAACCTTGTCTCAAAAAACAAAATCAAAAACAAACAAAACAAACAAACAAAAAAAGAAGTTCAGGCTCAGGAAGGAAGAATGTCTTGTGACATTCAGAACTCAAACTCAGACTCTACAGCTCCAAATCTCCAAATCCTGTTTCAGTATTTCCCCACGGCCCCAGCCAAGGCACAGTAAGGTCCCCACGGCCCTGTCTCCCCCACTGGAGTCCTGTGTACAGTTCAGTTCTGGGCAGACCTGGGTGAGGAAATGAGAAGGAATGAGGCCCCCACACCCACCCACACCTGCTCAGCCACTACACCAGCCAGGGCTGCAGTGGTGTTCACGGGGCCAGCCCTGGGGAGGAAAGCACCGTTACCTGGAAAATTCACCCTGCTTCGGCAACTCCTGCTACTCATGAGAGTTGGGGTAAGCCGGACTCCTGGAGCAGACCCTGCCCCCGGGCAGATCCTGTGCCACAGACTGCAGGAGTCTGGGAGGTGGCAGATGAGGAAACTGTTGTTGCCAGGAAGGGAAGTGACACTGTCTCAGGGAGCTCTGAGTGGCAGGACCAGAACTCAATCCGGAGATCTTGCTCACGTGTCTGGCACAAGGCTGACTGGGCCACTGCCCAGCTAGGAGCCAGTCACCCCAAGCAATGTATACTGTTGGACTATCCTTTCAGCCCAAGGGTTGCTGGGAGGATGAAGGACTGGACACAAGGAGGCTCCTAGCTACACATCAGCTCTGCTCCTAGTCTCTCTTGAGTTCGGGCACAGACTTGCTCCTGCTCATTACTGCCACAGGGAACAATTACCATGGTTTCTCAGCCCATTAAGAGAGATTCAGACCCCCAGATTAACAAATCGATTGTCTGTGACTGCAACCATGCAGGTCCAGACACCACGCCCAAGGGACTAGGATGGATGGATCCTCAGAGGGAGGGTAGCTTGGATGAAGGGCAACACCAGGATAGATATCCCCATCCCCAGCCTCAGTCCATACTAGAGCTTGGCCAAGACCAGGAGAAGGCAATGGGTCCTTGACTGGCCTGGGCAGCCCCTCCCTGCCAATAGGATTATTCCTTCTCTCCTTCCTCTTCTTGTTCACATGTACCATGCCCCTGCTCTTTTCTGGTGGCATCAAGATGAGGGGAAGGCAAAGCCAGGGCTCGGGACTGAGGTGAGTCCTGTAGGGAAGAGTGTGAAGCAAAGAGCCAGGGGCGCCTCAGGCAGGCACACCAGGACTCCCTAGATCTCCCTTTCCCCATGCTACCTCCTAGTTCTCTTTGGAAAAGCCCACCCAGTCTGGAGGAAGCCCTGCCCTACAGGATCGGAGCAGGAGAGGAGTTAAGGCCAGACTGCTTCAGTTCCAAATGTCAAGGCTTTGATTTGTGTGCCAGGCCTAGAGAGCCTAGCACCAGCAGAGGAAGATGAGTCCCCACACGACTGGTCCCAGCCTGCCCCATCCCCTGGGCTTCAAACTAAGTTCATTTCCTAAGCTCCAGAGGCTGATGGCTCCTTCCTGCTAACCCAAGCATGGTATAACCTCAACAAGTGTCTGTCCCTCTCTGGATTGTGATTCTCCTGTCTGCAAGATATCAAACAAATCAAATCAAATCAAATCAAATGATGATGATGGTAACTGAAGCATTTGCATCTTGGTGCTGCCATGAAGAGTGGTCATCACAGCAACAAAAAGGCAGTGTGCAGACCAAGATAATAGACCTTGGAACAGGCCTGTTCTCTTGCTGGGAAATACGTTGTCTTCAGAGAAAAAGATGCCATCACTCCAAACATCAGGAGGCCACTGACAGGAAGATCCCTCTGTCCCTGTGAGAAGGTAAGGGAATATCCTGAAAGGGATACCGGGAGCAGGGTCACATCCCCAAAGTATCTGAGGGCCAGGCTCCCAAGGGGGAGAGGACATGGAAGTCAATATGGAGGAGGGCTGGGTACACACGTGTGGGCCAGTCAGCATGTGGATTCACAGTGCGTGGGGTGGAGTGCTTGCCTGTGCTGCCCACACACCTCACTCTGGTGTGCCCTGGGACCCCAGGCCACAATCAGGGAGCAGCCCAGATGTCACGGGATATTTGTAAGATAGCAGGCTCCTCGACTTTCCCCGTAACAAAGGCAGATGCACAAGAGAAGGAGGAAGGCTTAGAGGGCCAAGTAGGCTTTGCCAGTTCAGTCCTGGCCTCCTCTGGAAGGGTCAAAGCCCCACTGTCCTTAGACCTTTAGTGGCCTTTCACATGTCTTCTCTGGCCAGAATCATCTGTTCTAAGTCAGGTGCTCCCATCCCTGATGAACACGGCCAGCTCAAACTCATGTCTCCCTGCTGACCTTCCTTGGGTACATTTTCCCCGTCTAGAAGTGTGCTCTCTACAGCGATAGATGAGAACTCTTTCTTGCCCACACAGAGCAGGAACTAAGCTGGTGCCACTGGCAGGGACACTCTCTTGTATATCCTAGGTTCTAAGATCTCTATCCAGCAGCTCCTTGCTGCCCTAAAGGTAAGAGAGGGACAGCACTCTCTTCAGTGTTCTGTCTGGAATTAGAGAGGCCTGGCGGGGCCCAGTAGGAGATGTAGCCCTGGGTGTTGGCACTACTTTAAACTCTTGGCTAGTAAGCTGGATGATGTACTCAGACTGGAAGGCGCTGGGGTGCTCTGGCCAAGCCATCCCGCTCCTTCAACCCATCCAAAGATCCAGGGGCTGCTGTGGGCCATCTTAGGGAAGTACAGGCATCTAGCTGAGGAACAGGGAGCCTGTGCCCATGGTGTAAACCCCGCTGAAGCATTTCCATCACACTCAGACTCAGTTCACAGATCTACAGCACACATGTGCACCCACATACATGTACATACATGTCCAGCCCAACCCACACAGGGTTTAAGCTTAGTTCAGCAAGATGATGCAAGGCTCTTGCAGAACCAGGAAAGAGATAAATGGAATGCATCCGAGTTCTCACAGGGCTGCTAGACCCTCGCTCCCCCACACACAGGCCATAAGGTTTCCCTTAGGCGCAAGCCACTTAGTAGTATGGTGGGCCCACCTCAGACCACACAGAGAAAACAAACAAAAGTCCCTCAGAAGGTGACTCTCAGTCGCTGGTGCAAAGTAATATGCTAGACCTAGGAGATGGTTCAGTGGGCAGAATATCACTGTACAGCCTGGCCTAAGTTCAGAACCCCATAAAAAGCCACGTAGGGTGGAATGCGTTGTAACGCTGCAGTGAGACGGGCAGCAACGACAGGAGAGACACTTGAGAACCCTCTAGGACATCTGAGCCTAAAGTACACAGTGCAGCCGTAGAGACAAGGAAGTCATCCTCCAGCCTCCATGTGTGCACCGTGGCACAGGCATGTGTATGCACACCAACGTAAAAATGAATGACATCTTTGATGGAGGAGAGTTATCTATGTTACTTTCATTGGTTAATTAATAAAGAAAACTGCCTTGGCCCTTTAAGAGAACAGAAAATTAGGTAGGCGGAGTAGACAGAACAGAATGCTGGGTAGCAGGAGTGGGAAGACACTTCAGGCAGTCGCCATATGCAGTAGCCATGCCTCTCCTCTCCGAGATGGATGCAGGTTAAGACCTCTCCTGGTAAGCCACCCCTCGTGGTGCTATGCAGATCACTAATATGGGTTAAAGGAAGATGTGAGAATTAGCCAATAAGAGGCTGAAACTATGGGCCAGGCAGTGTTTTAAAAGAATACAGTTTCCGTGTAATTATTTTGGGTAAAGCTAGCCGGTGGCTGGGTGCACAGGCCGCCACTCCTTCTACACATCTTTAAAAGCCACTCTGCATTGTGGAGTTCAAAGGACAGAATGGGGGCTAGTGGGAGCTGTGGAGGGGAGAGGGCCGTTCCCAGGCCGAGGAGGCAGAGGAGGCCTCTCACGCTAGTGAAGTCTCACCCTCCACTTTCTCGTGTTTTGGGTTCTTTCCTGCTGTCTGTGCTTGGTGGGCTCTTCTGGATGACTTAGCAATGAGCAAGAGTACTACACAGTTTTGCTGAATGTGGTGGTGCGTGCCTGTAATCCTAACACTAGGAAGGCAGAGGTCCATCTGGGCTAAATATGGAGACCCAATCTCTATACGGATAATGACTGGTAATTCTAGAGCCCAGCTCAGAATCCAGCCACTGGGGAACTCAGGGTAGGCATGAGGGCAAAGGCACTAGCCCAGCCTCCTCCGTTCCCTTCTGAAACTATTGGAGAATCCTGGCCACAGATCATCTCAACCTCAGTCAACTAACGGTGTGAACTTTGTGTCTGAGAGCATCCTGTGAAGTGTAAGAGCTGCAGGCTGAAGCCCTGACCTAACTTACCAAAAGGCATCTCTAACATCTGAGGAGCTTAGCTCCAGACAGAGTCAGCTCCTCACCAGAGGCTCTCTAGGACAACACTTGGGATGGGCCAGGAACTGATGGTTCTGAGTGATGAGACTGGCCCAGCTAGCCTTCCCATACTAGCCAAGGTAGCTGCAGTGTTAGCTTCGATGTTCTGGGTGATTTCTCTGAAACTCTCAAAGTTTCAAGTGGCAGATCAAGGATCTGAGCACAGTGCTTTGAACTGGTCCATGTTGTCCCATTTGAGCAGTGTCTCACGACTCATGCTGCTGGAAAGACAATAGGAAAAAGGAGAACGTCCAAGAAGCCAGTGGACTTTCTCAGAAGAGTTGGTCATTGATTGCTTTAGATTTACTCCATTCCTGTCCAGAAAGAGCTGGATGGCTCAGACAATAGCCAAGTGTACCACATGATCCCATCAAAGGCAGAAACACAGGATAAGATGGTAACCAAATATTCTAGAAGCCAAAGTGAAAGAGAAAAACTCCCAGATAAAAAGAAAGCAAATATTTGCTTGAGGGGGTGGAGCCAACCATGAGGATAATCCTGTGTTCATTGGGAAGGGCACCACAATCAGTTAAACATTAGTGAGTTCCAGTTGCCAGAGATAGACAGGTAGATAGATAGACAGATAAATAAATGATGTTAGATAGATGATAGATAAAGATAGAGATGATAGATATAGAGATGATATAGAGATGATAGATAGATAGATAGATAGATGATAAATGTTAGATAGATGATAGATTGATTGATAGATGATAGATAAAGATACAGATGCTAGGTGATAGATAGATGGATGGATAGATAGATAGATAGTAGATGGATAGATAAATGAATGGATAGATAGATGGATGGATAGATAGATGGATAAGTAGATGGATGGATAGATAGATGGATAGATGGATGTATAGATAGATGGATAGATAGATGGATAGATAGATAGATGGATAGATAGATGGATGTGTAGATAGACGGATAGATAGGAATAAAGAGACTACCACAGGGTACAGGGAAAGGACAAGGTTGTAACATTTCCAAGTCACCATATAGACTCTCCTACAATCGTTTTACTATCAAGGATGTGTGCTTGGTGAAACTTCTATGGGCTACTGAGCAAGGGCTACTGAGATGGGATAGAAGTTTTTTTTTACCTTGAGCCAAAGAACGTTCTGAAGAACATAAGAGAACGTCCTTTGCTGAGCTCTGAATGATGTGGGAGGGTCTTCTGTTTTAATAAAGAAACTGCCTTGGCCAGCCCTTAGGTGGGTGGAGTAGACAGAACAGGAAGAAGGAAGTGAGGTAGATGGCTCAGTCAGATGCCACGCCTCTCCTAAGTGAGATAAATCACCATGCCTCACCTCTCTGGAGCAGACTGCCTTGCCTCTCCTCAGGGAGACAGATGCCATGAAGCCAGCCACCAGGTCAGACGTGCTGAATCTTTCCCGGTAAGACACCACTCGTGGTGTTACACAGATTATTAGATATGGGTTAGTCAAGATGTGAGTAAGAGGCTGAAATTAATGGGCCAGGCAGTATTTAAAAGAATAGAGTTTGTGTGTTGTTATTTTGGGGCATAAGCTAGCCGGTGGCCGGGAGCCGGGCAGGATGAAAAGCAAGCCTGCCCGCGACTCCTCTCTATATCTGAAGGTCTTTGCGTTCTGTGAGGGGTATCTGTGTGCCCCATGAGGATCATGTGCTTTGGGGAAACACTCTGGCTGCCTTTCAGTTTTGCCTTGGGTGATTGATGGGGACTCCAGCACCCAGGAGCTTTCCAGGAAGAAGGCTGAGTGGCCCGCGGGATTGAAGGGCTTTCCTCTTTCTGTCTGTGGTCCTGGGGTTGGGGATAAAGGCCCTGGTCACAGGGCAGGAATGACAAGGTGATGGGCCTTCAGGGGAGGTGCACTCACAACAGGACTCTTCCCTGAAGTTAAGTGAAGAACTAAAGAACACATAAGATCGAGTGCTTGGGGGCCTCCAGCTGGAGTCCAGGAGCCAAGATGCCAGTGCACTGGCTTAGAATGGTTCTTTGTGATTCTCTTCCAATGTCCCTACTTTCCAGCCCTCTGGTGAGGTCAAGGTTAGCCATCAGGAATGGGGAGTGTGCCATGGTCAGAGGCAGTGAAGGGTTCCATAGTCAGAGCTCACTAAGGGTGTGTGTGGCATGCAGGTGCTACCTGTGGAAGGGTTTGTTTGCTACAGGGCCTTGTCCTGTGGAGAGACCTGAGCTGGACCCGCAGCCATGACACTTTGGTAGTTTCCACCATGGCAGCAACCTGCTTTTGCTGCCAAAGCAGTTATGCCATTACCTGTCTCCGGGTGTCTCTCCACCATCCACTATGCGGCTTGTGCACCCATCACAAGTGCCCACTAGGCACAGCTCGCTCCGTCTGTCTGTCTGTCTGCTGCCTCCCTCCTGTCCCCACTATGACATGCCCTTTCACTCTTTTACCCCCCCCCCGCCCCGCCTCAGTAAAAACCTCTTGCACTAACTCGGCTGACCGGGTGTGTTTGCTTGCTGGCATACCTTTGCAGGGTCCCACCAAAAGGTACCCACTTTTCCTTTTTTAAAAAAATCTTTCCACTCTTACCTCAGGGCACGGCAGGCAGTGGGGAAGAAGAGGTGTTAAACACAGCTGGAAGAGACACATGTTAAGTGGGGTGAGTCACCTTGGGTGACAGTGAGGAGCCCAGTGGCATCTGTGAAGAATGCAGAGACGCAGGGCAGTGTGCTGGAGAAGCCCTGTGCTAGATGGGAGCATAGAAGAAAGGACAAGGGAGGGGTTGGGGAGGGCTCTAGAGCTGGGATCCTGCCAAGGGTAGAGATGAGAGAACTGATGGAGAGATGCCAGTGGAGCTGGATGGGGAAGCAGGGGAAATGAAGGTAGAGGCCCAGGATGTATCCAATAGGCTCTTCCTGTCAAAGAGCCTGGAGAAGCCAACTGTGGGGAGCCTAGAGCTTGAGCCCTGCCCACTCACCCTTCCCGTCTATCTTTTTACTCCTCGGACCTGGGCCACCCCCACACTCATCCTGCTTCCCAGCTGTGGGACCCAGGACCCCTCCACTCATTCCTTATCTTTAGAGTGTTCCTGCCTGCTGTCTGGACTGCCTCTGAAGCTACAGACAGGACTGGTGTGGAAATGCCTCGGGGGGAGGGGTGACGCCCAGTCCCCACATGAACTTTCAGGGGTTCTGTGTTATCCCAGAGGACAAGCCAAGCCACAGGCTGTTAGTCTTAGTTCTGAGATCAGGTTCTCTGTGGGCGGAGGCTGGTAGAGGAGGGAATGACCAGGTAGTTGTTTTTGCTTCTCTCGTCAGATAACTCAGCTAGTGTCTGAGGACTGCCCTCCTCTGTGGCGTTCTGCCGCACAGAAACTTTTGAAAAGAGGACCATGGGCAGTTTTAGTCCTGCTTGCCAAGTTTTCAGTCCAGGAGAGGGGACCAGACTTATAAAAACCACACAGTTAAAGCTGCACAAGCCCACTCCTGCAGCGCCACTGGAGACTCTTTGTCCACCCAATGGGGAGGCAGGTATGTATGTCTCCGAGGGACAGACTGGCCTTGGGGTTCCTTCGCTGCATCCATTCTTTTCTTCTGTTCTCCTCTCAACGGCCTTCAGAGGTGTCCTGTGTAACCTTAACAGCACCCACATGTTCCCCTCCACTGAGTTCAGTCACCCTGAGAGCCACGCTCACTGCCTGGTGTGTTGGGGGGGCAGGGGAGGCTCTGGGCTCACTGTCGTCATTCCTGGGAACCACTTGGCCATCCTTTATTCAGTCTACCTGGAAGGGAAGAGACCTTTCCTGAGCCTCTCCAAGGAAGATGGGAGGTGCTGGGGTGCAGAACTCTGGAGCATTAGAACGGGAATGGGGGTATGTTACTGTAAGAGCATAGAAAGTTGGAGTTTAGGCTCCAGCCATTTCGAATGTTTGGATAGTCATGGACTCAGGGTGAGTATGCTGAAGCCCTGGTGGGAGAGGAAATATTCTAAAAGACACTTATCCATAGCTGGGAGAGCACAAAAGCAGAGGCAGGTGGATATCTATTAGTTTGGGGCCAGCTTGGTCTACATAGTGAGTTCCGGGCCAGCTAAGGCTACATAGTGGGACACTGTCTCAAAGAAACCAAAACAACAAACAGAAAAGACATTTGAGTCTCTTCCTGTTCCATTCTTTCCTCACGTGCAAAAATGAGTGTGCTTCATGGGCACACGGGAGTCAGGCTTGATGCTGACCTCCAAAGACTTGGAAAAGGTTTCTCTTCAGTCTTGAAGAGCAGAACCAACAACTAGGAATTCTTCTGGGCCCAGAATAGGCAGGAATCTTACACCTCACGATACCCTAGGAGTGTTTTCTCTAAGGCTGGGCACAGCGTGGGCATGAGGCACAAGGCACAGATGGCAGAGCTCCTCTCTTGCACACATGAAGCCCTGGACTCAACTTGAGTGTGGCGGTCCATGCCTGTGATTCCTGCTCTCAGGAGGTGGAGACAGGATGAGAAGTTCCAGATCCTCCTCTACGATCCTCCTCTACTCCACAGTGAATTCGTGACCAGCCTGGGATACATGAGACCCTGTCTATAAACAAAACAGGAGGGGCAGTTCTTGCAGGCCATAGTGGCCAACACCTGTCATTTCAACACTTGGGTAGCAGAGGCAGGAGGATCAGTAACCTCTACTGTAATGGGTGCCAGGTCAGACTGAACTACACAAGATCCTTTCTCAAATCCCCACACCCCTGAAACCAAAAGCAAAAAAAAAAAAAAAAAAAAAAAAAAAAAAAAAAAAAAAAAATCGTGCAGGATCTGCAAGATTCTATTTTCTCTTTGGGTTTAAATGAAATTCTCTGTATAAGGGAGAATGGAGACCACCTCAGGCCAGGCCACCTGCGACTCTGGAACAGATCCTTTAACCTGTCTTGTCTCACAGCTAAACTTATGTGCATCCTTACCTTTGTTTTGTGGCTTTTTATTTATTATTTGTTTATTTTTGAGTCAGGGTCTTTCTATGTAGTCCTGGCTATCCTGACCAGGTTGGCTTTGTCTCTCAAGTGCTGGGACTAAAGGTACATGCCACACCTGGCCCTCTTGCGGCTTTCTGTAAATTCTAAGATAGTCCTAGGCATAGTGGAAATTAGACCTCCACCCCTCATGGTTTGGCCAAACTGTTAATAAATTCATTTACTTTTACCAATTTCTGTTTTCCAATTTCTTTTTGAAATACAGGGAAATGGAGACAGTGGGTTTACAGATCTCCAAGTAACACTAGGACTAGAACCATAAGCAAGTACATCCAGAATTACAGTTTAAAGAAAAGCAGGCCAGAAAAGTAGTCGACATCACCAGGTCCCACCTTCTAACAGCTGAGAAGGAAGAACTGGCTTCACTGGCACTCAGCACGTCCGGTGAGGACCAGACCTCCTGTTCAGCTGTGCTCTGTCCTCCAGACCATGTGGAATATAGCACAAGGGATCTCTGGGAAAGAAGTGATCCCTGCTTGGGGACAGTGGACAACAGGGACAATGACTGGCCCTGCTTCTGTCTGAGCCTTCCAGCTTCCATTACAGCACCCTGACACAGGAGATGTACTTACATACCCTCCCCCAAAATAGTCCCACAGCTCCCAACACTGCCTTTTATGTCCCCTTATCCTCCAAAGCACACCATCTCCAAACTGGCCCTACGAAGTCAGCAGGAATAGGGACTCTTATGCTGCCAACACAAATGTTTTACCCCAGAAATAAAGTCTAGCCTGAAGACTTTCTTGGTCCGTGTGGACCAGTAGCTCAGCTCTGATCTCAGCCTGCCCCAACTACCAAAAACTGCCTTGGATCAATGATCAAACATCTGCACCCTGCACCCCTCAGCTTTTCTTATTCTATGCAGGGGGACGCTATCCTCTGCTCCTCATAGTTTCCAAGCGCACAGGTCATCTGTCTGTCCCTCACAGTGGTTATCAGAATGGAGATACACCCATCTAAGGCCTGGGCTGCCCTCATGTCTCTTCAGCTTCTCTCCCACGCTCTGTCCCCAGCCATGGAACTTCCCCTCTTAGCCTGTGACTTGTTAGGAGCCAGAGTCGCTGAGAAAGCAACTGAGATGATGCAGTTTGGGGACAGGAATGACTCCACAGATGCCCAAACTGGAAGACTCTGAGATTTTCCCAGAGCCATTGACTCTGAGAAGTGAGTTCCCGGAGGTGCGCAGGGACCCATTCGTGCGGGGACCTCCACTACTATCATAGTTTTGACACCAGCTGTTAAGTGTTTTAATGAGTCAGGTAGTGTACAAACACTTTCTATCCTGGAAGTTGGCCAGGCCTCACAATAACCCTATAGGACAAATACTCTTAACATCTCTATTCTACAAAGAAAAGAGTTAAGGTACTGGGGGCATCACATCACTACCTCCCCAAAGACCTGTAAGTACAAAAGAAGAGCTGGGGGCTGAAACACACTGGGATGAGAAGGTGCCCTTGTTGTTCCAGGCTGCTATGGAAGCTCCTTCTCTATGGCCCTCCAGGGTCCTGCAGGTGCCATAAAAGTGAGACCCTCATTCTCCCTAGAAATCCGGCTCTTCTGTTCTTGCACTAGAAGTGACCAAGACACCCTCCTATAGCACACACTACATACCTGACTAGGAAGTCACGTGCTTGGCCCTTCCAAGTCAGTTGGGGGTGAGGGAAGCTGTCTATCTGCAGGGTGCTGGATGACCCAATCCCTGGTTAAACACTGCCAAGCTTAAGTCCTTCCTCCAGACAAAGCCCTGCCAGAGAGATGCTTTCACTAGAAATCAAATGCTGGAACACTAGAGAGGAATCCACAGGCATTTTGGATGAGGTTTCAGAGAAGTGTCTCTTGCATATTGAAGGGGCAGGAGATGAAGCCGGTCAGGGAGCCTGGCTTCTGACACTCCTCTTTATGGACGGTGAGCTTGCACTCTCCCAAACCCTGGGTAAGCAAGCAAGAGTGGCCTGCAGTTTCTGAAGCCCTTTCAGCAGCTGGTTGAGCGAGGACAGGAGTTCTAGCACACCGGATCCTCACCACCTTTTCACAGAGGTCTCCTAAGATCACTGGGAAACACAGATATTTACATTACCATTCATAACAGTAGCAAAATTACAGTTATGATGTAGCAAGAAAAATAATTTTGTGGTTGTGGGTCAGCACAGCATGAGGAACTGTATTAGGAAGGGTGAGAAGCACTGCTCTAGTACTAGGAGGTGGATGGAGGGAGGGCTCATCAGGGCGACAGCAGACCCCATCTGGGGAGAGAAAGGGCGAGGGGAGGGGAGGAAGGCTTTCAGTGGTACCAATACACAGATGCTGGTCGCCTTCCTTCATCTAGTGCAGCACCTGGCAATGGTGGCACCTATACCCGACAAAGCAGACACCTCACAACCCCAACTAGCAAAGCCATGCACCATGGTGTTCCAGCACCCACACTGTGGAACCTATGTGTCACACTGGCAAAGTCACTCCTAGTCATAGACACCACACACTTCTTGGAGTCACTCAGGTGCACAATTCGTCCGCCACACGTGACACACTAGGCACACACGCACATACACTAACTGCACACAGTAATCAGGCACTGTTTACACTGTTACCCCCAAGAAACTGTTCCCCTAGTTCTCCTCCAGGGAGGGGACCACGATCCTACAGCCGACAGCGTGTCCCGCCCCGCTGCACGCTCACCTGAGCTGCTCAGCGCCAACCGGCGCGGTCCCGAGTCAGGGTTTCCGGATCTGGGAGGTGAACTCATCATCTGAATTAGGGGCCGTGGGTGGTACTGCAGCTCTGGCCCTAAGAGTCCCTGGGCCCCTGCGGTACCAGAGCAAGACTGTAGCCCGGTGGCCTTGGCACAGAGCGTTGGAGTCCCGCCCAGCTAGGACAGGGCTGGGCTGCCCGCCCTTGGTGGGGCAGGGAGGCGGTGACAGATTGTTGAACAAGCAGCAGTCTGCAGAGGAGGGCTCCTGGGCTGGGAATGTGCCGCTATGCTGAATTCTGGATTCCCTAGCTACTCCAGCTCTCTCCTGGTCTCAGTTTCCCTCCCTATCTCCCTCTCCTCCCTCTTTCCCCTATTTTGTGGTGTGTGTGTGTGTGTGTGTGTGTGTGAGAGAGAGAGAGAGAGAGAGAGAGAGAGAGAGAGAGAGAGAGAGAGAGAGAGAGAGAGAGAGAGAGAGAGAGAGAATGGTGATTTTCCCCAACTCCCCAGCTCTGAGTTTTATAATTCTGGGGTGATGAGGATGGAGTGGTGGGGAAGGGAGAGGTTTAGTATAACTTTACCATTATCTTCTATGTGTCAGGGGCTATGCTTTTATTTTATTATTTATGTGTTTATCTGTATTTTTGAGACAGGGTCTCTTACATCCTGGGCTGACCTCAAACTTGATATGTACCCAGGTATGACTTTGAACTTCTGATCCTCTTGCCTTCACTTCCTGTGCTTTGGAATTACAAGCATGAGCGAGCACTTTAGATTTATGCAGTGCTGAGTGCATGCTAGTCAAACACTGCACCCGGGGAAGCACGTCCTCTGCAGAGCCGCATCCTCGCCCTAGGAGAGTGTTTTGTTTTTGTTTTTGTTTTCTTGGGTTTCTCTGTGTAGCCCTGGCTGCTCTGGAACTGGCTCTGTAGACCAGGCTGGCCTCGAAGTCTGTCTCATGAGTGCTAGAATTAAAGGTGTGTGCCACCACCACTGGGTTCTCATGATCCCTGTTTTAAAAGTGGAAAAGCTGGGACACAGAGTTGAGGTGACTTACCAGTGTCACATGGCTTGGTAAGTGGCAGACCTAAGATTTGGAGCCAGGTAATCTGACTCCAGAGCCCGATATGGGTTTCCGACATGTTCTACACAGGTTCTACATGGTAAGCAGCCTCCTGGCGTTCAGGACATCCAGAATTCAGTGTTAGTCGTCCATTTTACAGACTAAGAAACAGGACTTCTGAGACTGTGGCTTGTTCTGGGCCACTCAGTGGTGACTCAGCCTCAGACTAAAGGTGGGAATGATGATGGGCAGCAGAACAGGGCAGTGCCTGACAGAGTTGGTGCTCCCTCAGGTTGCCACTGTCCTTCCTTCTCCTCCTGCTCTGACTCTTCAGATCGATCTGGCTAGTGGAAAGCGACCTCCAGTTTCCTGTCTCTAAAGTTTCATCCTTTGACCTGTAGGTCCCAGCAAAGTCATCGGTGGTTGACTGCTTTAGTCTTCTGTAACGAGAAGTCCAGCACAGTGTGTTTTCTGTCTACTAATACAGAGTCTAAGCACAGGAAGTCAACAATTTATATTTAAATTTAAATAAGCTGTGGATTTGCATGTAGCCCAGTGGTAGAGCAGGTGTGGAGGCCCTGAATTCATCTCCAGAGTTGAGAGGGAGAGAGAGAAAGCCTGCCCCCATGTGACTAATAGATGCCATATTGGACCGTGAAACTTGATAGTATGCAGAAATGATTACTAATATTTTTAAAGAATTGTGATGATATTTAGAACGATTGAGAGTTTAGACAGATTTAAACAAATTATATCATTTTAAGCCTATGAAATAGTTTACTGGGCAGAGGCACTTACTGCTTGGTGACATGAGTTTGACCCTAGAGACCCACAAGATAGGAAGAGATAACATAACATTGTCCTCTAACAGACGTGTGTGGTGATGTGGATGCCCCCTTCCCACAAATGAATAAATAAGAAGCAAATTTAATAAAAAATAAATGAAAACATAATAAAAATAATAACTATTTTACTGTTGCAGGGTGACTGTATACACATAATTATGGGCTATGCATATGTATATGTATGCATACACACATAGTGGTGGATACACATACTAGATAAAATGAATGAACTAGGAAAAAAACATCAAAAAAGCTAAGATCACAAAAGCACAGTGTGATAGAACATACGTACATACAGAGAGAAGAGTACAACAGTATGATATTAGGACCATAAAGTTTTAAAATATGCAAAGTAAGGCCAGGCATGGTGGCACAGGCCTTTAATCTCAGGGGAGGTAGGTAGGTCACTCTGAGTTCAAGGCCAGCCTGGTCTATATACTGAGGTCTAGGCCAGACAGGACTAGACAGTGAAACTTTATCTCAAAATAAATACACACATAAGCAAACAAGTAAAAACAAAATATACAAAACAATATTATACTCATACAGAAAGCATGCAAAGACATGACTAGGCAAGACCAGCAGGGTAGATGTTGTCTTTGAAGAAAAGAAAGGCCTGACTGTAGGAGTCGTTCTTTCCTGGTTCTCCAGCTCTGTGAGGATGAAAAGGATGAGTGGGGCTAGCACAACGAGGGCAGAACCCCCAAATCAGGCTTTCTCTGCCCCCCACCTCAGACACTGTGGAGGTTCCCTCAGGACCTGAAATGCCCCATGTTGGCTTGTCATACACCCACCACTCTGGTCCAATGCTGCCTCTCTTGGACAGTCACTGTGTCTACAATTTATGAGCCAGACTCCCCACATTTGGCCCAGTACTCTGTAGATGTCTGAGTGAAGGAATCACATAGGATTCTTTGGAGGTTTGGAGCTGTCCTCCTCCTTCATGTATTAACTAATGCCTGTTATGAGTCCCTGCCTGTGTAGGGCACTGGGTAGACAAAGGTGAAAGTTCATGGCTGTCGTGGTGGGTATTGGGGCAGAGAGACGTGTGCACAGGCTTAGGAAACTGAGGCTCAAGAATGTCTTTAGCTGAGTTTTCAAAGTGACTAGGTTCTCTGGACAGAGGCAGGGGACAAGTTTCTGGAGAGCGGACAGCAAGTAACCAACCCAGGGTAAGGTTGAGCATAATGAATTCTGGGAACCCTGAGACACAGGTTCAAGCACAAGTGGTTTATTTGGGAGGGGATCCAGGGAAAGGAAGGAGGCCACTCAGGGTGGTGACCCAGCAGAACTGTTGGGAATCTCTGGGGTGGGGAGCCCCACAGAATGTCTCTAATATGTCTCGTCACCCTCCATTGAGGACAAGAAAGCTGAAACATCTGTCTACCGATGCTGGCTGGCATGGTGGCATTGATCTTAGGACCTGGGTGCTACAAAAGCTGGTGAAAGACACTGGGCAGAGCTGAGCTGATCTTTCCTGGTGAGGAGCCCATGGGTAGGGGTGGGTGCATGTAGTGAGGTGCTGCGGGCAGGCCTGCTTTTCATCCTGCCTGGCTCCAGCACGGCTAGCTCGACACGCGAAATAACAACACACAAATTGTATTCTTTTAAATACTGCCTGGCCCATTATTTTCAGCCTCTTACTCACATCTTGACTAACGCATATCTAATAATCTGTGTAGCACCACAAAGTGGTTTCTTACCGGGAAAGATTCAGCATGTCTGAACGGCTGGCTCCATCGCATCTCTCTCCCTGAGCAGAGGCATGGCAGTCTGTCTAACTTAGGAGAGGCATAGCATCTGACTGAGCCATCTACCTCACTTCCTTCTTCCTGTTCTGTCTACTCCGCCTAAGGGCTGGCCAATCAAATGGGCCAGGCAGTTTCTTTATTAGCCAATGAGAGTTCTCCATCAGGTGCAGATGGGTACAAATGACTCCACAGCAGCTGCTGCAGGGTCGGGGGTACAGGCTCTACAGGTGGTGCCTGGAAAAATTCTGCAAGAGCCATAGTGGGAGATGGATCTGGACCGGGAGCACCCCGACAGCTTCCTAACATCTGTCTTCCCTCCCTTCCTCTGGCCCTCCCTCTCTCCTTTCCTTCCTTTTTTTTTTGAAACAGAGTCTTACTGTGTGGCCCTGGCTGACTGGCCTGAAACTCCTTATGTAGAGGAGGGTGGGAGCTGAAGTCACATAGATCTGCCTGCCACTGCCTCTCAAGTGTTGTAATTAAAGGCATAAGCTCCAATGCCTAGCCCAATCCTTCCTGGTTGACCCACTGTCCCTGATCCTTCTGAGTGTGCAGAACATCATCCAAACTTCTATAGAGATTGAGCTCCAGTTGCCACACCTGATCCCCATGAAACTCAGTGAGAGATTTGATCCCAACGCTCACCTCAAAGCACAACTGGCTGGAGACGCAGGTGTGGTCCCAGACTGGTTGAGCTGTCTTTGGAATGGAGAGGTGAAGGAGAAGAGATTGAGACTGAAGGAGTGCAGCCAGCAAAGTGAGAGGAGAGAGTTGGTCACTGTCACTGAGGATTAGTGAGTGGCCTGGATGGGGGAGATCTGCAGGAGCTGGCTCAGGAACCAGACCCAGCCCTAAGTCCCAGGAGAGGTCAGTAGCCCTCCCTCAAACTATGCCTGGCAGTGAACTTACTTCCTCCCCCTTCCTCCTCCAGTCAGCCCTCTGCCTCAGAGCCTGGAGAGACTGGCCAGAACAGCTGGCAGGCACCCAACAAGACGTGCTGCTGGACAGGCTATGTCTGGCATTTCCAGAGACTGAGTCTTTCCCTAACCCTATCATTCCCAGCCTTCGGATGCTGCACTTTCAAAAACAGCATGTTCCCAGCACCCACCTCCCTTCTTGAGGTCCAGGAGCCCCAAGATAGCTCTGTAGGCCAGCAGCATGACCAGCCTTTGTCCTACTGGGAGACCTCTCCTAAAAGTTGCCCCTTCACAGTCTCACTGCATCCCAGCTGCCCACACAAGTGCTGATTCACCCACCAATAGTAAAGTACTAAGTACTTTTCTAAGTATGTAGTAAAGAAAAGCCAATGTTTTCAGTCCCTTTGGCTCCTGAAGACGTCTGTATCAGCAGGCTGTTTTTACTAGAAGGGAACAAGTGACACCAATCACGGTGTAGGCAAGGAAGGCTATGTCATTCTAGAAATATTCCAAAACTCCTTCATGGACGTAGTGATGACATTTTTTTCTTCTTAATACTTATTTTCATTTTATGTATATGAGTGTTTTGTCTGTTTTGCAGTGCCCACAGGAGCCAGAAGAGGGCGTATGATCCCCTGGTACTGGAATTACACACAGCTATAAGCTGGGAGTGGAACTTGGGTCCTCTGGGAGGTAGAGGCAGGAGGACCAGGAGCTGGATGTCCTCTGGCCTCTGCAGTTGACTGCACGGATGTCTTAGTCACTCTTCTCTGCTGTAATCAAACTCCACGACCAAGGCGATTTACGGGAGAAAAGTTTGTTTGCTTCCTATTCTGGAGGGAGATGCGGCAGTAGGAGCAGGATGTTGAGCTATCAGAGCAAACCGGAAGTCCGGTGAGGCTTCAGACTCTCAAAGACTGGCTCCAGAGAGGTATTTCCCCAAGCAAGCCCGAGTCTCCCTACAACCTCCCAAACCAACTGGGTACCGGTATTCAAATGCCTAAGCCTGTGGAGGATGCTTCTCATATAGGTCACCAGGATGGGTGAGTATTCTCATGCATATGTATCCATAAACTACGTGTGCTGATTGCTTTTGTGTGAACTTGACACAAACTACAGACACATCAGGGGAGCGAGAATCTTTCTCTGTATAACATTCCTGGCTCTCCAGGAACTTGCCTCTAACTCATAAAGGTTGTTAGGAGTATTTCTTAAGATGAGCCTCTCTGCCGAAGCAAATAATTCCAATCAGACCAAATAAAAGATGCTCATGTTTAATGCAGTGCTCCTGGGTGGCCCTGAGAAAGCATGATGAGGGGGAAAGAGAAGGGGAGACCACTAAAACACGGAGACCACGTGTTCCTTTCATGGGGGCAGCCTAAATAGCCTTTGGGAGGGGTCACTGCTTGGCGGGCTTTCCCAGAGATGGAGTCCAGAACAAGGCAACTCCTGCTCCATTCCAAAGATGGGTCCCAGGGGCTGGGATGAGGCGCCTGACTCGAATATTCCAGACTCTTTGTGTTAGGAAGCTGGGGTTCAATCAGACTAAACAGCCCAGACTCCTTGGATATAGGGGAGTTGGCTCAAATCTAGCTACTTTCTGCGGGCATGGGGCAACGTTGGAGAGGGAGTTGGTGGGCTCATGCTCAGTGAGAGGCATGGCTGGAATGGCATCCAGTTTACTGTCATCCTGGAGACCTCAGGCAGCTGTTTCTTGAGGGAGATGAAAAGGCAGGTGGAAAGAGAAAAGAAATATTGTTACTTTGGCCCTATGAACGGGGCTTGTCATGGGAAGTCATTAACTGCCAGAAAGAATGGTAAGAGAAGTGCCCTGATTGTACAGGTCAGGCTCAGGTGTATAACTGGGACACAGTAGCAGATAAAACCAGATTTTAGTTGGTAAGTTGGTACCAAAGGTGAAGTCCCAGGAACTGGTGTAGGTGTTAGCTTTGTATGGAGAGCCCTTTGTAAGTTGGTCTTGGCCCAGACAGCAGGAGTAACCTGTAAAATATGCTTTTAAATGGGTGGTGTTGGGCTGGAGAGATGGCTCAGCAGTTAAGAGCATTGCCTGCTCTTCCAAAGGACCAGAGTTCAATTCCCAGCAACCACATGGTGGCTCACAACCATCTGTAATAAGGTCTGGTGTTCTCTTCTAGCCTGCAGGCATATATGCAAACAGAATATTGTATCCATAATAAGTAAATAAATATTTTTAAAAACTGGGTGGTGTTAAAATACGCTCTGAAGACTGGTAGTTTTTTTTTCCAGACCTGATTTTGATACAGCAGCAGAACTTTTTCCAGGAACCTGCAGATATCTATAAAACAGCTGGAACAGATTTACATCTTGGTGTTATAGCAAAAGACTATTTCTTTTATTTCTTTAGGTTAAAAGGCATGCACATTTTAGAAGACAATTAAAAGAAATTGGGAACTCTGAATTTTTTTTTAAAGATACACCTGAAGCCTGTTAATCCTGAACTATGAAGGCTGTTAAAGAGGCACAGTTCTCTGTATTTTAGCAGGAAACTTAACAAGTAAAGTAATGAGCTACCAGTACCTTAAGTCATCAAATGTCATGGATGAAGTAATAAGTTAACAGGACCTTAAGTCATCAAATGCCATTTAACAGATCTAAGGGGATAAATGAGCAAAAACGAGACAGTTTTTTTTTTTTTTTTGCTACACAGGCAATCCCCAGCATCTGCTTAGTCCATGGAAAACACCAGTCTAGCAGCAAGCAGTGCTTGCTGTCAGCTGCTCAGGACAAAAGGCCCAAAGATTTTCCTGTAGGGGGGAAGATTTAGTCTACCTGTCTTGGCAGGATGAGAAGATCAATTACCTGGGTGGCATCCAGGAAGATGAAGAGGTGAAAGGCCGCTTTTTGCTGTGTGGGTGGCTTTGCCAAACCCAAAGGCAAGCCTGGAGGTGGAAGGTCTTCTGTAACCATGCATCTTCTTGGAGGAGCTAAAGGGTGCTGCGGGAGCTGGCATGTCTCTATGTTGGAGACTCTTTTATTAAATGCCACACTCTCAGATCTGTAAAGGCACTTGAGAATTGGGTACCATTACCTGTTATTTTTAAACTGGGCACAATCTAAATATAGATGTATATTTTATCCAATTAGTTACAGCTTACCAATGCTAGTAAATGTAAGAAGATTAAAAGGGATATTTTAATAAGTCAAAGAATACTAGCACATGTGGGTACTCTTATCCAAGATGGTGGTGGGGTCAAAATGGGGGTTACCCACATGTTTGTATTTTCCAGAGCTGTTGTAATCTGGAATTATAATTTTTACTGATCTTAAAACAAACACACATGCACACAGAAACATAAATCAAGCATAGTATGAAAATACAGCCACATACTCACACAGACATACTGTGGCCACATAATTCTAACAGACAGACAAATAAAACACTTTTGGAAACCTGTGTCAGCTGACCAACTTAAAATCCTGATGTAACTAGGTGACAGAGCTGCGGAAGCACAGAGGTAGTCCCATTAAAGCCTGGATTAGCAGATGTTGCAAGGGGAGCAAGAACAGAAGGACAGAGTGGAAGGACAGGGAAACAGGTCCATTTTAGAGAATCCCACAGTGAGACAAACAGCAAACAGCAGGGAGGGGCGGGAGCCTGTGGCAGAGACCATGGGCTTTTGAAGACTTGTTTGCTTTTAAGTTAGATGTTAGATAGCCCCAATTTACAAGGATTTTTGTAAAAGGCCACCCAAGGGCGTCTGAGGATTTGGCTTGGAATTGCAAGAACCCATTTAGAAGCCCATACCAAATTATGGCCCTCAAGCCTGTCACAATGCATCCACCAGACAATGCTCTTGAGTCAAAAATGGGGGTTCATGAGAAATGAGTAGCAGACATCTCTGATCCATGCAATTCCCCACCTCAGCGAAGCCCAGCTTCCATACTTGGGTTGGACTTTCACAGCACAATCGCGACTTTAACAGATAGCCTGAAAAATCGACAAAAATAAATGCCTCTACTGCTATAAAGCAAAAAAAAAAAAAATAAGGGGGACTTACTGAGACAAAGCTGATCTTAGCCCAGAAGCTGATTTTAGCCTGGCAGACAGCAGGCACAATAAGGGCATTTTCCAACATGTGACCCTGGGCCTGTGGGAAAAACAACCCCCTCGGTGGAACCTCCATATATTAGGAATATTTCTTAAGATGAGCCTCTCTGCTGAAGCAAATAATTTCAATCAGACCAAATTAGACCAAATAAAAGATGCCCATGTCTAATGCAGTGGTCCTGGGTGGCCCCGAGAAAGCATGGAGAGGGGAAGAGAGAAGGGGAGACCACGCAAAACACAGAAACCACATGTTCCTTTTCTGGGGGCAGCCTAAATAGCCTGTGGGAGTGGTCCTGACCCTCTTTGGGGAGGGGTCACTGCTTGGCAGGTTTTCCTGGAGGTGGAGTCTGGACCAAGGCAACTCCCAGTGGAGGGGGCTTGAAATGGAGCTTCCTGCTCCATTCCAAAGATGGGTCCCAGGGGCTGGGATGAGGCCCCTGACCATAATAAAAGTCCACCTACTTCTGCCTCCCAAGTGCTGGGATTATGAATGAACTCTTTGCTTTCTAGGTCGCTGCTGTTCTTAGTCTTCATCACAGTAATAGAAACTAAACTAAGACACCACACACATAGAACACACACAGACACACATACCACACACTCATACACAACACACACACACACATAAAATAAGAACACTCAATTATTGTTGGATATGGTGGTTCGTTTTTGTGACTTCATCACTAGGAGGCAGAAGCAGGAGAATCAGGAGTTCGAGGCCAGCCCTGGCTCCATAAGACATTTTTAATAATAATAATAATAATAATTATTATTATTATAATAACAAATATATACTCAAGAGGCCACAGCAGGAGGAGTGTCTTGAGTTTGAAGCAGCCAGCTAGGGTGAGTTCCAGTTTAGTCTGGGCTCTTCAGTGAGACCCTGTAACTCTTCTTTTGAGTCGCCCACACCATGCTCTCAGACATGTCTCACTTTCTCCCGGAAAGTTTATCTTCCTCTTAACCCTAGTGATTAAAATCTGTGCTCAGAGATGGCAGACGGCTCAGCGGGTAAAGGTGCTTGCCCTGAATGCCTGGGAAGCTAAAGGCGGGGGAGAGAACTGACCTTGTTCAGTTATCCTTGGACTGCTTTACAAACCCTCCCCCAACGATAAATACAATATATGTTAAAATGACTTTTAGATTGTTGTTGTTGTTTTAAGATAAGGTTTCTCTGTGTATCTGGCTGTCCTGGAAATCACTCTGTAGACCAGAATGGCCTCAAACTCACAGAGATTTTGTGCTGCCTCTGCTTCCCAGTGCTGCAATTAAAGGCATCCACCAACACCACCTGGCGTTAAAATGTCTTTTAATAAATTCCAACTCTTCTTAATTTAACAAACAAAATCGCAGACGTCTGGGGATTTAGAGCACTCAGTTGATGGGGCATTTGCCTACCATGCACAAGTTCTGGGTTTGAGCCCCTGTGTCACATAAAACCAGGTTTGGTACACACTACAATCTCAACACTCAGGAGGCAGAGGAAGGAGATCCAGAAGTCCAACATCATCCTCTGCTACATAGATCAGAGTGAAATACGAGAGACACCCCCCCCCAAAAAGGAAAAATAAACAGAGGCCAAACACTGAAGTTTCCTCATCATTTTCAGTCTAACGTAATTTGGACTGAATCAATGTTAGGCCCTTAAACCTTACCAAAAACAAGCTACAGATTCAATGAATGCCCATCAAAATCATAGCAAAATTCTCACAGACCTCGAAAGAACGGTACTCAACTTCATATGGTAAAGCAAAAAACTCAGGATAACCAAAACAATCCTATACAATAAAAGAACTTCTGGAGGCATCACAATCCCTGACTTCAAACTCCTCTACAGAGCTACAGTACTGAAAACAGCCTGGTATTGGCATGAAAACAGACAGAAGAACCAATGGAACTGAATAGAAGACCCAGATGTTAATCCACACACCTTCAAACACCCGATTTTTGACAAAGAACCAAAAGATATCTAACAGAAAAAAAGCATATTTGACAAATGGTGCTGGCATAACTGGATATCAACATGTAGAAGAATGAAAATAGATCCATATTTCTATTAATAGATCTATCACCATGCACAAAACTCAAGTCCAAATAGATCAAAGACCTTAACATAAAGCCAGCCACACTGAACTAATAGAAGAGAAAGTGGGAAGTACACTTGAATGCATTGGCACAGGAGACCACTTCCTAAATATAACACCAGCAGCACAGACACTGAAACAATTAATAAATGGGACCTCCTGAAACTGAGCTGCTTCTGTAAAGCAAAGGACATGGTCAAAAAGACAAAACGACAGCCTACAGAATGGGAAAAGATCTTCACTAACCCCACATCAGACAGAGGTCTGATCTCCAAAATATACAAAGAACTCAATATATACAAAGAACAAAATATACAAAGAAATTGTCATCAAAAGAACAAACATTCCAATTTTAAAAATGGAATACAGACCTAAACAGAGAACTCTCAACAAAGGAATCTAAAATGGCTGAAAGACATTTAAGGAAATGTTCAACATTCTTAGTCATCAGAGAAATACAAATCAAAGCAACTCTGAGATTCCATCTTACACCTGTAAGAATGACTAAGATCAAAAACACTGATGACAACTTATGCTGGAGAGATTGTGGGGTAAAAGGAGCACTCCTGCATTGCTGGTGGGAGTGCAAGCTGATATAGCCCCTTTGGATGCCAGTGTGGCGATTTCTCAGAAAATTAGGAAACAACATTTCTCAAGACCCAGTAATACCACTTTGGGGTATATATCCAAAGGGTGCTCAATCGTGCCACAAGGACATGTGCTTAATTATGTTCATAGCAGCTTTGTTTGTCATAGCCAGAACCTGGAAACAACCTAAATGCCCCTCCACTGAAGAATGGATAAGGGAAATGTGGTACATTTATACAATGGAGTACTACACAGCAGAAAAAATGACATCTTGACTTTTGCAGGAAAATGGATGGAGCTAGAAAACATCATTTTGAGTGAAGTAACCCAGACCCCAAAAGACAAATATCATATATTCACTCATAAGTGGTTTTTTAAACATAAAGCAAAGAAAATCAGCTTACAAATCACAATCCTAGAGTACCTAGACAACAATGAGGATCCTAAGAGAGACATACATGGATCCAATCTACATGAAGTATAAAAAGATAAGATCTCCTGAGTAAATTGGGAGCATGGGGACCATGGGAGAAGGTTAAAGGAGAGGGGAGAGGCAGGGAGGGAGCAGAGAAAAATGTAGAGCTCAATGAAAATAAATAAAGATAATACAAAGAGAACAAAAAAATGTTAGGCCCTTTTCTGTCTAATTCACAGTACAGAAAAACATAGTTGCATGCTACAACAACAAAAAAATGTACTGTGAAGTTTTTATTTGTTTGCTTTTATTTTAATATTTTGTTTCTTTGTTTAAAACAAGGTCTGGTTATATAGCCCAAGCTGTTGGTGGAAGCCACTTGTTTGTTCCCCAACCACTCAGACCTGAAATAATCAGACAGACTGTATTAATTAAAACACTTTTTGGCCAATTACTTAAGTGTATTGCTAGCTAGCTCTTATATCTTAAATTAACCCATTTCTATTAATCTGTGTATTGCTACTAGGTCATGGTCTAGCAGGCAAAGTCCCAGTGTCTGTCTCCTCTGGTGTCTACATGGCATCCAACTGATGATGCCTTCTTTCTCCCAGCATTCAGTTTAGTTTTCCTGCCTAACTCTTTTCTGCCCTGTCATAGGCCCAAGCAGCTTCTTTATTCATTAACCAATAAAAGCAACACATATACAGAAGGACTTCTCATATCATCTCCTCTTTTCTGTCTAAATAAAAAAGAAGGTTTTAACTTTAACATAGTAGAATTACATTTAACAAAACAGTTATCAAGCAAGAATTATAATTACAATATTTATATCTGCTTTATCTTTTATCATAACTAAAGGAAACTATAATTATAACTATCTATTCTTCAACTCCATCAAGGACTCCAGAAGAACATAATATTACCTAAGTTAACAGGAGTGCATTGTAAGCAACTTCCAAAAGTCTAGAGTAGACAGAGATATCTCGCTGCCTAGGCAGTCACCCAAAGTTCTTCTGTAACATTGGGGGGCACCCATCTTCAGCCTACAGTTCCATGGTATCCAGCAGACTTTTCCATGAAGTAGGAAATTTCAAAAGCAGTTCCACTTATATTGGCAGTGTGTCAGTCACTTTCTTTTGTGTCTTGCAGAATGTCATGAAGCAGGAACCCCAAAGGGCCATCTCACCTTTAAGCAAGTTCAGCAGTCATTTTTTCATGGGTCCTGCATGTCCAGTTCATACAGCATAACATCAAGCAGTCCAGGCAAGAGCAGTTTATTGCTCAAATGGTTAACAAACTCCATGAGGATCCTCTTCAATGCCCATCATCTTCTTGAAGTAGATTGGTGCTGCCAGGAGCAGATGTGTCTCATTGTCATGAAAATTCTTAAAATCCTAAATTCTTAAAACATTTTAAATGCCGTATTCTGAAGTCTTTGAAAGATCTGAAAGTTATCCATATGAAATATATCTTTGTACATCTAGAAAACCTAACTAACATGACTACAGGCTTGACTACTATAGATGATTATCTATTAACTCATATTTCTTAATTATACATTTCATTTTTAAATGAGCTGCACAAACATAATACCTTAATCAAGAGCAGAAATATATAACAAAATTGACCTTAAATTTGTATCAATAAACCAAGATCCATACCAATGCAAATTATTCGTATCTATAGCATATCCCCTTTTAAATAAAAACAAACATTTATAGATAATCATTTAGGGAATTTGGGCATTATTGTCTAGACTACTTCCTGCTGATTGGGGGAGCTGTTAATCAGGTCTGTCATGGGGTATTCTGTGTGGTAGTCCATCTCAGTCAGCAGTCTTGAAGCCATCATGGATGATGGACCATCTGGGCATTGTTTCAGGGGGTCTTGTTTGATCAACCCACATTATTCTGGAAGGAATCCACAGGTTCCCATCCTCTGTGGAAACAAAAGTAGAACCTCTTTTCCAAAGCAACATATCCTTAGACTCAAAATTTGAAATCAAGATACCTTTATATTTTGGTTTAGCTTAGCAGCCCATACAATGAAATAGCTCTCTGTACTTAGCTCATTCACAGTCAAAAAATTCAAAGAAAATACAATAATAAACATAATCCAGACTCTCTGTGAATTTTCCACCTTACGTGGCTTTTTCTACAAGTTTAATATTTATTTTATTATTCTACTCCTTTAATCTATGAATGTCTGTACTCTTTTATATTATAACTATCTATACTCTTTTTCCTCTCTCTCTCAAGCCTACATATATTTATCCAACACTGTGACCTATTCAGAGGTCTTTTCCATCTGAATTTGTCTTTATTGTGTGCATATCTGTAATTATTTTCTGACCTGGAGTAGCCCTGCCTGTTGGCTCCACCCAGTCCAACATGGCAGAGGCATGTTCACTGCCTCTGAGACTGCCAGGTAGGAGCCGTCCTTGCCACCTCAACTCTGGGAAGCACTGTGCATCATATAAACCCTTTTTATCTGAGTAAAAGCTAAATCTATCATGCAGCGTACTACATGGCCTGGAAACATCTCTGTGTATGGTGGTGGGAATCTGCCATGCCCTGCTGCCTGAGCACTCCTAGCAGACCCAATCCCATGGCCTGCCCAGGCAGGGAGTGCTGAGCAAGAAGCTGTGTTAAACTTTGTTTTCTTAAGCCCCACTTAACTCTGTTCTTTTGGGTCTAGAATTCCTTTTCTCAGGTTTTTCGTGGATATAGTCGACCACACTGGCACCGATCTGTTCGCAGAGGCTTCTCATTCATTCCTGGTCACTCAGACCTGAAATAATCAGACAGACTGTATTAGTTGGAACACCTCAAACTCACTTTGTAGCCCATGTTAACCTTTGAACTCTTAATCTTCCTGTCTCAGCCTCTCAAATGCTGGGGTTACAGAGGTGTGCTACAAGGACTCTCTCTGCTTTGGGGTAGAATCATGAGTTTCACTGTACATAATCATATTGTACATTTTAAAAATCTAGAAAGGCAGCTGGAGAGATGGCTCAGTGGTTGAGAACACTTGCTGCTCTTACAGAGGACCCAAGTTTGGTTTCTAGTACCCATGTCTAGTATTTCACAATCCCCTGTACTCCAGATCAGGATGACCAAATGCCCTCTGGGAAAGTTTTCATCATGTGTAAATGACCAATAAGTGTAGTGACATTTCAACTGTATTTTAATAAATAAAGACTGCAGGAAGATCTGAGTATAAAGCAGTCCCACTGGTCAGTCTTACAGACCAGGTTATGGTAACACACACCTTTAATCCCAGTAGCCACATTAGATGCCATGGAGATCGGGTGGTGCATGCCTTTATCCCAGAGCTGCATGCCTTTCATCCCAGCCCAAGAGAGGGGTATAAAATGGGGAGAGACAGCTTTCAGACACAGTCTCATTCTGAGATTCCTGGAGGCAGGATCGCCACTTTAGACTGAGGTGAAGATAAGAGGCAGTGACTGGCTGTTTTGCTTTTCAGAAGCAAATTGGACTCCAATTTCTTTGGACCCCAAAGAAATGCTTCACTTGATTTAAGCATTCCATAACATATATATATATATATATATATATATATATATATATATATATTCAAAATATTAAACATTTCAGTAATCCCTATAAAGTTTATAGGGAAGAGAATTATGAGTATCCAATCTGTGTCTGTCTCAGTCCACTGTAGATCCTACACTTCTAAAAAAGAAAACATTTTTTTAACCTAATTTTTTCAGAGCTGAAGACAGAACCCATAGCCTTGTGCTTTCTAGGCAAGCAGTCTATAACTGAGTTAAAAACCCCTAAAGATCTGCTTTTATTTTCATTTATGTATGTGTATCTGTCTGTAAGAGGGTGCGTGTACTCGAGGAGGCCATGGGAGACCATCCCTTTCCTACTATATCACTTGATTTTATTCCCTTACTACTATGTCTCCCTCTGTATCTGGAACTAGGCTGGCAGCAAACAAGTCAGAGTGATCCCTGTCTCCACCTCCCACAGGGCTGGGTTTCCAGATGCATGTGACAATGTGTAGCTTCTTACATGGGTCCTGGAGATTTGAACTCAGATCCTCAAACCCAGGTCCTTAGTCTTGCATAACAAGCACTCTTAACCACTGAGCCATCTAGCTGAAAGTATTATTTATGATTCATTTATACTTCTCTTTGTCTTTAGACTATGTCCTACTTAGGAATCATTAACTCCAGGAAAAACTAAAAGTTCTGCAAGAAAGAGAATGCAGATGTTAGTTGCGATGAGATATTGCTGGAAACAGTACTTCCAACATCAGAAAACTGTGAACACCAAACAGTTAACTGCAACCCACACGAGAGGGCAGGACAAGGGAAGGGCCCTGCAGACAAAGGCTGTGAGAAAAGCAGGTGCCCAGAGGGCACAGTGCTAAGTGCGGAGGGCTGTGCTCCTTGGGTACACTGCTCAGCTGCTCTCAGTTCTCTGGCCAAGACGGATACCCATTTCCTAATCTACTTAATAACTGGAAAATAACCTGGCATCTGTTCAGCTCAGCCCATGGTTTTGGGAACAAATAAACACAATTAAAAGGCCATCATAGGGGAAGTTCAGAGGAAGAGGAAAAAAACATTGATCAAATCAACTCCCAGCTGCTCTAGGACTGGTTTATGAGTGGAAATGACAAGAGCCCTTCCCTTCACTGTGCAGAGGCCTCTCCCAAACTTGGAGGCCTTCTTATCATCTGGACCCCATCCTCCTCTACTCCACTGCTTCCCATCGATAAGCTATAAGACACCTCATCAGACTTCCTTACTATCTTGGCTTCAAGCTGGGCATAGTGGTGCAGGTGTAATCTCTGCTGTGGAGAAGTGGAGGTAGGAGAATCAGAAGTTCAAGGTCATTCTTAGCTACACAGCTATAGGGAAGCCAGCCAGGGCTACATGGGACCCGTCTCAACCAACCAACAAACCAACCAACAAACAAGGATCTTGGGCTGAGAATGTGGCTCAGTTGGTTGAATGTTTGTCCAGCATGCATGAAGCCTTGATTTAATTCCCTGCACTGCATAAATCTAGGCATGGGCAGCACATGCTTACAATCATGTACTGCCGGGAGGATCCAAATAGTAATGTTATCCTGGGCTATATGGCAAGTTTGAGTTCAGTCCCGGATACACAAGACCCTGTAGGAAAAGAAAAGAAAACTGCCAACATCACAACTACCACTGCTCTGCTTTCAATTCTCCCAGCTCTGGTTGTTCCACACAGCAACTGCCCTTTCTACTACAGCATATAATTTATATTTTAATATTATTGATTATTAATCCCCTGTCCTATAGAGACAGAAGCAGCATTTATGAAATTTTTATTCATTAATGATTTATTTCCAAGCATATTGAAAATGCCTGATGGATAGTAGGTTCATTTTTATTTCTTCTTCTTCTTCTTCTTCTTCTTCTTCTTCTTCTTCTTCTTCTTCTTCTTCTTCTTCTTCTTCTTCTTCTTCTTCTTCTTCTTCTTCTTCTCCTCCTCCTCCTCCTCCTCCTCTTCCTCCTCCTCCTCCTCCTCCTCCTCATCCTCCTCCTTCTTCTTCTTGACAGGTTCTCTCTGTGTAGCCTTGGCTAACCTGAAACTTGCTATGTAAATCAGGCTGGCCTCAAACTCACAGAAATCTGTCTCTGCCTCCTGAGAGGAGGGATTGAAGCTGTGTGCCACTAGTATTACAGTATAGTATTATAGTATAAAGTATGGCACATAGTATTATTAAGTATTTATTATTGCTGTTATTAGCAGAGGGAACATAGATTTACTAAGGAAAAAGTGAGAAAGAACTAATAGTGGGCAGGGTTCCCGGGGTTCTGGAGAGTGTGCTTTCTTTGCGACCATGTGGGTGTTGGGATTCAAACTTGGGCTGTCATGCTTAGCAACATGTGCCTGTGCCCACTGAGCCATCTTACTCCTTCCTTCTTTCCTTTTTCAGACAGGCTCTATTTAGCTCAGGCTGACCTCACACTCTACTATGCAGCTAAGGATGATCTTGAACTTCCAATCTTCCTGCTTTCACCTTTGTTGTAGAATAGAATATTACTTTAACTATGTAAAGGTGTGTTATATTTGTTTATGCTGCATTTGTTTAATTATGTAAAGATATGTTACACATGTTTATGCTGTATTTGTTAAATTATGTAAAGATGTTTTGCTGTTATACCTTGCCTGCCTAAGGCACCTGATTGATCCAGTAAAAAGCTAAATGCCCAATAACTAGGCAGGAGAGGGATAGGTGGGGCTTGATGGCAGAAAGAATAAGTGGGAGGAATCTAGGCTTGGGAAGAGAACGAGAGAGAGAGAGAGAGAGAGAGAGAGAGAGAGAGAGAGAGAGAGAGAGAGAGAATGAGTGAGGGAGAAAGAGAGGGAGATACCTTGACTAGGCCGGCCAGCCAGCCAGGAAGCCACAGAATAGGATGTACAGAATTAAAGAAAGGTAAAAAACCCCTGAGGCAAAACATAATTGAAGAGAAACAGATTAATTTAGTTTGTAAGAGCTAGTGGGACAAGCATAAGATATTAAGTCTCCATGTCATGATTTGGGAGCTGATCTGTGGCCCAAAAGAAAGCTCACTACACTCCTGCCCTGGCGTGTACCTGCAGCTGGGTTGTACTTACTTTGTAAGGAGGGCATTGATGTCTAACGAGTACCTGCAGGAGTCAGTCCACATGAGAGACATCCTCTGGACTTGTCTTTGAAGGCATTTCCTGAGAGGAGTAGCTGAGGTGGGAAGATCCATCCTGAAGATTCGTGGCACGCTCATGAACTGGAATCGCAAACTGAATGAGAAACCGAAGGGGGCTGAGTGCAGCGTTCTCCGAGCTGCGCGACTGCAGACATGTGTTAGCTGCCTCCAGGTTCGGTCCACTACGATGGACCATAGCCCTTCTGAAACTGCGAATCAAAGTATTTCTTCCCCTAAATTGTCTTTGTAAGGTATTTTGCCAACACATTCAATGCACTCATCTATTCCTCATTGCAAACTGTGTTCATTCATTTGGTAAATACCTGTGTGTCACCTACAAGCATGCGCTCTTCTGGGCACTGATAGAGGTAAGAACTCTAGTGACTGGCTGGCTGCTCTGCTTCTCTGATCCTTCAGCTTTCGCCCCTTGGTAGCTGACTGAGTTTTCTTATTAGGAACAATTAGAATTCGTGCTACACAGGAGGGGCCTGGAGCTCTAGTCAAGGCTTCTCGCTCTTCATTGTGCATCTCGCTCCAGCCCCTGGACCAACGTTAGACACCACATCTACATCAGTCGGATATTCTGTATCTACTTCTGAGAGTGGAGCATCCAAATTATAGGATGAAGGCCGATGTCACAGGCTGCTAAAACAGCTGTGCTAGCCACACTTCCCAGGGCAGCCGCACTGTGGGAAGACAGAGAGGGCAGGGGTCTCTGGTGGGGTGTCAAGCTAGAACAAGGCAGATAGAAGAGCCCCGTCTGGAGATTACTTGTGGCTGCACCCTTTTATGACCGTGACCTGAGGAACAGATGTGCTGTGTCTAAAAGCCCAGGACAGAATGACTTTCATCCCTGACTAGGAAGCTAGGAAGCAGAATCATGGCAGAGGCAGCCACCATCACCAAGTTGGAAAATCACAAGAAACATAGTGCATCTTCTGTTTCAATCTTCTCTCACTTTCCCACCGTTACCCCTTATCCAGCAACAGCCTGAGCGCCAAACTGGCAGATAGATAGAAATAGACGACCCCTGCCTCTGCAGGATTTGGCCACCAGAGTGCAGCAGTGCAGTGTCAAAAAAAATGACCCTGTTTTTTTCCCCCCCTCCCCCCATCGTCGAAGCACAGCCTTGAAAGAGGGCACAGATAGCTAAGGACGGACAGTTGGGTAAAAATTAAGCTTTGAACTGCCTCTATCCGCATCCCTTTGCTGCCAGGAATTGTGGGGACAGGAAGTGCAAACCGGAGGAATGAGTGGAATGAGGAGGGAAGAGGAGAGACGGCAGCGGGACCCTGCCTGTACTCCTGTCTTCTGCAGCCAGTGCCCTCCGTGCCCTCCCCCATGCCTGTCCTCTGCCAGTTCCTGGCTTTATTATTATCATTATTACATTTATTTATTTATAGTACTGTGCACACGGGTGAAAGTCAGAGGACAGTTTTGAGAGTCTGTGATCTTCCACCATGTGGGTCCCTGAGATCCACCTCGGGTTGTCATGCTTCATGGCAGCATGCACGCTGACCGCAGAACCTTTTTCTGGTGGAGAATGAAGGAACATGGTCTCACTATTCCAGGGAGACTCTAACACACTATGCAGCCAAGGCTGACTTTGAACTTCCGGTCCTCCTGTGTCTACCTCTGTGCTGGGGTCATAGGTACGTGCCATTATCCCAGCTTTCTGTGCTGATAGTGGTTGAGTCTCCCACTATTAGTGTGTGGAGTTTAATGTATGATTTAAGCTTTAGAAGTGTTTCTTTTTCTCTTTCTTTCTTTCTTTCTTTCTTCTTTCTTTTTTTTTTTTTTTTTTTTGTTTTTTTGTTTTTTTTCAAGACAGGGTTTTTCTATAGCTTTGGAGCCTGTACTGGAACTAGCTCTTGTAGACCAGGCTGGTCTCGAACTCACAGAAATCCACTTGCCTCTGCCTCCTGAGTGCTGGGATTAAAGGTGTGTGCCACCACCACCAAGCTTAGAAGTGCTTCTTTTACACATGAGGGTGCCCTTGTATTTGGGGGCATAGATGTTGAGTACCGAAATTTCCTCTTGATGGATTTTTCCTGTGACTAATATGAAATGACCTTCTTTGTCTCTTTTGACTAATTTTAGCTTGAAGTCTATTTTGTTAGACATTAGGATAACTATGCCCACTTGTTTCTTAGGTTCATTTGATTGGTATATTTTACACGCTTTACTCTAAAATGATGTCTGTCTTTGTGGTTGAGATGTGTTTCTTGTATTCAGAAGAAGGATGGATTCTGTTTTTGTGTCCAATCTGTTAGCCTGTGTCTTCTTATAGGTGAGTTGAGTCCATTTACATTAAGGGATATTAATGACCAGTAATTGCTATCTCCTGTTAATTTAGTTTTCATTGTTGGTGATGTTAATTTGTGTGTTTTTCCCTTTTTTGGGAGTTACTGCTATGAGACAATCAATTGTCTGTATTTACGTTGGTGTAGCCAACTTACTTAGTTTGGAGTTTTCCTTCTAGTATTTTGTATAGGGCTGGGTTTGTGGCTAGGTATTAGTGAAATTTAGATTTGTCATGGAACATCTTGTTTTGTCCTTCTATGGTGATTTACAGTTTTGCTGGGTATAGTAGTCTGGGCTGGCATTTGTGGTCTCTTAATGTCTGCATAATGCTTGACCATGACCTTTTGGCCTTCATTGTCTTCATGGAGAAGTCAGGTGTAATTCTGATATGTCTACCTTCATATGTTACTTGGCCTTTTTCCTTTGCAGCTCTTAATATTATTTCTTTTCTCTGTATGTTAAATGTTTTGATTATTATGTGGCAAGAGGACTTTTTTTCCATCCATTTTATTTGGTGTTTTGTAAGCTTCTTGTATTTTCATGGGCATATCTTTCCTTAGGTTGAGAAAGTTTTCTTCTATGAATTTGTTAAATGTGTTTTCTGTGTTTTTGAATTGAACTTCTTCTTCTATACCAATTATTCTTAAATTTGGCCTTTTCATGGTGTCCCATATTTCCTGGATAATTTGGGTTAAGATCTTATTAGATTTAATGTTTAACTGATGAGTCTATTTCCTCTCTTGTATCTTCAGCGCTTGAGATTCTCTCTTTCATCTCTTGTATTCTGCTGTTTATGCTTGCATTTGTGGTTCCAGATCATTTTCTCATGAGTTCTCTTTCTATAATTCCCTTGGTTTGTGATTTCTTTAGTGTTTCTATTTCAGTTTTTAAGTTCTGAATAGTTTCTTTTATATGTTTGATTTCTTTTTCTTGGTTTTCTTTAAGTGATTTGCTGACATCTTCCAATTTTTTGTGTGTCCTCTCCTCCATTTCTTTAAGGGAATTTCTCATTTCCTCTTTTAGTGTTTCAAACATTCTCTTGAAGTTATTTTTAGGTCATTTTCTTCTGCTTCATCCATATTTGGTTGTTCAGGTCTTGCTGTTGTAGGGTCTTTGGGTTTTTCTGGTTTTGTGTTGCTCTTTGTGGTATCGCGTGTATTCTTATCTCTTCTACTCATCTTTTTCTCTAATAGGTATGGTTGGGGCTGTCTAAGATTCTGTTCAATAATATTCTAGGTGACAGTGAATCCAAAGCTCAGGTGGTTGTTCCTCGTGGTACAGTCAGTGCCACAGTTCTAGTTACCCTGTTGGTTACTCCATGTTCCTGGAGATAGCTCAGTGATCCTGTGCTTTGCTCTGCTCCCTTGAAGTTTGCTGTCTCAGGCCTACTTTGGCCTAGGTTGCCGGCTTTACCCTGTTTCTGTAAATCCTGGTCTGGATCCCCTCCTGCAGAAGTCCCTGCGTTGGTGTTGGACCTGGAAAAGTTTCTGGCTCTGGCCTACTGCCTTGGAGGTCCCAGGCTTGGGTGCAGTTGGAATAGCAGAGGACCTGCTTATTCCCACAGAGGTCCCATACTCGCACTCAGACCTGCAGAGGTTCCAGGTTCCTGCCTATTCCCTTTGATGTCCCAGACCAATGCTCGGACCCACAGAGGTCCTGGCTCAGGCCTATTTCCTCTGAGGACCCAGAATCTCACTGAGATCTCTGGTTCTTGCCTATTCCCTCAGAGCACCCAGGTTCACTTACCCAGGCTGACAGAGGTCCTGGCTCAGGCCTAGTTCCCGGGAGGTCCTAGACTCTCGCCCAGACCCATTGGGGGCCTGGTTTAGGTCTGCTCCTTTGAAGGTCCCAGATTCACCTCTGGATCCTCAGGGGTCTCTGGCTCTGACTTACTTGCTTAGCGGTTACTCCCTTGTACCTGTTCTGCTGAACATTGCTGACTCTGGATCTGGTCACTGGCTCAATCCTGATCTGTCAGTGTCTGGGGACTGGGTTGGCTTCCAGGGCTGGATTTACTCCTGCAATGAGCACTCTCAATGGTGGAGCTGTCTCTTTAGCCTGAAGGGTTTTTTGTTTGTTTGTTTGTTTGTTTTCTTGTTTTGTTTTTACATGAAGGCACATTGGTATTTAGATCCTTCACCCAGAAGGACATGTGGGCTGTGCATGGTAGGAGAAGCAGGGTAGTAGTCATATCAGAAAAGGCATGCTGGTCCTGAGGCATGCTAAAATGATAGCAAATTAAGGGGGTGTGGGAAGGGGAAAATAACTCTAACCCCAGATTCTGGATGAGACACTGGCCAGCTGAGAATCAAATGCATGCCTTTAATCCCAGCACTTAGGAAGCAGAGGCTAGCCTGGTCTATATAGCAGGATTCAAGCCATCTAGGACTATAAAATGAGAGTCTGTTACAAAAAAACATCTGCACAGTTATCATTGACTGTGAAGGTTGACAAGGACATAAATGGATAATATTCTTTTTATTTTGGTGGGTTTTTTGTTGTTGTTTTGTTTTTTGAGTCAGGGTTACTCTGTGTAGCTCTGGCTATCCTAGAACTTGTTCTGTATAACAGGCTGGAGTCGAACTCACAGAGATCTGCCTGCCTCTGCTTCCCAAGTGCTGGGATTAAAGGTATGCACCACCACCCAGCCAATATTCTTTTGTTAAAATTTAAATTTTAATCGTTTTTAATTGTATGTATGAGTGTCAGTGTGTGAGTGTGTGCACATGAGTGCAGGTGCCTAAGAAAGCCGAGGCACTGGAGTCCCCTGGTGCTGGAGTCACAGCCTGGCATGGGTGCTGGAACTAAACTCAGGTCCTCTGCAGGAGCAGTTAGCACTTTGAACAGCTGGCTTAGCCCTCCAACCCTGAGATAACAGCCTTTTGGTGGAGATGTGGAGATGTTTTCAAACAAGAATGCTAAAATAACCATGAGACATGATTAAAGGCTGAATGTCTACGGCCTCCTTGCCGAGATATGTTCTGGGCCTCTCACAAATAAGACTATAACTGTTTGCTTATAGTAAAAAAAGTCTTACGTTTTCACGCAGCCCCAGACTGCACCCACCAGCACTAACAGCATACATCAGGAACCACTCTATGATTGTATTTACATTTTCTAGCAACCTTAAAAATGTAACATCAAAATTGTATATATGTGTTTGGTTGGAGTCTCAGGCTCACCACTGCATGGTCCAGGAAGCCCCATTCCTGACTCTTTCTCCAAACCCTGCCTGCTCTGAGAGTCTCCCAACAAAGAAAAGGCACCAAAAACCAAACCAAAACAAAACAAAAAACCAGTTCCACGATTGCGCCAGCAGCCCACATCCCTGCCTAAGTCCTCAGCTTTTGACCATACTTGGACACAATCCCAGTTTGTGGCGGGCATGTCATCCTCATCCAGTCTATACAACGTTCCTGCACTGGCTTGGCTGTGCGGCTTCTCTGGTCTCTGACCTGGAGTTACTTTGCTCAATAACGCTGCTTTTACGTTTTTCTGTTTGGCTTGCTCCGGCTCCTGTGTTGATGGAGGAACTTATTAATGAGATGCAGTCAGCTCACAAATAACAGCACAGAGAGACTGTAATTATGAACGCACGGCCTTGGCTTCGGCATGTCCCACTGACTCTCAGAAGTTAACCCACTGATTTTCATCTACACTCTGTCACGTGGCTTGTTGCCCCATCTCTCCATATTGCCCATGCTGCTTCCTCTGTGTATGACTGGCGACTCTGCCTTCTCCCCAGAGTTCTCTCTGTCTGGAAGTCCCGTCTATACCTCCTGCCTAGCTATGGACCATTCAGCTCTTTCTTACACCAAACACAGCAATGCATCTTCCCACAACATCAGGGGGTGGGGCAGGAAGCCTATTAATATGGTGATTTAAATTTTTTAAAATAAAAATCTCTTCTTAAGATGAGGCTCTATGGGCAGTGCTGGCTCACACCTTTAATCCCAGCAAATGGGAGGCAGAGCAGCCAGCCTGCTCTACAGGTGGAGTCCCAGGACAGCCAGAATTGTTACAGAGAGAAACAGTGTCCAGAAAAACAAACAACAACACAAAAGATAAAGGTTTTATTTCCCAAGCTGACCACAAACTCACTATGATACCAAAGCTGGCATTGAATTTCTGAGCCCTGCCCCTGTCTCCTGAGGGCTGGGATTACAGGCATGTACCACCATGCCCAGTTCTATGTGGTGCTAGAGCTCAAACCCTGGACTTTATACATGACAGACAAGCACTCTACAACTGTGTGTGTGTGTGTGTGTGTGTGTGTGTGTGTGTGTGCTTGCGTGTACATGTTTGTGTGTATGTGTGCAATTATTTTATAGACAATTAATCTTGATTTTCTCTCGAGAAGACCACACTCACACTTCCCTGAACACCTATTATTTATTTGCTGTGTGTGTAGAGGTCAGAAGACAACTTGTAGGAGTCAATTCTCTCTTCCTATTATGTGGTCCTGGGTCGGACGAGGCCTTTACCCACTGAGCAGGATCTTCAGTTTCGTCTTCCTATTACCTGCCCCCCCTCGAGCCTTAAGTGTGTGTTCGCGCACACACATGCACATGCGCACAACATGGCATATATGTGGAGGTCAGCGGACAACATGTGAGTCAGTTTTCTCCTTCCATCATGTGAGTCCCTGGGATCAAAGTCAAGCTGTCAGGCTTGGTGACTGGCTCATTTCTTTTTTGTTGTGTTGTCTTGTTTTGTTTTGAGACAGGGTCTCACTGTGTAGCCTTGGCTGGCCTTGAACTCACAGAGATTCTCCTGCATCTGCCTCTCTAGGACTGGGACTTTAACTTTCTTAGCAGAGGCCTGGGCAGCCAAGCATACCCATCTTGCTAGCCTGGAAATTCTTTTCTGTAGTAAAGTCAAGAGTACTGGCTTCCTCCAAGTGGAAGCCACTAAAAGGAACCTTTCAGGCAGCAGGAAGCCAGATGTATGAGCCCCTGCCTTGGACAGTCTCCGGCTACTCCCTGCCCAGCGGCCTCCAGAGAGAGGTGCCCAGAGGAAGAAGGGGTGGGAAAGGACACAAACCCCAGAGGGAAGGCTGAGCATTAATTCCAGCAGGCACTGAGACCTCAATTCCAATGCACTTTATCAGTTACCAAAGGTGGCTCAGAGCATTAGAGCCGGTGAGGAGTACAGTGCCCAGGAAGGGAACGCGGACACCAGCCGGCAGCAGCTCAGCTGATCACACGCAGACCTCAGTCATCTGGGAGTAATCCCAGTAATCCTGGGAGAGAAGGATTAGCCCCGCATGGCAGAGGAGGAGCCGGAATTAGGGGTGCCCCTAGGTAGGGGTAATGGTATCTGCCCCGTCCCCATGTGTCCTTGTTTCCTTGGCCAACTCCTTTCCCTAGAGCTTTCCCTCAAACTCCAAACTCAGCACAGACGAAGCCACTGTCTATTTAAAAATAGCATTTATTTTATGTGAATGAGTGTTTTGCCCGGATCTATGTATGTATGTTCACTACATGTGTGCCTGATGTCCGCAGAGGTCAGAAGAGGAGATCAGATCCCCTGAAATTGGAGTGAGGGATTACTGTGAGCCACCACATGGGTGCTGGGAAGTAAGTTTGGGTCCTCTGCAAGAGAAACAAGTGTTTTTAACCACCCAGCTGGCTCTGTAACCCAAGCTACAGTCTTTCCTGAAGCTACTGCAGCAAATGCCACGAGCTCAATGGCTTATCCGCAGTGGACAGTGATTTCTCATCAATCTGGGAGCCAGCAGTTTGAGGTCACATGACTGGGTTGTTCCTAGTTACAGCACACCAACTTCCTGTGGTACCCTCACATGACACCAAGAGATGAGAGGGCTTCCTGGGGTCTCTTGCCCACCCCCCCATGCTTTGCTGCCCAATACAGGGTTTCTCTGTGCAACCTTGGCTCTCTAGGTCCCCTTCTAACAGCTCTTAGAATCATTTTGCTGGAGTGTGTTGTGGCACCACGTACACCGTGGTGCATGTGTGGAGGTCTGAGAACAGCATACTGAAGTTGGTTCTCTCTTTCCACCATGGGCCCAGTGATCAGACTTAGGCTTCTCGGGTTACCTGAAGCCACAGGATAAAACAACTGTGGAATGGAAACTCTTTATTCTGAGCTGAAATAAACCTTTTCTACTAGGACTTGATGTATGCCTGTAATCCCAGCACTCAGAAAGTTGAGACAGGAAGATCACATAGCCTGGGCTACATGAGATTCAGTCTCAAAAAACAAACAAGAAACAACCCCACCCCCTGGGCAGTGGTGGTACATGCCTTTAATTCCAGCACTTGGGAGGCAGGCGCAGGAGGATCTTTGTGAGTTTGAGGCCAGCATGGTCTACCAAGAAAGTTCCAGACAGCCAGAGCCACACAGTGACACCCTGTCTCGAAAAAACAAAAAACAAAAACAAACAAACAAAAAACAAACAAAAACAAAAACAAACAAAAAAACCCTAACCTCTTTCAACCTAACCCCAGCCTCTTCCAACCCCAAACCTTTTCTCTTTGTAAGTTTATTCTTCCGAGTATTTCGTTATGGCAACAGAAGGCTGACCCCATTAACCCCATTCACGAGGTCTCCATCCTCATGGCCTAGCTACCTCACCAAGGCCTCCCTTCCCCACATCTAATAATTAAAATTTGTTGGATGTTTGTTTGAATCAGAGTTTTATGTAGCAGGTCTTCAATGAACCCTCTAAGTTACCAAGGATGGCCTTGAACCTGATCCTCCTGCCTCACCTGCTGGGATGGCACTGGCGAGCGCCATTACATCCAGCAGGCGGGCAGTTGGAATTTCAGCACATGAATTTGGGGAGGACACATTGAGTCCCCAAGAGCCACATTTGGTAAAAATGAGACTGGAAGTTCAGGATGGAAGTTCAGGCTTTTGCTCTGAGTTCTTTACTCAAAGAAGAGAACCAGAGATTCAGTCCTGCTACCTCCCCTCCCCCCGCCACCTAGATGTCTAGGAGTCCCACTTCCCTGGGCCTTTGAAGGCCAACTAGAGCTGATGAGGATGACTGGGGTAGAAGGAGCAGCTATTGATGGAGGAGTGTCTACGCAGCCCGCCGTTTCCTTCTACAAGCTATGGGCTCTGCCTGGGCTTCACCCTGACTTCTGTGTGATTTTGGACACATGTAGGCTGACTCTTCTCTGACTGCTGTGTGATCTTGAACGGGCCACAACCCTCTCTGGGCCTGCAGTCCTCTGGAACAGCCAAACAAGCTGTTTATGCTGCTTTGTAGCCATCAGGTGTCAACAGCCTCAGGAAATTATATCAGTGTGAGGTGAGGAGCAGGGTAGGGCGGCCCCAAGGATGAGCACAGGGGCTATTTTGAGGCAGGAAGATGGCCCACGTCACTGCTGGACAATGGGCTGGGGGAATCATTGTGGTGTGAGTGGAAAGTTCTTTTTTGACTCCATTGCTGACAATGGTCCAACATAGAGGGCGGAGACCCTGGGGACAGGGTTTGGTCCAACAAGTGACTGGCTCACTGTTCCTGGCAGGGACATAGCTGAAACAGGACACCCAGCTGAGCTGGCGTAGAAATCAGGACAAACCCAGAAAGCCCCTTCTGAACAAAGACAGGCTAGACAAAGCCAGTTGTCAGGTATGGGGGAACTGAGGCCCGGAGAGCAGAAGCGAAGCATCTGGCCAGGTCCTGTCAACACAGGCAGAGAGAGATGGGTCTGACCCTCGGGCTCCATTCTCCTTCCTCTACCCACAGGGCAGCCTGGCTAAACTCACCCACAAGAGCAGCCCACTGTGTGGCAGTGTGTGGAGCCCCTTCACCTTTTGGTGGCCTTGTCAATCCTTAGAGAAGAGCAATGGTGCCTTGATGAAAGAACCAGAACCCAGAAGCAATACCTCCAGATTTGCCCAGAGAGAAGCTTCAGGTCATAAGCTTTCAGGTCACCTTCTGTGACCCATCTCTACGTCAGTTCTTCCATTCTGGATCTCAGAACACGTGATTGAATGGAGCAATGGCCAGACTACCATGGTGGGCACAAGCAGTCAGGGATATTTAGCCAAGCCTACACTGTGTGTGTGGAGGGGTAGAGGCTCTCTCCTCCGCCCCCACCTTACTATCTGCTATTCCCCCTCTCAGTTGCCATTTTAAGGCAAGGGTCTGAAAGCACACATAGGCCTGTGCACTAGAGGCTACCCAGTACCAAGCAGGGTGGAATTGAATCACACTTTCCCCTAGATGGACCTACATATTTTCTTCCACAGCCTGTGGGGTAGGGATTTTGGTTTGAGGATTTCTGAGCAATAGGGACCCAGGCACTTGCTGACTGAACTCTGGGAAGGCTAGGTCCAAGGGCTTATTCATGTCCCTGGCAGTGTGCGTGTGGAACATTTTCTGTGTGGCGGACACTGGACTAAGTGGTGTGTGTGTGTGTGTGTGTGTGTGTGTGTGTGTGTACCCAGGTAAGAGCCTGTATGGGTAGCTGTATCTCATTGAGATGACAAAGTGAGGTGCTACGAGATGGAACAATTGGTCCAAGGAACTATGTTGGAAGATTAGGTATGACCTTCAAACCAGACCTGGGTGTTGCTCCCCTTCCCACTACACTGACTGTCTGGGCCTGAGTCAAGAGAAAGAGCACCGATAGACTCTCCTGCCCGTTGACATGTGGGACATAGAGGATCACTGGGACCTCTGGGGATCCGGACTTTTTCTTGACTCAGTCAACCTTGGCTTTATAACCTGCAACTCATCTAGAATTGCTGGCTCCTGCTTTGTCTGCTGTTAAGCGGCACTGATAATATCTACCTCACAGACTGGTTGTGAAGGATAAATGAGTCGCGTGTGAGTCCCGTTTGGTGCCTGAGACACAGTTCACCACATGAGCTGTAGACCCTATGACCCATTCTAAACAGACCAGTCCAAATCTGCCACGATGATTGTAGCACAGGGCTGGCATGGGCCAGACACGCACCAACACTGGAACAATGAGACATGTTGTCTGTGATCTTCTCTGATCTCGCAGGACAAGGGCATCGGTCCTCCAGGGACACCTGGGTCCGAGGGCTCATGCCTGGTCACATGGTGTTCACTGAGAACAACAGCTATAGAGACCAGCATGCATTCACCCTTTTTGTTCAGCTTGCCCCCTCCTAGTTCTCCTGTGTTAAGTCCCTGGTCTCAATTCTCCAGCTCTTGGGGGAGGAGCTGGGAGATACTGGGGATGCAGGACATTCACGAAGTCACTGACCTATTCTGGAGGTGTGGAACAGCAACAGGAGCAGCCCAAGCCCCTGGCGACACCCAGGAACCACACTGGCCTGCCCACTGACCTTGGACAGGCTCCCTCCCACTCTGGTTTGAGTCTGCAGCTGGGCTTTTGTCTAGTGGCTGGGTGGCTCCTGTGCCCTTTTACAGTGGCCTCCAGGAGTCAGCAGCCCTAGGACACGTTATCAGGGGAGGAAGTGGGCAGAGAGGCCCAGAGGGTAAGAAGAGATATTTTGAGGATAGACAGGTCACCTCACATCATTGCTGGACAATGGTCTGAGGTTGATGGAAAATCTTGGTCTTAACTTGGGCTGAAAATAGCACAAGGCAGAAGGGTCAGGAATCTTACCCGCTAGGCAAGTGATCTGGACCCTGGGCAACAAGGTTGGATGTGTACAGCAGTCTGATTGGTTCCTGGATGTAGGGCTATAGGCCTAGCCCCCTGGTTCCATTACTATCAGTGGCTGCCACAGAACTAGGTGGTGAGAGCTCTTCCTGTCCCCTAGACTGTGTCCTCCGAAATCTGCATGCAGTGGTTCAAAGAAAGCTTCCTGGGGGCACGACAGTGTAGTCTCTATCCACATGGGTGCTGAGTTATCTGGTCTCTAGGGCAGCTACAGGGGGAGAAGGGAAACTAAGGGGACTCTGGTCCATGGTGAAAACGGTCCTATCCCCAACCACAGTGAACAGTAAAGGATCTGTGCCTCCAGGTCTCAGCACAGTTCTCAGTTTCTATGTAGGAAGGATCTGTGTTATAGGAAGTTCAGGCCTGCAGGAAAGACCCAGGGCAGTCATAGTCCATAAATGGAAGTCACCAAAGCTCAGAGAGACTCCAGGTCACTAACTGTAGGGTGAACACAGAATGTGGGAGGTAAGCATCTCACACTACTCTGGGCAGATGACATTAAACTACACACATAATGCAGAATAATACCTTGGGTCCCGGCCTGTGATGGCTCCTTGTCACTTGAGGGTGCTCTGGAGGTAAGCTGTATAAAAAGACTGTTTATAACCAGTTATGTGGGGGCAGAGGTGAATCCTTTGAGCCCAGGAATTCCAGGTAATTCTAAGCAATATCTCAAACCAACAAAATGCACAAAGAGCAAGTGGGGATGCCTCGCCTTTAATGGCAGAGAGGGGAGAAGGGAGATTTAGGAGGCAGACAAGGTGTGTCTGTCCCTGCCTAAACCCCAGAGTTGGCCTGTCCACTTCCTGGCATTCTAGGGAACCCTCCCTGACCAGGGGTCACACAGTCCTAGCTACACAGTGTGGCTTGTGATGAAGTACCCTGCACCTGCTTTTAAAAACCAGTTGTTGGGATAGGTGTGACATCTGCCTGTAGTCAAAGCACTTAGGATATGAAGACAAGAAGGTACGGAGTTCGAGCTCAGCTTCAGCTACATGGCAAATTTGAGGCCACCAATGGTTACCTGAGATCCTATCTAACCAGCAACGCTAACTTCCCACTCCCCACAAAAAAGAACCAGTTGTTGATTTTTAGGAATTTTGCAGAGGCTGCCATTGTGTTGGTAATTGGAAGTTGAAGTTTGCTTGGCTATGGTGGGGCTTCTTGCCCCACAACAAAAGGTCTCCCTCCCAGTTCAGTTAAACGGTTTGACATTTACCGGCACATGTGAAGTCATGTGAACTGAGAAACTCCAAGAACTAGACTCCTACTTGACTCTTCTCCATGTTTGGCATAGTACAATACAGAAGACAGGAGGCTTAAAAGCAGGGTTGACCTGGGGGTCTGAAGAGGGATCCCTGATAGAGACTTCCGGGAGAAATAACTGGCTTTTGCATAGGTGACGAACGCTTCCCTGGCCAGGCCCTGTCCTCTGACCATGCGGAGGAGCACAGCCTGACAGGCAGCACGATCTTTGATATAAGTTATGGTTTCTACCCGGCTTCCAGCCCAGGGGAGCCTCCAGATGGAACTAAAATCAGTCCTCAGGTGTTTGTCTCTCGGCCTGGGGTTCTTCCTTTGAGCTGAGTCCACTGGAGTGCCAGTTCCATCCCAAGCAACGATGGGGACTCAGCGCTGCTCACTCATAAGAGTGCACCAGTCACCTTGTGATCCCCACTCCTACTTCAGGTAGCTAGCCTGGATTCTGCTGTGTCTCCTCTGGGCTTGCTCCTCCCTTGATTTATGAGGCTGAAACAGCCTTCCTAAACCCCAACCTTGGCAGGAATGGCAACTGTCTGCATGGGAGTCAGGTGTCAATGCCTTTCTTATGTGTGATTTCCCAACTCACACAGATAAATGATTTGGGGACTTTCTGAGCTGTTGCCAAATGAGAATTGCTGATGATCCGCATCGGAGGACATCGACCCATTTGAATAAGCTTCCACGTGAACATGAGCATGCCTGAGGGCTCTGACCTATAGTCGAATGTCCTTAGTCTGGTTCCCAGCTGCAGTGGACTCTGTCTGTCTTGAGTCATCACTGCTGATCGACACATCTTTCCTGGCTGTGTCAGTCCTGTGAGACCTGTGCAGGCCCAGCCTGCGACGAGCCTGGGGACGGGGGATGGGTTCTGTGGGTGGCTTGGCATCTCGGGCAAAACGGACAAGTCTCTGCCCTGCCAAGAAGTAGAGCACAGGGTCAAGGCAACTGTTGGCGCTGGCCAATGGCCGGGTGATCTTGTATGCCATGTTGATGGCATTGAGGGTGTGACAACTGAGGTCAAGTGATCGGAAGGAGTAGTAGAGGGTGCGGGTAACATGAAAAGGCAGGAAGCAGAGGGCAAAGACGGCCAGCACCAGGGCAATGGTGCGCACAGATTTGCGCTTGGCCCGAGGCAGACCTGTGGTCCCATAAGCTGGTTTGAGCAGCCGCCGCGCCATGAGTACATAACAGACAAGGATGATGGAAAAGGGCACAGCGAAGAGCAGACTCAACATGACGGAGCTGTAGGCCACAAAATGGCTGAAGAGCTCTCGGGCCGAGGTGTCGTGGCAGGTGATGCGGGTCCCCCGTACACTGGTGGTGACAAAGTATAGCACGGGTGCCTGGCAGGCCAGCACCAGAATCCACACCACCGCAGCCACACGGCGGGCATAGCGGGCACGGCCCCAGCGCAAAGAGTGCAGAGGGCGCAAGACACCCAGGCACCGGTGCACACTGATGCAGGTGAGAAAGAGGATGCTGCAGTAGAGGTTGGTGTAGAAGAGGAAACGCACCAGCTTGCAAAGCACTGTGCTAAATGGCCAGTGGTCCCCCTGGGCATAGTAATAAACCAACAGCGGCAGAGAGGCTGCGTAAAGAGAGTCAGAAACCGCCAGGTGGAACATGTACGTGGTGGAGGCGTTCCAGGTCTTGAGGCGGCACAGGAAGATGTAAAGAGCCACAACGTTCAGGCACAACCCGAGCACGCACACCATGCCGTAGGACGTGGGCAGCAGCACATACTTGAAGTCCTCGTTGAAGCGGCACTTGTAGCCCAGTTCATCCCCCTCCCAGGTGCCATTGATGGTGCTATTCCAGGAGTCCCCGTCTACTGCCATTGCCCTGAAGGAAAGGGAGGTGTGAAGAGGAAGCCATCAGGACTGGTGCTCAAAGGGACTCACATCCCCACACACCCTGTTAAGATCTGCCTAGGGCAAGAGGTATAGCTTGTAACAAAACACTTGCTTAGCATGCAGGAGGCCCTGGGTTATACTCCAGCAACACACACACTAAAGATTTGCCTAAACCAGATGTGGTGGTACACTCTTGTAATCCTAACTCTTGGGGAGGAAGAGGCAGAATTGTCAGGAAGACCTGCTTGGGCCACATAGTCAGTCAAAGGTCAGCCTGGGATCCATAGTAAGACCCTGTCTCAAAACAAACTAAACAACAACAAAAAGATCATCTACAAAACAAAACAAACAAGCAAAAACCCTCACTTGTTTACCCAATTCAAAACTTTTATTGTCATGTGATCTGCATCTCTCCTGGACCCAGAATCTCCTAAAGCCTCGGAAACTTGTGAGATCCATGAAAACCAACATTACACAATTCTAACATCATGACAGGTTGAGCAAAGTCCAAGGGTTGACTCTACCCATTAGCCTGTTTCTGTAAGTGAAGTACTATTGGGGCACAGCCACACCTGTGTTGAATTGAGCAGTTGTCCTCAAGACTATGTAGTTTTTAAAGTCTAAAATATTTACTCTAGAACCTGCTGACCCTTGCTCTAAATCCCTGAACCATAGAGTTCAAGATCGAAGATTCAGAAGCGTGTAACTGAGATCTGGAGATTCCAGATGAGTTGCAAGATATTTGGTCACACTGTGTAAAGACATTTCTGTTTTACTTCACCTACCTAAGGCACCTTCTGATTGGTTTAATAAAAAACTGAATGGCCAATAGCTAGGCAGGAGAGGATAGGCAGGACTTCCAGGGAGAGAGGGGAACTTAGGGGAAGAATCTGAGGGTAGGGGATTTGCCAGCGAGGAAGATGGAAGTACAGTATGGAGGAGAGGTAATGAACATGTGGCAGAACATAGATTAATATAAATGGGCTAATTTAAGTTTTAAGGGCTAGTTGAAGGCCAGGCAGTGGTAGCACACTCCTTTAATCCCAGCACTCAGGAGGCAGAGGCTGGAGGATTTCTGTGAGTTCAAGGCCAGCCTGAAGGTTTCAAAACTACACAGAGAAACCCTGTCTCAAAAAACAAAACAAACAAAACCAAAAGGAACAAAAAAAAAGAGTTAGTTGAAAAAAGTCAAGCTTTCATAATTAATAAAAAGACTCCCTGTCACTCTTCGGGAGCTGGCAGTCCAAAGGAAGTCAGGCTATACAGTGGGTATAATTTCAGAATATCGGCCTTCTGCTGTGCTCCAGTGCCACTGCCCACTGAGGCTTCTCTGGCCTGGGCATCCAGCATGTCTGGAGCCCTCACGGACTTTCAAACTCAGTCTCTATTCTCTGCGAGCTGGAGAATCTGCAACAGTCTCCATCTTCTATCATCCAGTTTCTTGTTCAATTTCCTTTTTAGATTTTTAATTGTGTGTGTGTGTGTGTGTGTGTGTGTGTGTGTGAATGCCTCGCCTGTGTGTGTATCTGTGCCCCAAGTATGTGCCTGATGCCCACAGAGTCAGAACAGTCACTGGAACTGAAACTACAGAGCTGCGCTGTGGGTACTGGGGACAGGAACAACCACGGAGACATCTCCAGCCCTTTGTTCTACTTTTTTTCTTTTCATATTTTCAAAACAGGGTTTCTCCATGAAACCCTGGATGCCCTGGAACTCTCTCTGTAGAGCAGGCTGGCTTCAAACTCAGAGAGATCCGCCTGCCTCTGCCTCCCCCACTACCTTCAGCCCCAGTACTAGAATTAAAGATGCACACCAATACCACCTGGCCTCAACTTTTTTTTAAAAAAGGTGTTACTATTGTATTCTGGGACGTTTTACGTCTGCATACAGCAATTCTGTTCTCCACCTGTGAGGAGACATCCAGATGGAGCAGTGACCTTCCGGACGAGTCCTCCAAAGTAGGGAGTTTTCCTCGGTGGAGCCTCCCCTGGCCCCTTTTGCACAGCATGTCTTTGTCTGTGTCTGCCACTTTATTCCATGTTACTCACTGAGCAGCCACTGGACAATGAATGCCTGGAGGTCTGGTGGCCACTTTCCTCCTCTCTGCATCCACCTTGTGACCGGTGCTCTTTCAGACTAATGTGAGGAGCCCGCATTTGCCATCCCAATACTCAGGAGGCTGAGGCAGGAGCAGCAGGGTTTGAATGAGCCTGGCTACATAGAAAGACTGTCTCAGAACAAGCAGTGAGGGGCTGGTGCAATGACCCAATGGGTAAAGGCACTTGTTGCCAAGACTGAGGTCAATCCGAGGACCCCACACAGTAGAAGAGACTCCCACGTGGTCCTCTGACCTTCACATGGGCACTGTGCACACACATTGGCAGACATACAAAATAAACAGCTGACATCACAAATATGAAGTATGTGGATAAAAAAGGAAATAACAACTCTGCCTGGGCTAGAATAGAAAGGTTTTGTCCAAAGAGGCCTAAGGCAAGACTTGACATAGTACATTGTGGTGAGCAGTGGATAATTGGCTTCCTTCACCTCCATTTCCTTGAAATAATAATGTTTGGCTACAGAGAACAAGATGTATAACTAAATCTTATCTCATTGAACAGATTCACAATAAATAAAAAACTTTTTATGTATCTATTTATTTTATGTATATGAATGTTTTACCTGCATGTATGTGCATGTGACGTGTGTGCACCTAACGCCTGCAGAGATCAGAAGGTGATCAGAATCCCTGAAACTGGAGTTAGGGATGGTGGTGAGCCATCATGTAGATGCTGGGTCCTCTGCAAGAGGAGCAATAGCTCTGTACCATTGAGCCTTTCTCCAGGCCAGAAATAGTAATTAACAATTTATGTGTATGAGTGTTTGCCTGGATATACATGTGCTGTCTTGCGCCCTGAATGAGGCATCCAGTTCCATGAACTGGGGTTACAAATGGTTGTGAACTGCCAAATGGAAACCAAACCTGGGTCCTCTGTAAGAAGACTGTTAAGATACCTCTCCAACTCCAAGAAATAGTTATTTTAACAACAACAAAATGTTGTTTAAACCATACTAGTCCTCCCTTGGAGGCACTTTATGGAATTATTTTCTCATTTTTCCATAATAATTCTACATTCTCTGTTTAAAGCAAAGCAAAACAAAATGACAATACCAACACAGCTCTCAGTTGCAGGCAGGGAGCAAGTGTCCTGGACTGAAGGACCACAGCAGACTGAGCAAGCCTCCCAGGTAAGGAGCCCTCCTCCCTCTTTGGTGTCAAATCCCCCACCTTGGGGAATGGTGGTTCGGGAGGAGCTGGGCCCTGTGGAAGACTGATGGAGGAGAGTTATCTGTCTATGTTACTTTTATTGGTTAATTAATAAAGAAAACTGCCTTGGCCCTTTAAGAGAACAGAAAATTAGGTAGGCGGAGTAGACAGAACAGAATGCTGGGTAGCAGGAGTGGGGAGATGCTTCAGGCAGTCGCCATAGTGAGTCGCCATGCTTCTCCTCTCCGAGATGGACGCAGGTTAAGATCTCTCCTGTTAAGCCACACCTCGTGGTGCTACACAGATTACTAAATATGGGTTAAAGAAAGATGTGAGAATTAGCCAATAAGAGGCTAAAACTATGGGCCAGGCAAGTGTTTAAAAGAATAGTTTCCATGTAATTATTTTGGGCAAAGCTAGCCGGGTGGCGGGACACAGCCCGCCAGTTCCTTCTACAGATTGGCACTCCAACGTGGTGACTAAATCCACTTAAAAACCTGAGAGGGCTTTAAATAAAGGAGAGACAGACTTTAACACAGCTTTTTGCTGTTTGCTGGTGTGCCACGAGAAATTTCCCTGACTCAGCTGCCATAACAGGAAAAAACCTGTGCTGTTTTAAAAACGCAGCTTCCTGCCCTGTGCTGCCAGTGCGAACTCTGGCTTTAAAGCATTTCAATGGCTTTTATGGGCCTGGATATTTGTGTTCCCACTTAGGATCGGAAGGAGAGTGCTCTGAGACCGGGCCAATGGGCAAGCACACAGTACCTGTTTTTGACCTAGGAATGTCACAGCTTAGAGTCTTAAGTGCTTAGCAATGTAAAGGCACAAATCAAACATGTTTCTCGACAGTAAAAAAATTACAGATTCACAATAGGACAGATTCAGACATAGAAGACCCCCATATAGGTCACAATGTTGGGTGAATGTACGTAGGCTTGAGAGAGAGAAAAAAATATAAAAAATAAAGTTAATGCCTTAAAAAAGGGTAAAATCTTTAAAAAGACAGAGTACAGATAGTTATAGATTAAAAAAAGTAAAGTGATAGAGTAAAAATAAGCCACTTAAAAATAAAAAATTCACAGAGAGTCTGGATGATGTATTTTGTTGTGTTTTCTTTGAATTTTTTGACTGTAAAGGAACTAAGTACAGAGAGACATTTCATTATATGGACTGCCAAGCTAGACCAGAATGGACATCTTAACGGTATGACTTCAGAATTTGGATCTAAGAACATGATGCTTTGGAAAAGAGGGTCTTTTGTTTTCACAGAGGATGAGACACTGTGGATTGCTTCTATCCCAATGTGGTATGATAGGCCACGCCCTCCTGAAAGGTTGCTGTGAACACCCTCAAGAAATTACTTCACTCAACTGCCAACTGAGATGAACCTGGCACACAGGTTACACCATCAAAGATCTGATTAACAGCACCCCCATTCAGCAGGAAGCAGTTTGGAGAGAAATAACTGCACCCACATTCCCAAATATTGTTTATAAATGTTCTTTTACATTTAAAGGGGGATATGATATAGATATGAATAATTTGCATTGATATGGATTTTAAGGTCAATTTGTTATATGTATTTCTGATCTTGATTAAGCTATTGTGATTGTGTAGTTCATTTTAAAATGTAATGTATAATTAGGAAATATAGGTTGTTACTGGATAATCATCAATATTAGTCAAGCTTGTAGTCATGTTAGTTAGATTTTCTAGATGTGCATAGATATATTTCAGATAGGCATTCTTCATATCTTTCAAAGACTGCAGAATATGGCATTTAATGTTTTAATAACTTAGGGTTTTTCATGACAATGAGACACATCTGCTCCTGGCAGCACCAATCTACTTCAAGAGGAAGATGGGCATCAAAGAGGCTACTTATGGAGTTTGTTAGCCATTTGGGCAAGAAACTGCTCTTGCCTGGACTGTTGCATAAACTGGACACAAGGAACCCACAGAAAGAGGACTGCTGAACTTGCCTAAAGGTGAGATGGTCTTTTGGGGTTCCTGATTCATGAAAGAGTCTGCAAGACGTTCTGCAGGACACAGCAGAAAGTGACTGAACTGTCTTTGGAATTTCCTACTTCATGGAAATGTCTGCTGGATACTTATGGGCCTGTAGGCTGAAGATGGATGCCCCAACGGTACAGAGGAACTTTGGGTGACTGTCCAGGCAGCGAGTTGTCTCTGTCATTTCTAGAGTTTGAAAGTTGCATATGACTTGTTTACTTAGGTAATATTATATCCTTCTGGAGTCTTTGATAGAGTTGAAGAATAAATAGATAGTTATAGCTTTCCTTAGTTATGATAAAAGATAAAATAGATCTAAATATTGTAACTGAAATACTTGCTTGATAACTGTTTTGTTATATGTAATTTTGCTATGTTAAAGTTGAAGCCTTTCTTTTTTGTTTAAACAGAAAAAGGGGAAATGATGGAGGAGAGTTATCTGTCTATGTTACTTTCATTGGTTAATTAATAAAGAAAACTGCCTTGGCCCTTTAAGAGAACAGAAAATTAGGTAGGCGGAGTAGACAGAACAGAATGCTGGGTAGCAGGAGTGGGGAGATGCTTCAGGCAGTCGCCATAGTGAGTCGCCATGCTTCTCCTCTCCGAGATGGACGCAGGTTAAGATCTCTCCTGTTAAGCCACACCTCATGGTGCTACACAGATTACTAAATATGGGTTAAAGAAAGATGTGAGAATTAGCCAATAAGAGGCTAAAACTATGGGCCAGGCAGTGTTTAAAAGAATACAGTTTCTGTGTAATTATTTTGGTCAAAGCTAGCCGGGTGGCGGGACACAGCCCACCGCTCCTTCTACAGAAGACCTTCCTCTGCTGTCACCTCTGCACCTCTGTCCCTGCCCGCTGGTCTCCACTGAGAGGCACAGCTGCTGTTTCCTGCTGGTGGAATCTCTGACACTTAGAGGCAGGGTGGGAACTTCCTTGTCCCCAGAACCACAGAGCTCCCTTTCCACCTGTCTTAAGACATCCTGGTCTCTGCCCTCTAGGCCAGCTGAGAACTCTATCACAGTGGCCCTGGTCCAGACTGACACTGCCCATCCTCTCCCTCCCTAGGTCAACTCACTAATCTGTAAAGCCCATTTTCTAGTTCCCAGCCCTCTCCTTCAGCACCAGTTCCTGATCTCTGCTCCCCTGAAACCTCACCTCAGCTCCATGGAGACTGCTCTATCTGACTTGGTCACTGGCCCCCTCCACTGGCTGGCTCTGCTGTTATGCCTGGTTCTGGCTGGCAGTGTCCCAGGAACTCCCAGTTTCCTGGAGAAGTGAGTCCTAGAGAGTCCATCCAGGCCTCACCCTCATTCACACTGTACTGACGGCCTCAGAAACCTTTCCAGAATGATCCTTTAAAGACTAGACTTGTCCCACCCATTTCTCCAGGCTCTTTCTCAGTGTTGCTTATCACTGAAACTTTTTCAGTTTACCAGTTCCTTGGGCCATTTTTCCAGCCTTAAGGTAGCTTGTCTTTCCACACGTTTCTTTGAAGCCTAGATCCACGTGATGATTTTCTCTGTACCTATAGCCCAGCAAGAGGCCTGACCCGCAAATGCTTGTTGCAAGAAAGGATGGATGAATGAATGAATGAAGAGGAAATGATGCCTTAGAAGCTGTGGGAACCCAGAGGAGTTGAGCCCACAAGTCACGAGGCTCTGCCAAATCCTTCTCCTGCCTGAGAGGGATCCTTTGACCACCTGTTTTGTTCAACACTGACAGGACCCAGATGACCCTGCCCTGCCCTGCCCTGCCCTTCTATGCTGTAGCCAGGGAAACAGTCTGGGATTGGTCAGGTGACTGAGGCAACCCCATACTTTCCCTGACCCACCTCTGGCTCAGTCTAATCAGTTCCACAGCGTGCAGCCCTCCTCTGCTACCTTCCTATTCAGTGGGAATCTGATCAGGTTTAAGCAGCTTCTGCAAGGCGGCTTCAGTACCTGGTAAATACCTACGTAGAGGTTAAGCTATCTGTTTTGGTTATACTGGAGGGAACTGGAAAAACTAGGCTTGACACTGAGGGTTGTCTGGCTGCAGAACCTGGGATAAAGGAGCAGAACACAGTCCCTGCCTCAGATCCCGTTGATGCAAGCAGAATTCAGTGCACACACATACAAACTGCCCGGACTCCCAGCCAGGGGACCTGCCTCCCACACCTGGCTGGACCTGATCAGTCTTGCTCAGGAGCAAGTGAGGATGCTCTGTGTGGGCTCCAGTTCTTCACTCATAAATGCTCAGGCCTGGACCAGCCGCTGGGACCAAAGCAGGAAACAGAAAAAACAGGTTCCTGGGCCTGAGGCTGTGCCCCGCCTCCAGCATTTTTCAGGGCAAGCAGCTGCCTGGAGGGCTCCTGTAGACACCCAGAGACAAAGAAGCAAATGTAGGTTTAGAATATGTCAGTCTGGCCATTCTCTCTCTCTCTCTCTCCTCTCTCTCCCTCCCTCCCTCCCTCCCCTCCCTCCCTCCCTCCTTTCCTCCCTCCCCCCTCCCTCCCATATTGCCTCCTCTGATTTAACTGTGGACTGAGTGTAATGATCTGTCCTGTCCCTTTAAGAGACAAGTCCCACCCACTCCCTTCCCATCTGCTGAGGCAGGTAGATCTTCCTTCCTGCTTGCAGCCTGAGTCTCTTCCTTTTTCATCTCCCTCTCAAAGAGGTAACTTCTCTCTCTTTGTCTCTTCCACTTCTCCCCCTTCCTCTCCTCTTCTGTTTTTCTCTCTCTCTTTCTTCTTCTTCTTCTTCTTCTTCTTCTTCTTCTTCTTCTTCTTCTTCTTCTTCTTCTTCTTCTTCTTCTTCTTCTTCTTCTTCTTCTTCTTCTTCTCTTCCTCCTCCTCCTCCTCCTCCTCCTCCTCCTCCTCCTCCCCTTCCCCCTCCTCCTCCCCTTCCTTCTCCTCCCCTTCCTTCTCCTCCCCCTCCTCCTCCTCCTTCTTCTCTCCTTCTCCCTCTTCCCTTCCATAACCCACTAAATAAATATCCAGCCTCACTCTGCATGGTGTGTCTATCCATGTCTCTGTCTCTTGCCCTCTGCGTGGCTCCTTGCCCAGGTCCAGCTGCCTTCAGAGAACTGTGGCATGGTCTCATGGCATGCCCATCTGTCTGTCTCTCCTCGTGGCCTGCTGCAGCCACTAGGGGAACTGTGCCATCCCTGCCTGACACTGGCTGCTCCCAGGACCAGCTGCCCCTGGAAGACCTGCAGTGTTTCTGCCACTGCAGCCTCCGGGGATCCTGCAGCATTTTTATTTAATCCATTACACTGAGGCCCTAAAGAAGCCGAGAGGAGACCTAGTGTGTTTGTCCTGATCACAGTGCCCTCTGCATGCTCACACACCCTGTTATCCCCTGCTAGCTCATATGTTCCAAGAATGGGCTGTCATTCATCGCCTCCTTCTCAGGCACCCCCTTTCACAGGAAGGAGACTGTGGAAGTTCTCCCCTGGTATCTTCAGAGTCCAGCCAGCTTTCTGTTGGCCCTGATTCTGCACTTCAGCCCCACAGCAGGAAGCAATCAATACCTTCTTGGCCCAGCATATACAAGCATAGCACTGCCAACATACCTTTGCCCAGGATAAGTGTCTAACGAGAGTGCCCTCCTCTTCATTCCACATCTAGACATTCCTCCACAGGTATTGCAAATACACACATATGACACACTTGAACCACAGGTGCAAATGCATGTAGATACCCAGAGTACACACTTTCACATGCACATGCAGGGAGCATATTGACATGGTCTAGATAGGGCCTGGTACAGCCTTTGGAGCTACCTGAGATGAATGCCCATTTAACAGAGGAAGAAACTCAAGAACAGAGCTAAGCCATGAGCCCCTCGTATACAGCAGACACAGGGAATTTGCTCCAACTGCCTGGGAGAAGGACCCCTCTGTATGGACAGGTCCCAGCACCCACCAGGAACCTCCTGAATAATTTTTTTACTTTATTTGGAGCCTGTCCTGGAACTCACTCTGTAGACCAGGCTGGCCTCGAACTCATAGATCTGCCTGCCTCTGCCTTCCAAGTGCTGGAATTAAAGGTGTGAACCATCACTGTCCAGAATAAATTTTTTTTTCTCTTGAGAAAGAGTGCTATACATCTCAGGCTGACTTCAAACTCACCATATAGCTGAGGATGAACTTGACTTTCTGTCTTTAGCGTCCAAACACTGGGTTTATAGATGTGCCCCACCACACTCTGTTTGTATGGAGCTGGGGCTAGAGAACCCAGGACCTCAAGCGTGCTGGGCAAATACTCTCCCATGTGAGCCACACACACTCCCTTTTTTTTTGGTCCTGAAGGTTGAATCCAGAGCCCGAAGCATGCTAGGCTAGTGCTCTACTACTGAGCTATGTTTCCAGCTCCCCTCCCAACTCAGTTCCTGAATATCTTTTTCCATCTGCACTTTCTCAACAGTGGGGGAGTGGAGCCCCCAAGCTGGAGGGGCAGTATAAAGATGGAAGAGCAGAGGCAGGCGGATCTCTGTGAGTTCGAGGCCAGCCTGGTCTACAAGTGCTAGGTCCAGGACAGGCTCTAAAAAAGCTGCAGAGAAACCCTGTCTTGAAAAACCAAAAAAAAAAAAAAAAAAAAAAAAAAAAAAGATGGAAGAGCAGGAGGGGACGGGTGGCTGCAGGGTAAAGGAACAAGACTGGGCCTGGGAAGTGCCTCTCGGCCACTGATGAGTTGATGTGCCTAGCCTGGTATTTTAGGCTGACATGGGCCAGAGTGTGGGTTGCCATCTGGCAGTCTGTTGAAGAGTCTGGTGGCAAGATAAAAGAGCTCCCCTTTGCACCCTGTCCTCCGGAGATGTCTGACCAACCAGCTAAGGCAGAGCACACCACTTTCTCAAAGGGCCTCTGCCATCCTCCTAGGTTCCCATCTCTCAATATTCCACCCCATCTGATACCCATCACTCACCAAGCTCAGCCAGCGGAGTTCCTTAGACATGCTTGTATGCCCTTTGCATTGAAGTAGAGACACAGGATTAAGTTTTCCCTTGGAACCACCATCCTCTTTACTTCAGTCCTAGCCTCCCTCTTGCCCTGCCTGTTCAACCTTAACTCTTTAGTCACATTGTCTTCTTGATACCTACCTTTAACCACATGCCCTTGAGTGCAAATCCTTCCATAGCTCCCTACTGCTGTTAAGTTAACATACAAGGTCCTAGTTGAACTGGTCCCTGTCATCACTAGAAAACCTGCCATTTTCCCCTTTCCCCCATCCTCCTGTCTCAGTACGACTGAAGCAGTCACATGATTCTGTCTCACTCAGTGATAGCTCCCAATTCTTTACCATCAGTCTCGTGGGGAGAGCTGAGCATTCTCTGTACCCATCTTTGTTAGGTGGCTTCATGAGCCTCTTCATATTTAATTTGAAGGTTTCAGCAGCTAAAATAACCTCCTTATAGTCACAACACTAGCAAACAGCACAGAGTTCTGCTGTTCCCTTGACCACTAGATCCTACCCTACCCTACAATGCCCAGATGCCATCCCCAGGGAGATCCCCGGCCATTCATCTTTGACCACCCCCCAAAGCTCTGCCTCTTTGTTTCATCTCCAGAAAAGGAGGTCTGACAACTCCAACCTGGTCCTTTCCCACTAGTCCCAGGCTAGTAAGTCTAAAGCCAAGAGGAGGAAGCAGAGCTGATCCTAAGCTGGCAGCAGACTTTCCTGGGTGGTTGAACAACATTCCAGTTCCTCTACTAGGGTGGCTCTGGAATGCGCCACCTGCCAGGCTGGTGGACCCTGTCCAGCTTCTCAGGGCAGAGTGTCTTATCATGGCCCAGAGACCTGTTACTTACCTGCCTTTGTCAGAAAGAGATTTTGAGAGGGGAACTGAGGACCTGGACTTAGAACAGCATCAAGAGGGAGGTGAGAGCACAGCGTGGGTGGAGAATCTGTTCTGCCCTTGCCAGCTGTTAGATGAGCAGAGCTGACAATCCCATAGCCTGCTTGTCAATCTCTTCTTAACAGAACAGAACTTGCTTGTGAGCAAAAACTTCACACACACACACAGACACACACAGAGACACACACACACATACACACACAGAGATACATACACACACACACACTATAGAATAATAAGAGAGAGGTTGCCATGCAGGGTAGAGACAGGAGGGATGGGAGCACCCCCAAAGACAAGAGAGGCAAGTAGCCCTGCAGGAATTATGGGTGAAGCTACGTGGCAAGGTAGAGCCAGGCTGACCTAAGATCAGTACCTCACACTCCCAGACCCATCCTCAGGGGAAGGAGGTCCAGAACCCTCAGCAATCCACAGCACACCGCATCCCAAGGTTTGTCCTCGGTTGCTCTGAGATTACATTCTTTCCTGATCTCCGGATGTTTGTTATCAAGGTCAGGGGTCAGGGAGACACACCCAGAAACAGACAGTGACAACTCAGGCTGCTCACGCCTGAAGGAAGCTGAGGAGGCCTTGCTGGGAAAGGAGGCAGTGGTAGTGGGGAGGCCCCTCCTCGGGAAGGTTTCCTGGAGAAGAGGACACCCGACTTGTGGTTAGAAAGATGTGGAGGCGTCAGGTGTGTGCAGGAAGAGTGAGCACAAATCTGGGCAAGATGACCTGAATTCTAAGCAACTGGCTTGAGCATAGTACAGGCAATCTAAGCAGCACAGGATTAGGAACCTAAGTCACTGCCTGTCTGTCCCTTTCCAAACATCCTCCACGGGGTTAGAGGAGAGCAATTCCCCCAGCTGTGCCTGGTATGTTACACCAGGTCTAGTCTGGGGACACAGCTCAGGGGTGACCTCTGATGGTATCAGGTGGTGTGTCTGTGGTGTAAGACCTCCATTCTAGGAGGCCCCAGTGCTCTGCAGCACTTTCCCTAAAACTCCCAAGATCTCAGCTGTTGGGAGCACTCACTGAGGCAGAGAGAGCACTGGGTGCTCCACAGAACACAAAGCTGAGTCTCCAAGGAGAAAGGGCCTACCTAGCCAAGGCAGGACTCCAAATCATGGATTTTACCTGGCCCAGCTCAGTTGAGTACAGCACAGGGCTTCCTTCAGAGATGGGCTAAATGGGCTCAGAACCACAAGAACCCAGACTCCACCCCAGCCAAGCACACCTGAGTGCCTCTAACAAGACCCAGCCTGGAGCCTGTTATGCTGTGCAGTCTGGGTCAAGTTAGACCCAGTCCCTGAGTGTGAGTTCTTTCAAACTGGAAGAATCACAGATCCATGAGAGCAGCTGATGAAGAATGAATAAGACCAGGGAGCAGTGGGGGTGGGGGCTCACAGGGAGAAGATGTGCACAGTCCGGAGTTGCAGGCGCTATCTTCCCATCATGGCAGAAAAATGCTGAATTCTGGGGTACTACAACACTTCTCATCAGGAGGCCTGCTCTGGGTCCCCAGCAGAGAGACAGAGGTCATGGTCCAAGCTGTGACCAGGGAGGGGCAGGAAGCATCCAGCCTGAGATGGGAGAACCCAGGTTCATATCACAGGATGCACAGAAGGCAACGAGACAGACTCTCCTCTGGGCAGTGACTCTCCGAGTCTAATTCCAAGAGTACCCGAATCCTATGCTGTTCCTCCAGTTTACCTGCAGAAGCAGGTGCTGTGTCCAAAGCTCTGTTTCTTGTGGCTCCAAAAAGCCTTAGCTGACATTCTCAGATCCCAGGAGTTTGTGCTCAGAGTAACACAACAGTAACTCACAATCTTAAGAGCCACAAAGCTCCAGCAAACGCCTGCCAGTGTCTGCAAATGCGCAGCTTCAGAGATGAACTCTGCCAGGCCCTCTGAGGAGTGCACAGCGATGGACAGGTTATCTTGGGAGATCCAACCATATCCAAAGGGAACACAGAGACTAGGAACTCAGGGTCACAGAGACTGGGACAACCTGTATCCTGGGGAAGTGGTTAGTGGAAGCTTTCCCAAGGAGCTGGCCTTAATAGATAACTTGGGGTTGTCAAAGAGAGAGATGGGGAGGGAGGAAGCCTAAGCCAAGACTCAGAGGGTGAGGGTACAGGCTGTTGAAGAAGAGCCAGGAGATCCTGTGTGGCTGGCATGGAGGGTTAGGTGGCATGGAATATGTGGGGGCCAAGGAATTCATACGAAAGGACTCAAATGCCAAGCTGAGAGCTTTTTCTCCCGCTTAAAAGGGAAGGAATTTTTAGAGTTGACCCTTGCAAAGATGGCACTAATGGAAAGCAGTTAGCACCAAGGAGTTTGGGGGGTGGGTGACCATGGAAAAGATTGTACAGTCTTGGTCCGGGACTCCCTATGAGTTTCCTTCCTGACCCAAGCCCAGGCCTGGGCAAGTCTCTCTTACAAATTGAACTCTCCAGGAGGCTTTATCCATACAAGCTGGAGGGAGGCCCAGTGCCTAGACCTCTCTTCTGCAATAACAGTGACAGAACATGAAAATGCAGGACTGAGCTGGGCCCAGCAAGTCTAGGATGCCATTCTCTCCATCATGAATCCTGCCACTCATTCTATAGCAAGACTGAAGCAGGTTTCAGGGTTTGGGCGGCAGGACTATGAAGGAGCTGGGGTAGAGCTCAGTTGGTAAAATGCTTACGTAGAATGCAAGAAATCTTTGGTTTGATTGCCAGCACCAAATAAAACAGGTATATACCTACAAGCCCAGGATTCAAAAGGTGGAAGCAGGAGGATTAGAAGTTAATGCCATTCTACAGGCTGAATTCAAGACCAGTCTAGGCACATAAGTCTCAGAGGGTGGAAACAGGAACCCACTATGGTTGCTCTTCACGAAACAAGAAGTTTCTCTTCTGAATATCCACTGTACCTGTTCACTCATTTCCAAAATACTTCCTGGCACTTGCCGTGTGCCCTATCTGTGCTGGATGACAGGGACACAGTAAGAAGGCAGCGATGGCCCAGCTTCACAACACAGTTGACTGACTTCTCTAGAGATTAAGGAGGGTCCTGAGCCAGGTTCTTCCCATTAAGCCCCCCTGGTGGCTTAGAACCTAAGGGCATCTCAGGGGAAGGGATGGGTTAAAGGGTGCACAGACAGGCCCGGGGAAGGCAGTTAGGGGACAAAGGAGATGCCATTGGAGGGCACTTCTTACTCAGCCAGTCAGCAAGATCTTCCTGGTCCTGTAAGCAGACTGGGGAATGGTGGCTATCCAGAAACAGCTGGGTAAACAGGCCACCAGAAATCCCAGAGCTTCAGAGTTAGGTTACCGGCAAACCTCTGTGAGTTCAAGGTCAGTCTGGTCCACATAGTGAGTTCCAGGCTAGCCAGGACTACACAGTGAGAACCTAGTGTTCAAACTCCCTTCCGTCTAGAAACAAGCTTTGGTCCTAGAGGGGAGGCCTCAGCTGGGGCAGGTAGGCAGGATTCCCCATTTTTATCTGCCTTTTTGACCTTGGACAAGACATTCTCTATTTTTCTCATCTACAAAATAAAGGTTCCTTTCTCATGGAGCAAAATAAAATGAGGAATTTTTGTAAACTGTAACAATTCACCAACATTCCAACAAGTAGCATAAACACTTATAAATAAAAGGAAAGAAAGAAATTACAGTCATGAAATTAAAGATCTGGTGTCACCTCACACATTCAGCTGGTTCATGGGGGCAGGAGGACACCAGAAAGCCCTGGCTTCAGTCTGCATGGCGGGCAGCCACTCCTGAGGACCACCAGTAGGCCAACCTCCTCATCGCCTCAAAACCCAGGAGAATCCCAAGCATAGAGAAGACGGGCAGACCTCTATGGCAGAGCTTGCCCCACCCCTCATGCAGGACGGTGCTGGCATTGACCGCCCTTTAGAGGCTGCCTGCTCACAGAATCCCCTTCCTCACACCCGCATCCTGACGCTTCCGTGGAGCCCCAACCTGATCTTTAAAAGCCATTACTCCAGACTTGATCCAAAACAAGGCTGCTGATCCAGGGACCCAAACCAGAAAAGCTAGTTCCCAGGATCTACACACACACACACACACACACACACACACACACACTAGCCCTAATGAGGAGGGCGCTGTCTATCTTCTGCCAGACCCTTCTAGGACCACCTGCCAGATTAAAAATTTCCAGACAGAGCCGGGCGATGGTGGCACACGCCTTCAATCCCATCACCCGGGAGGCAGAGGCAGGCTGATCTCTGGGAGTTCGAGGCCAGCCTGGTCTACAAGAGCTAGTTCCAGCACAGGCTACAAAGCAACCACAAAGAAACCCTTTCTCGAAAAACAAAACAAAACAAAAAAGTTTCCAGACAGATTAAAGTCTTAGCTGTCCTTACATGAAACTGCACCACCTCCACCCCTCCCATCACCGCTGCCACTGTCTTCCCCATCTCACCTCCCCTCCCCCCCCCCCACTCCTGCAGCAGGCCACCCAAAGTGACTCTGGGGAGAGAGGAAGGAATGCAAATACAAGAACTCTCAGGACTCCCGGGTCTCTGTCCTCTGGGGTACAGACAGACTAATTTAAGTTCAGCTACTCACTTCCCAGGGGTGTGCGCATTCACCCACTAACACACAGATTTCCCCAGTACACTGGTAAACACACCAGGATGTCACTCACCAAGATCGAGAGTAGACAAAGTTCAATAGCGTACCGGCAGCTCAGCCGGCTCTCACCATCCAGTTTTGTTCAGTATCGGGGCTGGGAGCCAGGGTCCACGGGACAGAGTCACGTAATGGGCTCTCCAGTCCAGCGCTGAGTCGACTGTAGTGCCAGTTCCCAGGCCGCACCCGGCGGCGATCTCTCCGGCTTCCGTTCCCCTCTAGGCTGCCCACCTCACCTCCGCGATGTGCTGGTCCCCTCCAAAAGCTACAGTCGCGGTTCTTGGTTCCCGAGTCCCAAGCCCAGCCGCGCAGGGGCCCACGTGCCTGGAAGAGCGGCGGTCCCGCCCCACCCCGCCTTGCTCCTTACCCCACGGCCAGGCTGCTAGCAGGAGGGCGGGGCGGATTCCGGGCCAACGTAGGAGCCGTCCGGGACAGATGCCTCCAGTCTGTCACCCGCTTGGGACACGGCCTGATTGTACCAAGGCTAGGTCAGCATGTCCGCAACTGGTGTTGAGCAGGGAAGGCGGGAGGCGACCATCCTGGCTGGGAAGAGTCCACCTGCCTCGTTCCTCATATCAGAGGGGAGGTTTTCAGAGACGCCCAAGTTTTAGCAGGTTTGCTTGGTGCTGGAGTGGCTCCTGTTGCTCCCCAGCCCACAGATGGACCTTTACACTAACCTGCAGCCTCCCCTTCGCTGCCGCCCTAGTCCATCTCACTTCCGGACGGATCTGCTCCCGACTGCCGGTACCGGGAAGGGCCTTTACCCCTTTTACCACCTCCATCTGCTTTCTCTCTCACTTCACCTCACCAACAGGTCCCTTAAGTCCCTGTTCAGTTTGTTCTCCCATCTTGAACTGCCTCAATTCTTCTCTATGCTCTGCTCTGAAGAACTTCTGTAGCCATGAACCCTATTTACGCCCCTGTCCTAGACTGAGTCCAAAAGAGCACAGACCACATCACCCATCTGTCCTGAACTCACAGGATGGATGAAAGAGGGTTGCACCGTCCCATTTCTGACCAGGAATCTGAACCGTAAGCTCCAGGTCAGCTTCAATGCAGAGTCCCGTTCAAGGACTCATTTTCTGTGAAACGGAGCCGGCAACTCTCATGTCCCTACTTCCACTGTCCACCCCAGGAGTATTCAGATACCCAGATGGGTGGCCAAGTTCAGCGAAGGTGTTTTCCTATGGCCAGCGAGCTTGCTCTCTGCCCCAGGGCTGTAGGCCTTGTAAGCTGTGCTCCCAGCCCCAGAAGGGACCCAGAAGGGGCCCAGAAGGGGCCCAGAAGGGGTGCTGGCTGCGGCTTTGTCTAGATTGTGGAAGGTGGACACACAGAACTGTGTGGTTGAGCCTCCCTGCAGCCTTCTGGGGCCTTCACTTAGGAGACAGGAAGGCACCTTGTTTGACCTCCTCTGCTGAGAGCTGGTGCAGGCAGCTTCTAGAGACCTAGATTTCTCTACAGCCGCACCTGCGGCTTTATAGTCCTAGTGTGAGGGAGTCTTCCTGGTTATGGAAGCCCCAGCTGATTTCCTTTTCCTGGTCTCCCTTTTGAGCCACTAGACCTTCACTGTAGCTGCTTCTTCTCCTGGGAGCCAGGATCGAGACCAGCCTCTAGGAGACCCCAGTGGCCAGTGGCCAGTCTTGGACTTCGCACTTGCTGTCGTCCAATTCCTGACTTTACAGCCAAAGAAACGACATTCCTGAGCTACATAACATCTGAGTTTTCATGTCAGGTGACCTAGTAATGCCCGAGGAACAGATGAAAGGTTCAGAAGAACCTCACAGCCTGTGCTCAATCCCAGTGTTCCTTCAACTTTTCTACGACTACTGATTCCCAGTCCATCTCTTTCTCGGTTGTTTTCTTTGTTTTGTTTTTGTTTAGCTAGGAGCTCCCTATGTAACCCAGGCTGGCCTGGAACTCACAGCAGCCCTCCTGTCTCAGCCTCTTGAGTGCTACAATGCTTGGCTCTCAGTCTGCTTTTCTGCACTGTGCAATAGTCTTTACTCGCTCTTCTGACACTGCCTTTGTTTAGCGTCTTGCTCCTCATCTGAGCTTCCTTGTTCAGAGGAGGAGTGAATATCCCTTCTCAGAAGAATCTGGAAGGCTAGATTCCCTGCCGCTTTCCTACGTCAGGTTTTGTGGATCCACCTGTAGCAGCTTCTCCATCACCCAGCACCACTCCCCTCCCCATCACCCAGCACCGCTCCCCTCCTCATCACCCAGCACCGCTCCCCTCCTCATCACCCAGCACTGCTCCCCTCCCCATCACCCATTACTGCTCCCTCCCCATCACCCAGCACTGCTCCCCTCCCCCATCGCCCAGCACTGCTCCCTCCCCATCACCCAGCACTGCTCCCCTCCCCCATCACCCAGCACTGCTCCCTCCCCATCACCCAGCACTGCTCCCCTCCCCATCACCCATTACTGCTCCCTCCCCATCACCCAGCACTGCTCCCCTCCCCCATCGCCCAGCACTGCTCCCTCCCCATCACCCAGCACTGCTCCCCTCCCCCATCGCCCAGCACTGCTCCCTCCCCATCACCCAGCACTGCTCCCTCCCCCATCACCCAGCACTGCTCCCTCCCCATCACCCAGCACTGCTCCCTCCCCATCACCCAGCACTGCTCCCCTCCCCCATAGCCCAGCATGGCTCCTCTTGCCATCTTACTCCAACTTGAGCACCTTTGCTTTCATATTTTGATTTATTCACAACTTGAGATTTAATGACTGAAAGAACTTAGAACCTGTATTGATCCAGTCAGGAAACTGAAGCGCAGTGAGTCACTGTACCACAGGAAGGCTGTGGGCGTCTCCCTGAACTTCGCAGCTAAGGCAGGCTAATGGTAAAGTCCAGGCACAGTGATGATCCCTGTGGGGTGTGAGGAAGCCACAGGGGCAACTGCATTAGCAGCAGCAGTTCAGGAGGGGACTGGCAAAGCCCCCACCCTGGCTCCCTGAGCCCACCTCGCATTAGAAGGCTTCCTGTCTCTCCAGCCCTGGCATTTGCCTCCTGGCAGACATCCTTCTCTCATCTCCCCTGAGAAGGTTTTCTCCCTGAGAATCCACAATTGCCTGGTCTAGCCTCCAACCCTCCACTGCTGTCTTTGCTTGAATGGTGCCTCTGTTTCCCATCACTGACACTCCTGCTTCATACTGGGGGGCTTTCACTGCCTTCAAGGCAGCCCAGCTCCCCAGCCTCCACTCCAGGCCTTTCCCTCTCTGCCTCCCCTCCTACCTGTACTTAGTCAGACAGTCAGCAGTCCTGAACACTTACTCACCTCCTGCGGGTGCTGGCCACTCCCTCTGCCCTTTGTGTTTTTCTGGGTTGGGTCTCTTTCCAATTGACACTGATCTCCTAAGACCTCCCCCAGATGCCACACCTCTCTGAACATTATCTCTAACCTCCGCCTCCCACCACAGGGATCTTTCTGAAGGTGTGGCACAGTCTGTCTGTCCTGCACACAGCTGATGTCCTTGTCACATGATCAGTCTCCAGGGCTCTCTATAGTTCACCTTCTTTGAGCTGGCCAGGACCCTGTGAATCAGGCATTATTATTCCCAGGGAACATTGAGGGAAACCAAGGCTCATACACAAGTGCATTGTGGACCTAACTCTGGAACTGTATGTGCTGAGGGAAGGCCCTGAAGAATTCTTCCATTATGGCTGCTGGGCCCTGCTGTTGGGGCCTAATCTGGCAGCTCCTCTAGGCAGAACTGGGCCATCCAGCTTGTCTTCCTGGCGCCCAAAGTGGCTGTGCAAACCTAAATGATCCTTTCTATTATCCTCCTTCTTTCTCTCTCTCCTTCCCTCTCTTGGAACTGGAACTGGGCTCCTCAAGTTTCCCTGACCAGGGCCAAGACTTGAAAGGCAAATGAATGCTGGGAGTCTCTGCTGTTGGCATGCCAGGAGGCTGCACTCCAGAGAGGCAGCTCTGAGAAGCAGAAAGCCACCGTAACAAAGGCCCCTTCCACTGCCCTCCACAACAGATCAGCTACTTAATTTCTAAGACTTTGTACAAAATTATTAAGGATTTTAAGATGGTGACAGAAGTATTAAATACTGGGCTGGACGTGGTGGTACATGTCTTCGATTGGGAAGCAGAGGCGGGGGATCTCTGTGAGCTGGAGGCCAGTTTGGTCTACATAGTAAGAGAGACCCTGTCTGAAAATAAACAGGCACTAATGGTATAGCTCTTACACCTAGGAAGCTAGCCCTACCCTCAGGCCTCTCTTTCCTCACCTGTCAAATGGGTTAATGGTAGCCATGTAGCCAGGCAAGGTAAGGGAGAGGGAGGGACATGATGGAAGTTCAGTGAACAGCATGAGGACTGAGTAACTGAAGAGCGGTCTTCACAGACATCATTCTTTTGTTTGTTCAGTTTTTTTTTCTTTCTTTCTTTCTTTTTTTCTTTCTTCCTTCCTTCCTTTCTTTCTTTCTTTCTTTCTTTCTTTCTTTCTTTCTTTCTTTCTTTCTTTCTTTCTTTCTTTCTTTTTTCTGAGACAGGGTTTTGCTGTAGCTTTGGAGCCTGTTCTGGAACTTGCTTTGTAGACCAGGCTGGCCTCGAACTCACAGAGATCTGCCTGCCTCTGCCTCCCAAGTGCTGGGATTAAAGGAGTGCGCCACCACCACCACCCAGCTATGTGGATGAATTCTTGACAAAAATTTGATCCTTTTTTAAAAATTTATTTCATTTTATGTGTGTGAGTGTTTTGACTCCATATATATCTGTATACCACATGTGTGCCTGGTGCCTGTGGATGTTAGCAGATAGCATCAGAGCCTCTGGGACTTGAGTCAGCAGCCATGTGGATTCTAGGAATCAAACCTGGGTCTTCTGAAAGAGTATCAAGTACCTTCAATACTGAGCTTCTTGATTCTTTTTATTAAAAAAAAAACTTTTAGTTTTAGGTGTGCATATATGTTTGTCTGTGTGTGACACACGCATGTGCATGCACTAAAGTATGGTGCTTTCAGAGGCCAGAAGAAGGCTTCAGATACCCTAGAGCTGGCGCTGCAGGTGGTTCCTGGGAACCCAACTCATGTCCTCTGGAAAAGCAGCAAGCATTCATAACCCCTGAGTCATCTCTCCAGCCCCATTGATTTTATTCTCCTTCTTAAGCACTGCTGTCAGAGAAGTAAGAAACTTTCTCAGTGCTGTACAGAGACTCAGTGTGGGAAGCCAAGATCAGAGAGGTCGAGTGGAAGCTGGGAGTTTGATAGAGACACACAGAGATGGAGGAGGCTGCTCGAGACAAAGATGGCCATTGTGCAGACACAAAGACAGGACCTTAGAAGCCTTCTGGGGGCTGGGTTAAATCATGGGTGGAGTATAGTGAAGCTCTCCATGGTAACAGGGAGCTGCCAGGAGACACCTCCTCATCCCTCCCTAGCTGGGATGGGGTAAAGCATGCAGGAGCCAGAAGATGGTCAGTAGGAGAATCAGTTCCAGGGCTGGGCCCCAACACCCTGTTCCAGCCCCTAGACACAGTCTTCCAGTAGGGCAGACCGCCCCAGCTCCTCTCTGGCAGTGTGTCCCATGCTACTCACTGTGTGGTCTCCTATCTCATTAAGGGCAGTGCCAGTCTTATAATATGCCTTCTGTACTCCCCATCACCCTAAAGCATACAAGACATAGTCCCTTAGTGTGTGCTTCACAGCCTTCTGTGATTGTTTCCTTGATGCCCTTCCAGTCACCTGCTCCACTCCGCATCAGTCTTGCATACCAAAGTCACATGGGACACTCACCATTGTCCACACCCCCATCTTTTTATACACACAGCCTTGTACTGGTGTGTGCTTTTCCAGGTTTACTGTGCTTGAAACCCTCCAGCAGTCAGCACTTCTCCACCTTCACAGCTAGCTTCAACCTATCCATTACCACAGCAGCCCACTGCTCCACAAATGCTGGCTTTCCCACCGTCTCCAAGGCTTGGCTCACCCATGCTGACTTGTGTGGAGGAGAGCCACATTTGAGCTGAGTTACAGGTTGGGAACTGTATCTGTCTGGCTGTGGTAAGCAAGCAGCAGGGTATAGGAAGCAGTGATACCTGCTTCAGCCTCTCTCAAACACTTCCTGAATCAGTTTGGTTCCTGGGTTTCAATGACAAGAGAGCCAGAGCAGGGAAGGCCATTGTCCAGCAAGAACATTCATAGACTCCTAGGGTGTCTGGGTGTGTTGGCAAACACCTGTAATCCCATCACTCAGGAAGTAAGAAAATGCAAATTTGAGGCTAGTCAGACTAAAGAGAAAGACCCCTGTCTGAAAATAAACAGAACAGGTTGGAGAGGAGGCTCAGTGACTGGAGAGGTGGCTCAGTGAGTGGAGAGGAGGCTCAGTGGCTGGAGAGGAGGCTCAGTGGATGGAGAGGAGGCTCAGTGGATGGAGAGGCAGCTCAGTGGCTGGAGAGGAGGCTCAGTGGATGGAGAGGAGGCTCAGTGGCTGGAGAAGTGACTCAGTGGCTGGAGAAGAGGCTCAGTGGCTGGAGAGGAGGCTCAGTGGCTGGAGAGGAGGCTCAGTGGATGGAGAGGAGGCTCAGTGGCTGGAGAAGTGACTCAGTGGCTGGAGAAGAGGCTCAGTGGCTGGAGAGGAGGCTCAGTGGCTGGAGAGGAGGCTTAGTGGCTGGAGAGGACGCTCGGTGACTGGAGAGGAGGCTCGGTGGCTGGAGAGGTGGTTCAGTGGTTGGTTGCTCTTCCGCAGAACCACATCTGGTTGCCAGCATCCACACCAGTTGGCTTACAGCCTTCTCAAACTTCAGGTCCAGGGGTTCCAGCTCTTCTGACCTCTAAGGACATCATGCATGCACATGGTGCACAGACATGCATGCAGGCAAAACTCTCACACACATAAAGTAAGAAAACTACATTTTAAACAGCAAACCATGTTTCCCTGGATTTGTTTATGAGGAATATTGATTTACCAAGACACGACTTGGACCTCTGTGATTTCTTTATTACTTTGAGGTAGCTTTTGTTAGTAAGCTTCAGTTTTTGTTTTTTTTTTTTTTTTTTTTTTTTCGAGAGAGGGTTTCCCTGTAGTTTCTAGAGCCTGTCCTGGAACTAGCTCTTGTAGACCAGGCTGGTCTCGAACTCAGACATCCGCCTGCCTCTGCCTCCCGAGTGCTGGGATTAAAGGCGTGCGCCACCACCGCCCGGCTAAGTAAGCTTCAGTTTTATTTCCTGCTCATTTTCTATGTTTGTTGAAGCAATGCTTATTGTTTATATTTATCTACTTACGTATTTGCCTATTGAGATAGGCATTATTCTGAAGTCCTTTCCAACCTAGAATTTGTTGTGTCAAGCAGGCAGGCCTCAGACTTGCAGCAATTTTGCCTGAATGACAAAATTAGATGTGTGAGCCACCATGTCTGCCTCCTATTTTATTATTTTTCTTTTCAGATAATGTTAAGTGTTTTTCACTCTAAATTCAGTTTCTCTCTCTCTCTCTCTCTCAACACAATACATACTTTTATAATCATTATTTTATAACCAGTTAGTGATTAAATTTCAAGTTTTAAAATATTTATTTTATTAAAATATTTATTTATTTTATTAAAATATTTATTTATTTTATCAAAAAATTATTTATTTTATTAAAATATTTATTTTTGTGTGTGTATGTTCATGTTTGCATGTGAGGGCACATGTGTTAGCTTGCATGTGGAAGCCCAGGGATGATATGAGAAGTCATCCTCTATAGCTCTCCCACCTTATTCTTGAAACTGTGTTTCTCAATCAAGCCTAGAGCTAGTGTACTGCTTCATCTCAGTGACCACCTTGCTCTGAGAATCCCTTTTCTCCACCTTCCAAGTCTGGGCTTATGGGCGGGCTCCTATGGCCACCTGGTATTTCCATGGGCCCTGGAGTACAGATTATCATGCTTGGAGAGTAAAGCCCTTTAACCACCCAGCAATCTCCTCTTGCATTATAGTTTTACTCTTTACCTCAAGTGAACGTAGTGGCATATGCCTACGAGTCTAGACGTTGATAGTCTAAGGGCTACAAAATGATAGTCTATTTCAAAACCAAAACAATCAACTCTGAGCCAGGAGTGATGGTACATGCCTGTGATCTCAGCTTGTGGGGTAGAAGCTGGAGGATCAGGAGCTCAGGAACAGCCTGGGCTGCAGTTTCTAAATAAAGACAAACTCTTTTCAGAATACCAAGGTATGGAAGACATTGTTATTATTTTGCTTAAATGCATTTATTTTTAGGGAACCTAGAAGAACATGTTGGGATTTGTTGCTGTTGGTTTCTTTGAGACAAGGTCTTCTGTAGCCCAGTGTAGCTTTAAACTCCAATGTAGCTGAGGTGGCCTTCACTTTGATCCTCTTATTTTCTGTCTCTTGAGTGCTGGGATTACAAGTGTGCACTTTTGTTTGATTCCTTCTGAAAAATAATGTCTCAAGGCAAGAGAGATGGTTCCATGGTTCAGAGTACTTACTTCTCAGCACCCACATGGAGGCTCACAACTGCCTGCAACTCCATCCAGTTCCAGGGAATCCAAAACCCTCTTCTGACTTTCACAGGCCCTGCATATTATAATGTACAAATGCAGGCATGTACTCACATGCATGTGCACACACACAAAATAAATAATAAACAGTTTAAAAAACAATGCCTCACCATGTGGTGGTGGTGTACACCTTTAATCCCAGCACTAAGGAAGCAGAAGCAGGTGGATTTCTGTGAGTTCAAGGCCAGCCTGGTCTACAGACTAAGTTCCAGGACAGCCAGAGATGCATAGTGAAACCCTCTCTTGACACAAACAAACAATAACAAACCCCTAACCACGGCAAACACATGCCCTCCTGCAAACCCGCCTCACCACAGCTGGCCAGCGAGCTGGCCAGACCTGAGTTTAGACACTGGCCAGTCAGTACTGGACTCGCAAGTTTGGACCCCTTTTTGTCATGAAGGATTTGGATAGATGCCTTTGGTGAGAGCTCTTCCTTTGTTAGATACTCCTTGATCTTTGGTGAGACACAGCCCTGTCTGATGAAGGCCAGAGTCCAGTCACCTAGATGTCCTAAGAAAAGCCTTGCCCAGTGGATGGATCTAGAAAACATATTAAGTGAGGTAACCCAGACCCAGAAAGACAAATATCATATGTACTCACTCATTAGTGGTTTTTAGACATAAAGGAAAGAAAAACCAGCCTACAATTCACAACCCCAGCAAACCTACACAACAGTGAGGACCCTAAGAGAGACATACGTGAATCTAATTTACATGGGAAGTAGAAAAAGACAAGATCTCCTGAGTAAATTGGGAGCATGGGGACCATGGGAGAGGGTAGAAGGGGGGAGGGGAAAGGAAGGGAGGGGAGCAGAGGAAAAACATACAGCTCAATAAAATAATAATAAAAAGAAAAAGAAAAAAGAAAAAAAAGACTAGCTGCTATGTCTTAACTCATGACTTTCCCATCATGATGGACTGTAGCTGGTAATTTTAAGACAAAATGGATACCTTATTTTTTTTTTACCTAGTTCACTCATAAAATAACATTAACAGTTTTTTAATTCCATGTATTCAATTCTGAATTAAAAACAAACAAAAGAGAAAGATATGGTAGCGAAAGGGGGACTTGCTGGGAGAGGGAGTGCGAGAGGGGGTGCTGGGAGAGGGGGTGGGAGAGGGGGTGGGAGAGAGGGTGCTGGGAGAGGGGGTGCTGGGAGGGGGGTGCTGGGAAGGGGGTGCTGGGAGAAGGGGTGGGAGAGAGGGTGCTGGGAGAGGGGGTGGGAGAGAGGGTGCTGGGAGGGGGCTGGGAGAGGGGGTGGGAAAGAGGGTGTTGGGAGAGGGGGTGCTGGGAGAGAGGGTGCTGGGAGAGGGGATGGGAGGGGGTAGGAGAGAGGGTGCTGGAACAGGGGGTGGGAGAGGGGGTGCTGGGAGAAGGGGTGGGAGAGGGGGTGCTGGGAGAGGGAGTGCTGGGAGAGGGGGTGGGAGAGGGGGTGCTGGAAGAGGGGGTGCTGGGAGAGGGGGTGGGAGAGGGAGTGCTGGCAGAGGGAGTGGGAGAGGGGGTAGGAGAGAGGGTGCTGGGAGAGGGGGTGGGAGAGAGGGTGCTGGGAGAGGGGGTGGGAGAGAGGGTGCTGGGAGAGGGTGTTAGGAGAATAGAATCTTCTGGGTCATGGAAAACAGCAAGAGATCTCTGGGCATCTCCACTGCTTGCTTCAAGTTTTTCTCAGTTTAGGTAGGGTGATGTTGGCTATAAGGTTCTCATCTTTTACTATGATTTGAGATTCTAGCTTTTATTTGATAGACATAGGTTCCTTCTAGTGCTATTTTCTGTACAACATTGATCTTATCAAATAATTTCTCTGCATTTTATATTTCAGCTTTGTTTGCTATTATTTGCGATCTAGTGGGTTCCTTGTTTGCATTTTTCCTAATTCTTGATTGGTGTACTGAAGGTGTTCTTTTTAGTGGTTTGTGTTTGACTTGTTTATATATATATTTATAATTTTTGAATTGTGTGCTGAACTCCAGGTCAGTCGTCTGGCTAAGGGACCACCCTTAAGAAGGCTGGCTCACTTTAAGCCATCCTAAAGACTCAATGAAGTAATTATTCTTTGTGTTAAAGACCTCATCCAGGGGTTCATCAAGACCACTCTCACCAAACAATCACTGCTCATTTATTGTAGCAATAATTTCCTGTCAGAATGTCAGAATATGCTGACTGAATTTGAATTTTAAAAAAGGATAATAAAGACAGGAATAGTAAGAATTTTTTCCTATTAATTGTAAGTTAACCTGCTAAAGAAAATATTCCTTAAACCTCTTGTATCACATGACCTGCCTTTCCCTACCCTTCAGACATTTCTGAACACTATCATAGTTTTAACACTGATTAATTAATCACATCAGATCGTGACACACTGACAGCATCCCCTAGATGACACACAGTCGCCATCTGTGCTAAGAATCAAAGGTAAAGGCCATTTTGGCCATGTGTTCTTGGTTTGGGTTCTGACACATTCTTTTTGGGGAAAAAAAAATTGCCTTGCTGGGCTACTTTTGCTCTGATCTTCTGTTTCTCTGTGTGATGCTGATTTTCCAACAAGGGTAAGTCAGAGAGTGTGAATGTCTTATATAAAATTGTCAATGAATAATTTAAAAATAAATAAAAAAAAGAAAAGCCTTGTTCCTCATTTCTGGGCTCAAGAACAAGGCTCTGATAACAGATCCAATGTAACTACTGATTTTCTTAATCCCCCCCCCCCCGCCCCCGAAACAGGTTTTCTCTGTGCAGCCCTGGCTGTTCTGATCACTCTGTAGTCCAGGCTGGCCTTGAACTCAGAGACTCTCCTGCCTCTGCCTTCTAAGTGCTGGAATTACAGGTGCCACCGCCGCACAGCTGACATCTTTCTTTTCTTTCTGCTGTTTTAAAATGTATTTCTGTATGTTTGCCATACAGTGTGCACATGTGACTGCAGATGCCCTTGGATTCCAGAAGGCATCAGACTTCCTGGAGCTGGAGTCAGAGATGGTTAGGAGACACCTGATGTGGGTGCTAGGAACCAAACTCAGGTCCTCTGCAAGAGCAGTGTGTGGATACCCACACACGTCTCACACACACACTCTTTACACACTCCACACACACTAACACACAAACACACACTCACGCACACTCCACACACACACACACACTCTCTCACTCACACACACTCCACACACACTCACACACACTCTACACACACACTCACACATACACTCCACACACTCATACACACACATACTCATACACATACTCCACACACACACACTCACACACTCTACACACACTCTCACTCACCCACACTCCATACACACACACACACACACACACTCACACCCACCACGGCACATGGAGGTTGGTTGACAGCTTGCAGGAACTGGCTTTGCTCCTTCTACCATATGGGCTCCAGGGATTGAACTCAGGCCCTCAGACTTGGTGGCAAGCATCTTCACATGAGCCACCTTGCCCACTTGACTCGACTTCCACATGATACAGGCTTCTGTTGTGAAGCTGGTCTCCTGCAGCTTTGGTCCATGACTCTATCAGTCCAGCTGATTATTGCTCTTGGGAACTTGGGCAGAGGAGTTTCCACCACGAGCGAGATGCACAGTTGTACACTGTCCTACCGGTCATCTTGCCTTCCCTCTTTAAGAACAGCCTGTCTGTGATGTCCCAATAAAGTTCTAATAGATGTTAGTGACTGGAGGATGCTCAAGGTGCTGGAGTTAGGATGGGGTTTAGTGGAAATATTGTTTAAATGTGTTGTGGTGTTCAGTTTTTCTATAGGTATGTAGGAAAAGAAGGTTACATCAAAGTTCATAAAGCTCACTATGTGGACCAGGCTGGTCTTGAACTCTACTTCCCAGGTGCTAGAATTAAAGGAATGCACTACCACACCCAACTGTAAAGATCTTTTTAAACTAGGAATTGAACACAGGACTTTGCATGTTCTAGAGCTATGCTTTTACCCCTGAGCCACATCTCTAGCCCCGTGAAGGGTTAGGTCTGCAGTTTGCATATACTTTAGTCTTTAGAATTTATTCTTTGTGTAATCTACAAAGAGTTTACTCATTTTTTACTTTCTTTACTTCTGTTGTGTGTTGTGTGTGTGATGTACATATGTCAGGGACGGCCTGGGAGGATCAGAGGACAACTCCGGGACCTAGTTCTCCCATCCACTATGGCCTCTGGGGATCTAGCTCAGGTCTTCAGTTGCACAACAAACACTCACCTGCTGAGTCATCTTGCAGGTCCTGTTTTATGGCTATTTTAAAAGGAGATGTGTGTGCGCGTGCGCACGCGCACATGTGTGTGTGTGTGTGTGTGTGTGTGTGTGTGTGTTTTAGTAGGAACTACTTGTTATTTTATTAGTCTAATTCTAAAACACACACGAGAAACATACGCATAAATTTAGGTCAATATATGTCCATATTTATTCTTAACCTTCACACCCCTTTGTACTAATGGTGATGTGCCTATTCTTCTATTTTCTTTTCATTATTTTGGTGCTCTATATTTAATATATAGAAATTGTGTGTGTGTGTGTGTGTGTGTGTGTGTGTGTGTGTGTGTCTGTATATGTGCATATAGGAGCCCTTGGAGCTCAGAAAAGGAAGATGGATTCCCTGGAGCTGGAGTTACAGCTGTTATGAGTCACACCATGTGGGTGCTAGGAAGCAAGCTCCAGTCCTCTGCAAGAGCAGCAAGTGCTGGAGCCATTTCTCTATCCCCGCATGTGCGTGTGTGTGCTTGTGTGTTTAAGACAGTCTCATGTAGCTCACCCTGGCTTTGAACTCCTGATCTTCCTGTGTCTACCTCCTAAGTGCTGGTATGACAGTGGGTGCCAATTAGCATCACAATTATTGTTTTTAAGTCACTATTGACATTCCCTACTTTATTTCATTTGCTTTTACTTAGCTTTGTTTTCTTTTAATATTCTTTCATGTCTTTTAACATATGTATTTAACACAGTTGGATATTATATCATTATAAACGTTTCTTCCAGGGAATATATTGTGCAGTTACACTTCATTTATTTTGAAACAGGGTCTTGTGTAGCTCAAACTAGTTTTGAACACCCCTCCTTTGCTAAGGATGACCTTGAGTTTCTGACCATCCTGTCTCTGCCTCTCAAGTGTAGAAATGAATTTTTGTTTTCAGACCTGAGTATGTGTGGACACATGGTTACAGTGGCACATATCTGCCCTTCTAGGTGCTTTCAATACCAAGTCAGGAAGATATCAGGTTAAAGGCCAGCCTGGTCAACTCAGAGAAACCCTGTCTCCAAACAGACAAATGAACCATCAGACTGTTGCCTTCGCCTTCATTTTTGTGTATCTATTTCATATTCCATGTGGTCTCATTCACTTCATATTTCACTTACTGTTCTGGCGTTCACGTTATCATTCTTTGCTGTACATTCTACATTCTTCATGCCACTGCCTCCTCCTCCTCCTCCTTATTCTTCTGAGACAGAGTTTCTCTGTGTAGACCTGGCTGCACTGGAACCTGCCCTGTAGACGAGGCTACTCTCCTGCCTCTGCCTCCTGAGTGCTGGGATTAAAGACGTGCACCACCACCACCACCTGGATTGCTTTTATCTTATATAATGATTTGGAAAGTAGAAATCAAGTCTGTAAATGCATCAATCCTCAGTCAGTCAAGCACACATATGGAAATTGCTATAATCAAAATGCCATGTCAAGATGCCGTGTTGGCTGTTTTTCTTTCTTTTTTTTTATTATTAAAAATTTCTGCCTCCTCCCCGCCTCCCATTTACCTCCCCCTCCCCCCTCCATTCCCTCTCCCTCTCCTGTCCGAAGAGCCATAAGGGTTTTTTGCCCTGTGGGAAGTCCAAGGTCCTCTTCCCTCCATCCAGGTCTAGGAAGGTGAGCATCCAATCAGGCTAGCCACCCCCCCCCCCCAAGCCAGTATGTGTAGTAGGATCAAAATCCAGTGCCATTGTCCTTGGCTTCTCAGCAGCCCTCATTGTCCACCATGTTCAGGGAGTCTGGTTTTATCCCGTGCTTCTTCCGTCCCAGTCCAGCTGGCCTTGGTGAGCTCCCATTAGACCAGCCCCACCATCTTGGTGGGTGGGTGCACCCCTTGTGGTCCTGACTTTCTTGCTCATGTTCTCCCTCCTTTTGCTCCTCATTTGGACCTTGGGAGCTCAGTCTGGTGCTCCAATGTGGGGCTCTGATTCTATCTCCATCCATCGCCAGATGAAGGTTCTATGGTGATAGGCAAGATATTCATCAGTATGGCTATAGGATCTGGCCATTTCTGGCTCCCTCTCCTCAGCTGCCCAAGGAACTAGCTGGGGGCATCTCCCTGGATACCTGGGAACCCCTCTAGAGTCAAGTCTATGCCAACCCTAAAATGGCTCCCATAATTAAGATATATACTTCCCTTTTCTAAAGTCTGTTATCACCCAGCTTTCAGATAAGGAAAGTGAAACTTAGTAGCTTAAAACCCATAAGATCTGCAGATTCCCCTCTGGATGGGGAGAATATTTGCAGGTTTAAATTAAGCCAACCAGGACCTGGGAGTAGAGAAACTCTAAGGAGACAAGGAGGGGTGAATTTCTCAAAGTAAGAATTTCTCAAAGCCTTGCAGCCCTTGATACGTGCAAAGTCCTGTCTCCCTGGAACTGTGGTTTCACAGCCCTCTGGAGTGAGCCCCAGCCTCTTTTCACATGTTTGGGGACCATTCTCATTCCCATAGCTGTGAGCTATATCAATGGGCTCATTGATATTCATTTCCCTCTTGCTAAATCCCAGCAAATAATCACATCACAGCTGCCTGCCCTGTTTGCAGAGTGACAAATGATTCTGAGGGGTTTATTCTGTCTCTTATGAAGTCATTTCCCAGATAATGTTTTTCATTGGAACCTTCAGAATGATTTTCTTCTTCCTTGTGCTATTAGATTCTCCCCTCCCCAAGGGCCTATTGCAATTTTTGTTCACCTTCTCTTGATCAGGAGGCAAAAAAGCTCAACTGGGCACCACCTCCTGACCCTCTCAACTCCGTGCTGTGTTGTTTAATAACGGTTGATGTCTCAGCTTCACCATTAGGCAATGTAGACACAGGAAGAGAGAAGCTGATGAGGTGGATTTGAGGAATTGCCGTCATCACCAGTTTCATAATAACTGACACTTAAGCAGCACTGTGTGTGAATTAATTCATTAATAATAAGTGGCATATGTATATACTCCAAACATATACAAACTGTGTTTACATACGTAAGTTGTGTTCTCATGACAGCCTTGCAGAATGTACTATTATAACCCCATGTGACAGATGACATAGAGAGGATTACACAGCTAATAACTGGTTGAGTCAGAACTCTATGGTATTTGGACTCCAGCCTTTTCCACTCTGACTGGCTTGGAAGATCAATCTATGTATGTCTGGTCTGGGCCCTGGGCTCTTCTCTTATCTCCAGTTTTTGTAACACCTCTGCAAGTCTTTGTGATTGTGATGTCTTCCTTCAGCCCTGCAGAGGGTATCCAAATGGGCTGATAAGCAGTGTATTTGTCATCCTTGGTGAGAGGCAGGGAGCCAGAGGAGGAAGGCACCTATAGGACAGGGGGGCACTTGGAGCGAATGTTCTGGCTAAAGTGTGGGATTGAATGGGAGAGAAGTGGTGTGGCCGGTGGCCCAGTCGCACTGCTTGGGTCCAGGTAGACTGTGGGGACTGAAGAAAGACTGCCATGGAGGGGGAGGCAGCTGTGGATACTAAGGATGTGGAATCGAAGGGTTTACTGATTCAGTCAGCAATATTTGATAGCACATAGGTATCAGGCACTGCACCAAGCAAGCTAGGCAGTCTCCCCTTCACAGTCTGGAGGGGAAGAAGGACGACTGGAGTCATAGACGATAATAAAAAATGTGAGCCAGGGTTGAGTGGTGGTGGCAGTGGCACACACCTTTAATTCTAGCCTGCATTTTGGGAGGCAGAAGGCAGGTGGGTCTCTGTGAGTTCGAGGCCAGCCTGGTCTACAGAGCAAGTTCCAGGACAGACACAGAGAAACCCACTCACAGACAAACACAAAACCCAACAAAGCAAAACAACAACAACAAAGCGACAGAAGTCTAGGGCATGGAAAGGATGTGAGGCCAGGTTGATGGTGGCTGATGTCTAGATTCCTGCCTTTGCTGCAGGTGTAGGCACTGGGGCCACTGTTTAAGCTGGAAAATCTGGGAAGGCAGAACCTTGTAGCTGTCTGCCTGGGTCCCCTAGGACCGGGACAGAGCAGAAGCAGGGGGACAGTGAACTAAAAACTGCTAAACCAGTAACAGTCATTGAGCTGTGGCTCCTGTCCAGATCCCTTAAAAGAGGAAGATGAGGAGTGGTTCAGAAAATAAGTTTGCAGCTTCAAGAAGCCCCATGGTTACTCAATGCCCACAAATGGGTGGCCAAGACTTCCCAGTTACCCAATGGGCCCCAGAAGTCAGCTACCACTCTCCTGACACCTTCCAACTAATGCTGACTGCCAAGGCGTATGTATTTGGACACAGGCAACGGGACACTCAGGGACATTCTGGGACCATGAGTATGGGCTCCATGATTTGCTAGAAGCCTTTTTGAAACTAGGAAGGGAAAGCCCCAAAACAAAATAGCCCTGTGAAGTCTCTTTGTCCCCAGAGGTAGGCCTGGTTCCTGCACTCAGCAGTGTGTATCTCTGTAGCACACACACTCCCCTTATCGCCCTTCAGGACTGGATGTAACTACTTACATCCAAGGACAGGACTGGCCATTACCCTTGGCATCCCCAGCACCTGACCCAGATAGCCAGAAAGTGTTTCAGTTTCGTATAGAGACAGATAGGTCCTGACTGCAAGAGGCTTGTCTTCCCACCTCCAGAAGTCCCCCAGGAGCTGCTCAAACGCCAGGTGAGGATGCTCAGGGTCATAGCCCCGAGTGGATGTACCAAGGCCTTAAAAGCATCTGGTTCTAGAAGTGCAGAGGCACCAACTTGATGCCTATCATCCACCCTCTGCAGTTAATATCTGGTGGCTTCAAACTTGAAGTATCTTTGAATCTGAAGGCTACAGAGCCTCTTTGCTACCCTGCCTTTCAGACCCTGATCACAAATGCCCTCAGCAACAGGAACTCCCCCAATCTTGGACCTGAGGTTCTGTGACTGCCATGAGGGTTTCTTTTCTCTGTCCCAGGGCCAAAAATAGCTCACTGAAGCCAGGACAGAGGTTAGGGCAGGGACTCTGTCATGCTTGAGTGTTAAGAAGTCAGCAGGAGGGCACTTCTCCAAAGCCACAGTGACAGTGTCATCATGGATTATTATTACCTAACCACCTGTGGGCCACAGCAAGGCCACTTACAAGGAGGATGCAGTGCTGTCAGCTATTCCGAGCCAGCAAGCAAAGGCGGTTAAGCGCACCTGCACAAACAAGTTAAACACACCTGCACAGACAAGTTAAGCATACCTGCACAGACAAGTTAAGCACACCTGCACAGACAAGTTAAGCACACCTGCACAGACAAGTTAAGCATACCTGCACAGACAAGTTAAGCACACCTGCAGACAAGTTAAGCACACCTGCACAGACAAGTTAAGCACACCTGCACAGACAAGTTAAGCACACCTGCAGACAAGTTAAGCACACCTGCACAGTCAAGATAAGCACACCTGCACAGTCAAGTTAAGGGCATCTGCACAGACAAGTTAAGCACACCTGCACAGACAAGTTAAGCACACCTGCACAGAAAAGTTAAGTACACCTGCACAGTCAAGTTAAGCACACCTGCACAGAAAAGTTAAGTACACCTGCACAGACAAGTTAAGCACACCTGCACAGTCAAGTTAAGGGCATCTGCACAGACAAGTTAAACACACCTGCACAGAAAAGTTAAGCACACCTGCACAGAAAAGTTAAGCATACCTGCACAGACAAGTTAAGTATACCTGCACAGATAAGTTAAGCACACCTGCACAGACAAGTTAAGCACACCTGCACAGTCAAGTTAAGTACACCTGCACAGACAAGTTAAGCACACCTGCACAGTCAAGTAAAGCACACCTGCACAGACAAGTTAAGTACACCTGCACAGAAAAGTTAAGTACACCTGCACAGAAAAGTTAAGCACACCTGCACAGACAAGTTAAGTGCACCTACACAGACAAGTCATGAGACCTGCTACTAAATTTTTCTGAGCCTCAGTTTTTTTTCTTTTCTTTTCCTTCTTTCTCTTTCTTTTTTTTTGTCTCCACCCCCAACTTTTCAGATAGGGTCTTGTGTATCCCAGGCTGGCCTCACACTTGATGACCTTACACTTTTGAGCCTCTGCCTTTACCTCTTTGGTGCTGGGATTTTAAGTAAGGACCAACACACATAGTTTTATATGGTGCTGGGGAGGTCCAGGCCTTCATGAAAGCTAGACACTCTGTCTTGTTAGGGTTACTGTTGCTATGATGAAACACCATGACCACATGTATCTTGGGGAAGTAAGGGTTTATTTGACTTACACTTCCATATGAACAGAAAATCAAGCTGGGCAGGAACCTGGAGGCAGGGACTGATACAGAGACCACAGAAGGCTTACCTCTGCTTACCAGCTTGTTTCTCATGACTTGCTCAGACTGCTTTCTTATAACACTCAGGAGGACCACCAGCCCAGGGATGGTACTACCTACAATGGACTGGGCCCTCATCCATCAATCACCAACTAGGAAAATGTTTTACAGGCTTGCCTACAGCCCAATATTATGGAGACAGTTTCTCAGTGCTCTCCTCTCAGATAACTCTAGCTTTATGTCATTCTCTCTCTCTCTCTCTCTCTCTCTCTCTCTCTCTCTCTCTCTCTCTCTCTCCCCTCCTTTCTTTTTTTCTTTCTCTTTTTGGTTTTTCGAGACAGGGTTTCTCTGTAGCTTTGGAGCCTGTCCTGAAACTAGCTCTTGGAGACCAGGCTGGCCTCAAACTCACAGAGATCTACTTGCCTCTGCCTCCCGAGTGCTGGGATTGAAGGCAGGCACCACCACCGCCCAGCCTCCACCCCCCCTTTCTTAATGTGTAGCACAGGCTATCCTGGTGGTGGCCTCAAATTATTGGCAATTCTTTTGCCTTCATTCCTGAATGAGATTATAGGTGAGCCATTACACAAGTCTCTTTCTTTTCTTATTATTTTTGCTTTGTTTCTTTTTTTTTTTTGACTCAGTATCTCATGTAGCTAAGCTGAACTCAGACACCTTATACAGCCAAGGATGGCACTGATGTCCTGTTCCTTCTCCCTCCACCTCCCAGGGGTTGGGATTGAGGCCTATGTCTCCATGCCTACCAGGCCCATTTTTGCTCACACAGTATAGCCTAGGCTGGCCTTCAGTAAGTGGATTGAATGATTTTGTGCACAGGATCAGTCCAGTACTCTTGTGTGTCCTCTGGAGACAGTGTGGGCCACACACAGCTCATAGTTCTCTGGAAACCTCCTGAAGGCCTCAACAGCCACCTTATGGTAGAGGGAGAACAAGCCTGTGGAACTTCGGCAATTGCCCAACACTTCAGGCTGCACCTGCCTCATGACTTCCCCTGGGTCTTTCTACCAGGGAGGGAGGGAGAGAGAGAGAGAGAGAGAGAGAGAGAGAGAGAGAGAGAGAGAGAGAGAGAGAGAGAGAGAGAGGAGCACCAGTTGCCCAGTTGCTCTTCCTCCAGAACTGTTTAGTTGTAAAGGTCTTCATGTTGGCCGTCTTTGATTACTGAAATTTCCCAAGTGCCTGTGCCTGTTGGGAGCAGGACGGATGGTATGACCCGAGAGAGGCACACTGAAGGTGGAAGAGGTCTGGGGACACCAAAAAGCCAGCGTCTGGCTGGAAGAGGGCTGGGGGAGACACTACAGAGCCAGCGTTCAGCTCGAAGTGGTCAGGCAGACTGGCAGCCCACAAGTCCTGAGGTCCAGGGGTTCACAAGGGCAACATTTTGCCCTCGTGTGACTGTTGAAAGTATCTCTACACTGCAGAACTCTTGAAAACTACAGAAAGGTATAAACTGGAAACAAAAATTTCCACCGTTCTGATTTATACAGGGAATCAGTGTTAGGATTTGGTGTGGGGCTGAGACTGTGCTCTAGCTGACAGAGTGTTTGGGGAGAATGCAGACGCGCTGGCACATTCTTGTAATTCCAGCACCAGGAAGGCAGAGGATAAGGGGTTCAAGTATATACTCATCTACATGGTGAGTTTGAAGGCAGGATAAGACTTGGTTGCAAAAAATAAAATATAAAAATAAAAAAGCTAAATAAATAAATAAAGCAAGGCCAGGTGTGGATGCACCTTTGACCTCAACACCCAGGAGACAGAAGCAAGCAAATCTCTCTGAGTTGAAGACCAACTTGGTTAAGTGGATTCCAGACCAGTCAGGGCTACATGTTTCTGAATTTTTAGCAACAATTAGATTTGAATTCCATTCTGTTCAGCCTACCACTCTCTCACAGCCCTTAACTGTGGAAATTTAACTGTCTCCTCTCAGGAAAGAAGCGGGAGGGTGAAGGCGGGACAAAGCGAACCCTCAAAGGGCTGGGAAGTTGACTCAGATTAAGAGCGCTGTCTGTTTTTCCAGAGCACCCCAGTTCCCAGCAACCAGAGGGTGGCTCAAAACCTGGAACTCCAATTCCAGGGATCTGACACCCTCTTCTGACCTCCTTGGGCACCAGGCATGCACAGTGCACATATATACATGTAGGCAAACCAGTCATACACATAGATAAAATAAATAAATCTTTAAAAATTATTTAAAAAATAACCTCAAGTACATTTATTCTTTCTACCCCCTGTCTCCCTTCTCCTAGCAAGTCTGTTTCTCAGTGTTAAAAAGCCATATACAGACAACTATCTGTCAGGGTCACCCAGGCACCCTGATGTCCTTCTGAGTCTTTCTCCTACTTGCTCCACATACCCAGTCTCAAACAGAAAGAATTGAGTCCTGGTTGGGGAAATTCCCCGTCTTCAGGGCCAGCCCTGTGGACCCTGGCCTGAAGAGACCCTGTTCCAGCCCTTCTGCCCTCTGGTCAGGAGATGACGTCCAGGCCTCTGTAGCATATTCATTTTCTCTTCACTCAGAGTGCACTCTGACCATCAGAGAGGTTCCAGAGATCCAAGGGAATGTGGTGTGTGGAAGAGGGGCTTGGAGAAGACCTCTTTCTCCATTTCGCCTGTGGTGCCACAGGGCAGCCCCACCTTGGCTCTGTGACAGTTCTATTTGAGCCCTGGGCTCCCCGCCCCCCATCATTTGTAGTTAAACTAGCTGGTTAAGCTTCACTGTCAACTTGACTGGATTTAGAATCACACACCTCTGGGTGTGACTGCCTGCAAGGGAGCTTCCAGAGAGCGTTAACTGAAGAAGGAAGGCCAACCCTGAATGCAGAATCAGAGGCACCGTCCTATGGTGTGAGGCCAAGGATGGGAAAAACGAGCTGAGCTGAATGTTCATTCCTTCCTGACTGTGCATACCATGTAACCAATCTCCTTGTACCCCGTGACTTCCCCTCTAGGATGGGCTGTACCCTCAAAGTGTGGCCAAAACAAGCCTTTCCTTCCTTATGTTGCTTCTGCAGGGCATTTGCCACAGCAAGGAGGGTAACACACACAGTTTGCCCCCCTCCTGTGCTTGGAGAACTTTCTAAAGAACCTACACGCAAGATGCAATGTGATGCTTTGCCACTTTATAGATATTTGCATCTGGCCTCTTTACATATTTGCATTGTGAGTCTTAACTTTCTTTCCTGGTCTCTTGTCATTTGCGACTTGATGTTTGTGCACCTGCCTTTATCAAGCTGATTGACACATGTTAACATGAACTTGGTCTGGGGCAGAACTCTCTTCTGGCAGGGCTCAGAGATGTAAGTGTAATAAGAGTCTGGAGCAATAGCCCCATCTTTTAAAATTCGATCAAGCATTACTAGCTAGCTAAAGAGCTGAAATCAGATCCTCAAGCAAATACTCTTACAGGAATGTTCACGGCAGCACTGTTGACACAGCCTAAAGGCTGAGAGAACCCAAATGTTCCTTAATGACTGAGTGGTGCATATACAATGTATCAACCATCAGCAAGAATGAACAGGTAGTTCCACCTCATGGATGACCTTCAAAAGCATTATACTACCTGAAAGGAGCCAAAAAAGAAAAAGGAAAAAAAAAGGTGGTCTCATTACAAAAACTTAATTTACATAAAATATCCAGAATATTTTATAGATATTTTATTCATTTTATTTTATTTATTTTATTTTATGTATAGAAAAAAACAAAACAAAACCGAAATTGGTGGTTGGCAGGGACTGAGAGGAGGAAGACACAGGAGGGACTGTTGATGGGTTTTCAGTGTTCCTCATGATGGCAAAAATGAGGGCTGGAGAGATGGCTACTCTTCCAGAGGACACAGGCTTCCCATACCCACATAGTGATTCACAACTACAGGGATTGAACACCGTCTTTTGACCCCATACATCATGCAGGCAGCTGCACCAACATACATGCAGGCAAAATATCCATATTCATGAAAATTGAAATAAATGCTGGTTTTCTTTTTTGTTTGTTTTGTTGTTGTTGTTGTTTTGTAACTAAACAAAGATGGTGGTTATACAATGCTGTGTCTGTGTGTATGTAGAAAAGCCTCTGAACTATATACTTAAAGTTTCATGTTTTGGGTGCCACCTCTATAAATAATGTATTTACAGCTGGGTATGGTGGTGCATGCCTTTAGTCTCAGCATTTGGAAAACAGATGCAAGAAGGTCTTTGCGAGTTCAAGGACAGCCTGGTCTACGGAGCAAGAGTTCCAAGTCAGCCAGAGCTACACAGTGACTTCTGCTCCCTCACCTCCAAAAGAAGGAGGAGAAGAAGAAGAGGAGGAGGAAAAAAATCAAGTCATACACTCTTGTGCTCTGCACTGGGGTATCTTTACAAAATATGACCTCTACCAAAATTAGTCCTAAGCTTCTGAGTTGAGGCATCTAAATCTGGAACTCAGATTCAGCCCTTTGAGATTCACTTTCTTTGTGGGTTTGCCCACGAGTTATTGTTATCGTTCTAGGCTGGTCTCAGCACTTGGGGACTACATTGCTTTAGTAACCCTACCCCCTCTCTGAGATGGCTTCCAGAAGCTGAAGAAAGCTTTGAACTTACTGTGTAATCAAGACTGACTCTGAGCCTCTGCTCCACCTATACCCACCTCACACGTGCTCTGCTCCACCTGTACCTGTATTTAGTGCAGAATTGTAAATCAATCCAGGGACTTTTATGGGTGCTAGGCGAGATTCGAACAACTGAGCTGTATCTCCACCACCCCTGCCCCCAGTCCCCTTTTGGTTTCTTTTCTCTGAAAGAAACCTGAGAGTCTACGCCAGACACACTGATAGCACGTGGCTTTGCTCTGATGCAACGAGAGTAACACTTTATCTCTGTAATCTCCCCCCCTCCCAGAACACAGGACCGCGGGCTACTCATGAGACATACCCAAGTTGAGCAACCATCTACACAACAAATTCTCAAATGCTAAAGCTGAGCTGGGCATGGTGTAATACACCCATGGTCCTAATACTGGAAAGGTTGAGGCAGGAGGGTGCCCCATGAATTTGAGGTCAGTATGGGACACACAGCAATACATAGTGTTTTTCCTGCTTTTCAGCCTTTGTGTGTGTGTGTGTGTGTGTGTGTGTGTGTTCAGAAGAGAGAGTCAGATCCCCAGGAACTGGAGTTGCAGGCAGCTGCTGGGAACCCAACTTGGGTCCTTCACAAAGGTAGAAGGTACTCTACTGCTGAACCACCTCTCTACTTTTCTTAATAATTTTCTGCATTTATTATTGATATATTAGGGGGTGGCTAGCATACTTTTGCCAAAGTGCATGTGTGGAAATCAAAGATCAATCTTTGTGTTGGGATTAAAGGTGTGTGCCACCACACCCAACTACTCTCTTTTTTTTTCTTTTTTCTTTTAAGGACTTTATCCTTCTTTAAAAAAAAACTTTTCTCAAAAGCATTTGTTCAACTATGTTTATAGCAGCATTATTTGTAATAGCCAGAACCTGGAAACAACCTAGATGCCCTTCAGTGGAAGAATGGATGAAGAAAGTGTGGAATATAAACATATTAGAGTACTACTCGGCGGTAAAAAACAATGACATCTTGAATTTTGCATGCAAATGGATGGAAATAGAAAACACCATCCTGAGCGAGGTAACCCAGGCCCAAAAAGATGAACATGGGATGTACTCACTCATAATTGGTTTCTAGCCATAAATAAAGGACATCGAGCCTATAATTCGTAAAAAAATCCTAGAGAAGTTATATAAGAAGGTGAACCCAAAGAAAAACATATAGTTATCCTCCTGGATATTGGAAGTAGACAAGATTGCCGGACAAAAAATGGGAACATGGGGGTGGGGTGGGATGGGGGGATGGGGGGATGGGGAGAGAAAAGTGTGAAGTGGAGGATGGGAAGAGCTTGGGGGAATAGGATGGTTGGGATATAGGAAGGGTGGATATGGGAACAAGGAATTATATATCTTAATTAAGGGAGCCATTCTAGGGTTGGCAGAGACTTGACTCTAGAGAGGTTCCCAGGTGTCCAGGAAGACACCCCCAGCTAGTTCCTAGGGCAGCTGAGGAGAGGGTGCCAGAAATGTCCAGATCCTATTGTCATACTTATGAATATCTTGCATATCACCATAGAACCTTCACCTGGCATTGGATGGAGAAAATGACAGAGCCCCACATAGGAGAACCAGACTGAGCTCTCAAGGTCCTGATGAGGAGCAAAAGGAGGGAGATCATGAGCAAGGAAGCCAGGACCATGAGGAGTGCTTTTACCCATTGAGACGGTGGGACAGATCTAAGGGGAGACCACCAAGTCCAGTCGGAATGGGACTGATGGAACAGGGGACCAAACCGGACTCTCTGAATGTGGCTGACGGTGGAGGAGGACTGAGAAACCAAGGACAATGGCAATGAACATGAACTCTACAGCATGGACGGGCTCACTGTGAGCCTTGTCAGTTTGGTTGCTCACCTTCCTGGACTTAGGGGGAGCTGGGAGGACCTTGGACTTAACATAGTGAAGGGAACCCTGATGGCTCTTTGTCTTTGGAGAGAGGTGGAGTGGGGGTATGGGTGGAAGGGAGGGGAGGGAAGGGGGAGGAGGAGGGGAGGAGATGGAAATCTTGAATAAAAAAAATGAGGGAAAAAAAAAACTTTTCTCCCAAGCTCGTATATATTTTTAAACACACAGTAAACTGTTTAGAGGTTTTCTTCACCTTTGAATCTATCTTTACTGTATACCTCTCTTTTTCTGACCACATGAGTCTTTAATTTGCTAAGCAACATGGCTAGGATTAAAGCCATGACTTTGACAGCTGGATCCAACCCATTCTTTAGCTTTCTGAGATTCCATTCTCATGGTGGAGGTAGAGGACAAAGCCATGTTTATTGCCACAACTCTATGGAGTTTCAAGGTCCCTGCCACCACCAAAAAGAATGTGGTCAGCTTTTCATCAACACCATTTAAGTGTTTTGTGGCAGGACCCCTTAAAAGAGCTGCAAGGTTTTGCAGCTAATGCTGAGTCAGGAAGCGTCTCTTAAATGAGAGCACTTGCCTCTAGCAAGCAGAGCCCACCCAAGAAAGTGCTGCTATCAATAAGTCTTGCTTAACACTGTTATTTTGTGTCTAGAATTATTTCCCAAGCTCCCTCAGATTCTGTGTGGATGCAGTTGTCCACATGCTGGGCACCATTCTGTTGACTGAGTTTTCTGTCCTGCCCAGTTCCAGAAGTCCTTAAGTCCCAAGGAAATCACACAGAGGTCTACATTAGTTATAGACTGATTGGCTTCTTATTAACTCTTGTATTAGTCCATAATTCTTGTCTGTGTTAGCCACGGGGCTTGGTACCTTTTTTGGTGAGGCAGTCACACCTTGTGTCCTCTGCAGACTGAAACTTCCCTCTTTCCAGAATTCTCATTGCCCCACCTCTATTTCCTGCCTGGTTGCCCTGCCTATACTTCCTGCCTGGCTACTGGCCAGTCAGCATTTTATTAAAAATAAATACAAGTGACAGGATAAAAGGCCATTGTCCCACAGCACCTTTGGGAGTCAGTTATCTCTTTCCACCACGTGGAACCCATGATCAAACTCAGGCTTGACACCAGGCACCATTACCCACTGAGCCATCTCTCCAGTCCTGCCTTGTTGTTTTGAGGCAGAGCCTCTCACTGGGACTTGCCAATTCAATTTAGCTAGGCCAGCTGGCCAGCAAACCTCAGGAATCCACTTTTTTCAGATCCCCCACGCTGGGATTATAAGTACATGCCACCACCCTGGACTCTTAGTTTCCTAGGGATTGAATTCAGGTCCTCATGTTTTCAAGACAAGCACTTCACTGACTGAGAGCTATTTCCCCAGCCCTCTTCTTCGCTGTCTTAGTGACTGCTCTTGGTTGGGGGTGAAGGGAAGTCATCCTGCACCTACAGCAGGATGAAACTGAAGATGATGAAGTTGATGAAGCTGAGGCGCCAACTTGTTACGCAAGGGTTGAAAATATGTGATGGGCACAGGCTGACCCTGATGTTGACCAGACGGGGCAGGGTCCCATCCCAACTTCCAGGAGATTGGTTGGCTAATACTGGTGTGCACCACTACAGTGGGAGTAAATCTGCACTGGGTACAAGATGTGGAAAATACTAGAGAATGCACGCTGGCTGCTACTTATTCCCGTGATTCTGTTGTCATTAGAAGGAAAGCAAAACAGACTGGTGCAAAATTTCTTTATATCAAAACAGACAGAGTTTGTTTTCAAAACACAAAGTGAAACTGTCAGTGTTATAAAAAATACAAGGGAAGTCCATGCAAGTATCCAGACCATTATAAAGGTGAGTAGAAATAAAGACAAAATGTAATGTGGTATGTTGGATAGGATCTGGGACACAAGAGAGACATTAGGTAAAAATAGAGGCCACTCCGGGGTAAGTGTGGTAGCACACACATGTAATTCTAGCACTTAAGAGATCGAGACAGCTGGGTGGTGGTGGCACTCGCCTTGTATCCCAGCCTTCAGAAGGCAGAGGCAGGCAAATCTCTGTGAGTTCAAGGCCAACCTGGTCTATAAAGTGAGTTTCAGATAGCCAGGGCCGTTACACAGAGAAAGCCTGTCTCGGGAAATACATACATACATACATAATACATACATACATACATACATACATACATACATAAGAAGAGAGACCAAGCAGGAGAATCACCGAGTCTGAAGCCAGTGTAGGTTAAACAGTAAAGCCCTAACTCAAATAACAAATGTAGCTCAAATTTCTAATTGTTATTAATAAAAACCTGGAGTCAGATATTAGGGGGTAAAAGCTGAAAGATCAGAGAAGCAGAGCAGCCAGCCACTAGAGTTCTTTTTTCCTCTACCAAATTTTCTGACCGAAGTGGGAAAGATCCCATCTCCACGAACCCTCAGACTGAATGCCTGAGCTCATTCTCCCGCCTCATATCCTCTCTCTGTCTGGCTATATCACTTCCTGTCTTTACCTCCCTCGTGCTGGGATAAAGGTGTGAGCCACCGCTGCCTGGCCTCTATGGCTAACTAGTGTGGCTGGCTCCTGATCTTCAGGCATGCTTTATTTGTTAAAGCACAAGCAAAACATCTCCATAACTAGCAACAACAATAATAATAAGCTAAGACAATACAAAAGAAATATAAACCAATTAGTAGTAATAATGTAACAGTATTGGCTCATTAGTTACAATGACTGTAAGACAGCAGCAACAAAAGACACTGGCTAGAAACACAAGAATTCTTGATACTGACTTTGTAATTGTTCTGTAACTGTTAAAACTATTGTTCCCCGAAGGCAAATGCAGGCAGATATCTGAGTTTCAGGCCAACCTGGTCGATAGAGCAAGTTCTAGGACATTTGGGGCTACACAGAGAAACCCTGTCCCCCCAAAAGCAAACAAAAAGGCACTCATCCACTATTCTTTTAAAAGGTGGTGAGCTGATTCAGCCAGGAAAGTGCTTTCTTCCATGCTTGATGACCTGAGGGAGAAAACAGCTACTGCAAATTGTCACACACACACACACACACACACACACACACACACACACACACACATGCACCCACAAGAAAATAAATGTAATTAAAAGTGAAACAAGAGGAGGACCTTGGTCTTAACATAGAGTAGGGAACCCTGATGGCTCCTTGGCCTGGAGAGGGAGGGAGGGGAGGTATGGGTGGAGGGGAGGGGAGGGAAGGGGGAGGAAGAGGGGAGGAGATGGAAATTTTTAAATATAAAAAAATAAACCATGAAAAAAAAAGTGAAACAAGACTTTTTGTTTGGTTTGGTTTTTTGAGACAGAGTGTCTCAGTGTAGCCCTGGCTGTCCTGGAACTCCCTTTGTAGACCAGGCTGGCTACATACTCACAGAGAAAACAAGACTTATTTATTTCTAATTTTATTTAAATTTTTTTTCTCTTAAGAATAGTCTTAGCTGGGGACTAGCTTGGTGATGAAGTTCTTGCATACACTTATAATGATTTGCTTCAATTCTCAGACATTAGAATGAAAACTGTCTTAAAATGCATCTTTAAAACACTAACCAAAGAAATGAACTTTAAGTATTTGAAGAAAGAAATTGAAAAAGATACCAGAAAATGGAAAGATCTCCCATGCTTTTGGATAAGTAGGATCAACATAGAAAGAACATCAATCCTACCAAAAGCAATCTATAGATCCAATGCAATCCTCATCAAAATCCCAAAACAATTCTTCACAGACCTTGGAAGAACAATAATCAACTTCATATGGAAAAACAAAAGACCCAGAATAGCCAAAACAATCCTGTACAATAAAGGAACTTCATAAAAACAGAGAGGTTGACCAATGGAATCAAATTGAAGACCTGGATGTTAATCCACATACCTATGAACATCTGATTTTTGACCAAGAAGTTAAAATTATACAATGGAAAAAAAAGTATTTTCAACAAATGGTGCTGGCATAACTGGATGTCAACAGGTAGAAGAATGAAAATAGATTCATATCTATCCCCATGTACAAAACTCAATCCAAATGGATTAAAGACCTCAATATAAATCTGACCACACTGAACCTGACAGAAGAGAAAGTGGGAAGTAGTCTTCAATGTATGGGCACAGGAGACCACTTCCTAAAATACAACACCAGTAGCACAGACAATAAGAGCAACAATAAATAAATGGGACCTTCTGAAACTGAGAAGTTTCTGTAAAGCAAGAGACACAGTCAATAAAACAAAAAGTAGCCTACTGAATGGGGAAAGATCTTCACCAACCCTACACTAGACAAAGGACTGATCTCCAAAATATATAAAGAACTCAAGAAATTAGACATTAAAATTCTAAATAACCCAATTAAGAATGGGGTATGGAACTAAACAGAAAATTATCAGCAAAAGAATCTCAAATGGCCAAAAGATACTTAAGGAAATGTTCAAAAAGTGATGGCTAAATCCTTAGCCATCAGGGAAATGCAAATCAAACAACTCTGAGATACCATCTTACACCTGTCAGAATGTCTAAGATCAAAAACACTAATCGTAACTTATGCTGGAGAGAATGTGGATTGCTGGTGGGAATGCAAACTTCTACAACCACTTTGGAAATCAGTATGGCAGTTTCTCAGAAAACCTACCTAGGGAATCAACCTACCTCAGGACCCAGCAATACTACTCTTGGGCGTATACCCAAAAGATGTTCAATAATACTACAAAGATATTTGTTCAACTACATTCATAGCAGCATTATTTGTAATAGCCAGAACCTGAAAACAACCTAGATGCCCCTCAACCGAATAATAGATAAAAAAATATGTGGCACATTTACACATTATAATACTAATCAGTGGTAAAAACAATGACATCTTGAATTTTGCATGCAAATAGATGGAATTAGAAAACACTATCCTGAGTGAGGTAACTCAGACCCCAAAAGATGAATATGGTATGTAGTCACTCATAAGTGGATACTAGCTATAAACAAAGGATATTGAGCCTATAGTTCATGATCCTAGAGAAGCTAAGTAATAAGGTGAAACCAAAGAAAAACATATATAGATCCACCTAGAAATTGGAAACAGACAAGATCGCCTGGCAAACTGGGAGCATAGGGGTGGGAGAAGGGAGGGTGGAAGAGGAGGGGAGAAGGAAAGGGGTGAGGAGAACTTGAGGGAATGGGATAGTCGAGATGGAGGAAGGACAGAGATGAGAACAAGGAAAGAGATATCTTGATTGAGAGAGCCATTATAGGGTTAGCAGAAACCTGGGTCTAGAGAAATTCCCAGGAATCCACAAGGATGACCCCAGTTAAGATCCTAAGCAACAGAGGAGAGGGGACCCGATCTTGACTTGCGCTGTAGTCAGACTTAAACTTTCTTAAACATCACCATAGAACCTTCATCCAGCAACTGATGGAAACAGAGGCAGAGACTCACATCAGAGCACTGGACTGAGCTCCCAAAGTCCAGCTGAAGAGTGGGAGGAGTGAGAGTATGAACAAGGAGGTCAAGACCATGATGGAGACACCCCTAAAACAGTTTACCTGAGCTAATGGGAGCTCATCAACTCCTGTCAAACAGGAAAGGAAAAAGCATAGGTCCAAACTAGCTCCTGTGAATGTGGTTGACAGTTGCATGACTGAGGAAGACTGAGGGGCCACTGGCAGTGGCACCACAATTTATCCCTACTGCATGTACTGGCTTTTTGGGAACCTCTTCTCTTTGGATGGATACTTGCTCAGCCTAGATATAGTAGGGAGGGCCTTAGTCCTTCAACAAAGCAATGTGCCTTACCCTATCTGAGGATTAGATGGGTGTGCGTGTGTGTGTGTGTGTGTGTGTGTGTGTGTGTGTGTATAGAGGGAATGGGAGGAGGGGAGGGAATGGGAACTTAGATTGGTACATATAATGAAAAAAGATTGTTTTCTTTAAAAGAAAAAGTAAATATAAAATAAAATGCATCCTTGAAATTTTTAAAAAATTATTAAAATTGTGTTAACCTTTATTTATTCATTTGTTTGTCTGTTTTTTGAGACAGGGTCTTACTATGTTGCTGTCTAACTGTCCTGGAACTCATCCTGTAGACCAGGTTGACCTTGAACTCACAGAAATGCACCAACCTACCTCTGCTCCCAAGTGCTGGGATTAAAGGTATACACTACAACATCTTTTTTTTGTTTTTTTTTTTTTTTTTTTTTTTTTTTTTTTGTTTTTTTGTTTTTTTGTTTTTCGAGACAGGGTTTCTCTGCAGCTTTTTTTAAAGAGCCTGTCCTGGAACTAGCTCTTGTAGACCAGGCTGGCCTCGAACTCACAGAGATCCGCCTGCCTCTGCCTCCCGAGTGCTGGGATTAAAGGCGTGCGCCACCACCGCCCGGCCACACTACAACATCTTGCTGTGTTATATTAAAATTTAAAAATTCATGCTTCCATGTGTTTGATTCCCAGCACCACCCAAACCAAAAACAAAACAAATCATCTTCTCAAAAATTCTTAAATGGGCTGGAGAAACATTTCAGTAGTATTGGTTGTGTTCCAGAGGACCTGGGTTCAATTTCCAGCATCCACCTGGTAGCTCACACATACCTCCACACCAGGTCAGACACCCTATTCTGGCTTATGCAGGCAACTCTCATACCCTTAAAAAAATTAAACATTCTTCAACAGCCTAAGCATGGTGGCATGTGCTCTCAATTCCAGCACTCGGAAGGCAAGAGGCTGGCAGATTTCCATGAGTTCAAGGCTAGCCTGATCATCAGAGAAAGTTCCAGGATAGGCTCTGAAGCCTGTCTTGGAAAATCTGTCTTGGAAAAACAAAACAAAACAAAATACCATTCTCCAGGTACTGACAGTCTCAAGGAGACTCCATTTTCAAGTCTCCAGATTTCCTCTTTACTAGACCATTTCATGGGGGGCATCCCTGTGAATGCTTTGCGGTAAGCTCAAGAGAGTCTGTGCAAGGCTACTGTGTCACATTACTCTGCAGAGACCCTGCTTTCCTAATCACAAATCTTGTCCATGGGATGTCAGCCTTGCCCAAAGGAGTGTAGCCTCACCACAGATAGTAACAATCTAAGTCACCAGCAGAATCATATCACTTAATCTGGCATAATACCCATGTACTTTCCTGCCCACTGACCCTGGGGCCATTTCCTTCTCTAGCGTGCAAGCATTCCCTCACTTTTAAGTAAGTAGGGATCACATGATGCTTTGGGCGGTACTTTCCTCAGACACAGATGTAGGTCAAATCTGAATAGTGATGAAGAAATATGGTTTGCAAGAGACAACTTCAATTTCCAATTCCTATTCTATCACAAGTTAATTATTTTTCTTAGCCCTATAGCCCTTGATTTCCACAAGTATAAAATAAATGTGATGATGATATTTATTGTAGATGAACATTGAAGGACTAGGTGAACTGATTAGTGTAACATGCTAAGAACATACCTGATACAAAGCAATCATCTCAACACGGTGTCTGACTCACATGGCCAGCTCCCCTCAGCTCGCAGGCATTGGATGCTGTTAGGTTGAGGAGGAGCCTGGACCAATAAGCATAGGCTGGAGTATCCTATTCACCTGTCAAACCTGCAGGCAAATTCCGTGAATGGAGGGTCTAACCCGCTGCTCGGCAGTTCTCATAGCTCATCATGCTGCAGGCTGGCTCTCCTTCTCCAGGTGTGCCCATTTCTGTAACACTGCTGACAGTAACAGTGTGAACACAGCTGTGAACTCCACTGTTCTCAGGGTTACAGTTCAGCCCCAGAGCCCCTGGTGAGCATCTTGGGGGCAGGAAGATCTGAAGCCTACTCATCCCAGCCTCCACAACCTGAACCTACTGTCCTTCTAGCCTCTCTTAAGTGTAAGAAAGGAAAGATCAGGCTGAAGAGATGGCTCAGTGGTTAAGAGCATTGCCTGCTCTTACAAAGTCCTGAGTTCAATTCCCAGCAACCACATGGTGGCTCACAACCATCTGTAATGAGGTCTGGTGCCCTCTTCTGGCCTGCAGGCATATGAGCAGACAGAATACTGTATACATAATAAGTAAATAAATAAATATTTTTTAAAAAAGAAAGGAAAGATCAAGATAAGGAACCTGGTAAAGTCTGCCTTATACACCTGCTGTGACTATCCCCATGGAGAGATACCACTTCCTGATTAAGGAAGTGTCAACAATACTCCAAAGTCATCGAGAGCCATTGTCCTGAGCAGGCAAGATGGCCCAGTGGGTAAGAGAACCTGATGCCAAAACTGGCAACCTGGGGTCAGTCTGGGAATCCACAAAGCACACAGAGAGAGTCGTTCTCTGAACTCCACATGTGTGCTGTGTGTCACCCCAAACAAACACAAACCCTTCCTTCCTTCCTTCCCTCCCTCCTTTCTTCCTTCCTTCCCTCCTTCCTTCCTTTCTTCCTTCTAAAAGAACATGAGAGCTGGGCTATGGTGGCCCACAACTTTAATTCCAGCACTCGGGAGGCAGAGGCAGGTGGATCTCTGTGAGTTCGAGGCCAGCCTGGTCTACAAGAGCTAGTTCCAGGACAGGATCCAAAGCTACAGTGAAACCCTGTCTCAAACAAAACAAAACAAAACAAAACAAACAAACAAAAAAAACATGAGAGCTTGGGGCATGCCTTTAATTCTAGCACTCAGGAGGCAGAGACAGGTAGATCTCTGTGAGTTCAAGGCCAGCCTGGTCTACAGAGGACAGCTAGGGTGAGAGGGAGAGGACCCTGTATTGAAAACCAAAAAAATGAACAAACAAAAAAGATTCTTCTTACATTATTAACAAAACCCTGATCACTTTACAGTGCCTCTAATTTGTAATTCACGAAGCAAATATGATTTATGGAATATATGTTCGATGTTGAAATAAGGAATTTCCACACATAATCTTAATTGAATCATCTCAAGTTCATGGTCTTAACACATAGCTCTGCCCAACCCTGGTCCAGGCGTGCAGATGTGCCTCCTCCTTCCCCTGACATTTACATCTTTTGTGGCTGTGTTTTTGTTACTGTGAGTTCTAGAGAGCCCTCTTGGGATGAGTGATAGAACAAAGTTGGGGACCTAGGATGCCGAGAGTCTCAGCTTTGCCATGACCTAAGCACTGGCGTTAATATCGGACCATGACCAGGAACACAGATGGGTTTCATGAGGGGACAAGGATGTTAGATAGTCTTCAGGTTCCTGCCAGGGTTTTTGGATAGCGCTAATGAGAAATTCATATGCTGCAGGAAAGTGGCACCTGTCATCAAAGCCACAGTCCATCATGATGTAGAAAACAAATGAGAGAGAGGACTAGCTAGGTCCTGCAGTCCAGAGGAGACAAGAGACAGGTGGAGGTTTTGGCTAGGAGCTGTCAAGGTCTCATGCATATCTGCATAGAGCAGTACTTTATAGTTGGCAGGGTCACTCTGGGCGAATCATAAGTAAATGCCTTGCATTCATCCCAGTGAGAACATGACCTGCACCAGGCACACCTTGAAAGATCCAGGACATCCAACAGGTCCAACACAGAGGGGACGTGGCCATGGCTTCTGGAGTCAATTGGAGAGCTACAAGGAAGCACAAAAGGGCTCACTCAGGGACAACAATCGGGCTGAGCCTGGAGCATCTCAGGGCAGCTATGGCTGGGCATTGTGTCCTGACTGACCAGTCTCAGCAGTGCACTGGCCTCCAGTACTGAACTTGGCCCACAGTAAATGCCTGGCAGACAGTGCTTAGAGGATAAAAGATGCTGCCTTTGAGACTATCGTGTATACCCAGGAATCTTGCCCTGCGGTAGCTGAACATTTTGGCTTGAGGTAGCAAAGCATGTCCAAGACCAGGTAGAGGTGGTGTGGGGGAGGGGAGCTAGTGAGAGCCTGGGCTGCAGAGGGATAATTTGTGTGCATGCAAAGCTGTCCCATGAGGGCTGGGAGCTGCATGATTCAGGGTAGGGCATTGAACTTCAGGAAGGGTGGGGAGACCAGAGAAAGCGCCAGTGAACCCCAGGAAGGGCTGACCACATCCCTGTGGTCCTGCTTCTTCCTTCCACAGTTTACAACTTCTGGGCAAAGGCCGTGCCAGAAACTCCCAGACAAGTAACAGCTTTGTTTACATCTGTAGCACACACTGCAAAGATTGAAGGAGTTAAAGTTGGAATGAATGTCTAACCGCCTCAAGTGAGCAACACCTCAGGAAAATGGATTTCCTCATACCCCAGCCCTGAACTGCTTCTTTAATCAATAGATGGTATCTGCAGGGGACCCGGCTTGTTCCATCTGGACTCAGTAGACACAAGCATTACTGTCACTGTACCATCACAGACCACGGTTGTGAAGGGGCCCGGGTAAACAAAAGCTCTAATCACAGGAACCCCTAGATAGGGTAGGAAGTCACTCCCCTTTTCTCAAGGAGTCTGGTGACTGGGATTAGCAATGAAGTTTCCCTGAGTACTGGGCTGTCAAGAGAGAGAGACAATGTAGCCAGACTGGTCCTCTCTGTGACGTTGGAGCCAGGCTGCACTGTTTCCCAGCCAACTGCTCTCTATCAGTCCATCTCCAAGGGCAGGTTCTCAGGTCAGGGCTAAATAGGACAATGAGGAAGGAGACCCAGCTCCTGCCCTCAGGAAATGCAGATCTCTAAGTAAGCCTGGGAGCAGGCTAGCTCTCAAGTCAAGCCTCCCAGGTCACAAGGTCACAGGATATAGCAGCACTACCTAGTTCAGTCTGTTTGCAAGGTGACATCTCAGTCCCCAGCCTGTCCTCCTCCATGCCAGCCACTACCCCTTCTTTCACAGAGAACCCTGGGCCTTCTCTTGCACTGGCATTGCCCTCTGGAATGTCTTCCTTCCACTCCAGTGCCCAGTCCTCTGGGAAGGCTATCTGCAGGCCCTCCCTACTCTGTTCTCTCTAAACTCTCACATTCCCCTCATGGCCAGGAAGTGTGCTCTATGGAGGGGTCCAAGGCACTAAGCCCCCAGTCACACTGACCAGCCAGTCCCTGCGAAAGGACAATGAAGGATCTTTCTACCATCCACACTCCCTGGAGGCTGGGCTATGTCTGTCCTCACTACTGCCCATAGAGTCCAGAGCCTGCTACAGGGAAGGTACTCAGCTGACTGAGTGGCTCTGGGGGAGAAATGTGACTGATTACACACTGGGGACTATAGTAAAGAGAGAGCCCCTACAGGAGGCTGGGGGACTTTACACAGGGTACAGTCCAGGGCGAGGATAGGGCCAAGTGAGGTGTGGAGGCAAGACTAAGAGCTGTGCGGGAGACATGGGTATGAAGTGTGTATGAAGTGTGTAGAGGTGAGCTGAATGGGGGCCAAGAGTTCAGGCGCTGTGTCTTGAAATCTCAGGGCCTCTCTGCCTATCTGCATAGCTGTAGTTCCCCAACCCCAAGTCTTCCCTCCCTTATTCCCCTGCCCTCCAACAACACGTGAAAGAAACTTGTGGATAAGGCACTAGAGGGCAACAAGCTAGGCAGTAAGGACTCTGGCTGAACCAGGGCAGGGGGATTTGAGTTAAGGACAACTTGAAACACATAGCTTGTCTGGGAGTCTAGGATCCTTGTCTGCCGTTGAAGTCCCAGCTCCAACTTCTTTCCCACATAAAGCTGCCAAATACAGGAATACAAACCTCCAATGAAGTCTGAGCTGCAGATACACAATGACTAATTCTTTAGCATAAGTAAGTTTTGGACATGCTTATAACAAAAGAGATGCATTACTTATCAAATTCCAGTTTACCAGAGCTTGCGGCATTTTCATTGGTTAAACCTTGCTAACCTTCCTATACCTCCTTAATTCAGAGTCTGTTACACACTCTTGTCTGGAACCTCTTGTCTTGGATCCTACCCAAGATTCTGGCATTCCTAAAACATACAAGACTTTAGAGCTGCAAAGTACGTTGGAGACTGATCCCTTCTTTCACCCAATATGTGTGGAGGAGGTTGAGGCCCAGAGGGGACAGGCATTGGAAAAGCCTTGAACACCCAACAAATTAGCTGCAACTTGAGCCTCCCAGAGACCAAAACAAGGGGTGACCCCGGCTTAGGAGCAGCACTGGCTGGGCCAGCCATCCCATGCTGGCAAGGTTTGCACTCCCACCCAAGGCTGCGCTCCAGATATCCTAATACTCCTAGGTGAGTCCCCTTCACCCGCCAGACCAAAGGTGTCCCGCAAAGTACAAAGGCCCTGGGGCTTTATCGAGCTCTGGAAAGGTGCCATGAGAGGGTGGCACTGGGGGACAACCCAGCATCCTTGGTGGGTGGAGCTGCTCCTCAAGAGAGCCACCCTTGAAGAGGCTGAAATCATCCAGACTCCCAGAAACACTGGGCCACAGGGCTCTGTCTTCAAAAGTCTCCCGGCTGAAATCACCCACTTGCTCCGTTTCTTCGTTTCCCTTGATGCTACACTGTGTGTTGGTGCTGCTTTGTGTCTGTTCAGTCTCTGTCGCTCTCAAATTGATTTCCATCAAATAGGCCCTGGTACAGGGTGCTTAACAAATACTTGTTGAGAGAAGCAGTCTCACAGACGTTAAACCTGTGTGGGCACAGGACCCGGTGCTCAGTCCTCCCTCCCTCAGACATGTTCGGTATCCACCTGAAATGGCGTGAGGTGTGGCAGTGCATTTGGCAGGTTCAGGAACCCTCTGTTTATACTCCAGCCTGGGTCATGGCTGAGAACTCAGCATCACAAGGCAGTGCCCCAGTGGGCCATATTATGTACCCAAGAACAAGATGGGCACTGATGATTTCCTAATACCCATCTTGCACTGGGTACAACAACTAGAAAGGAGATTGGAGTTAATGAGGGTACTGATGGGAATTGAAGGGAGAGGGTAATTAGAACAGGGAGAGAATAATTAGAATGCATTGATTGCATGTGTGAAATTGCCAAATAATAAAACTAACTAGCTGGGTGGTGGTGGCGTACTCCTTTAATCCCAGCACTCAGGAGGCAGGTGGAACTCGGAGTTCAAGGCCAGCCTGGTCTACAAAGTGAGTTCCAGGACAGTCAGGGCTATGCAGAGAAACCCTGTCTACAAGAGAAGGGAGACCCCTCCCACCCTTTCTGAAGATCCCTCCCCAGATCCCAAACTAACATGTGTTTCTCTTCTCTTCTTCTTCCTGACCCGACAAGGTATCATGTAGGCCAGGCTGGTCTCAAGTTCACTATTTAGTTGAGAACTTGAACTTTTTTAATTCTTTTGCCTCAATCTCCCACATGTATTTCTTTCCTCTTCTTCCTTTTCTTTTTCTTTTTTACATTTTTTAATGCTTAGTTTTTGTTTTGTTTTGTTTTTGATTTTTTGAGACAAGGTTTCTAACTGTGTAGTAAGTACTAGCTATCCTGGAACTCACAATGTAGACCAGGCTGACCTTGAACTCAGAGTTCCACCTGACTCTGCCCCCACTTCCACCCCTGTGTTTGGATTAACTATTGGCCGTTTAGCTTCTTATTAGACCGATCAGGTAAACAAATGTAACACATCTTTACTTAGTTAAACAAATATAGCACATCTTTACATAGTTAAATAAATGGAATGCATCTTTACATAGTTAAACTAACATTTCACAATGATCCAGTTACCTTCTTTTGGATGTCTTCTCCCAAGTCAGTGAAATGGACTTAACTGATAACCCCAATTCAATCCCCTGGACAGACATGGTGAGAAAGAAGAACCAACTCCCATGGGTGTTCTCTGACCTCCAAGGAGTGCCATGGCACATATGCATGTATGTATGCATGAGCATATGTGTGCGTGCGCACACCCCCCCAATCCATTCACCTACACACAAATAAATAAATATAATAAATCATAGTTCCTTCTCTCAACTCTTCATCTTTTCCAACCCGCTCCTCTCTCTGTTTCAGCGAGGGCATCTCCACTCATCTGGTCACCTGGGTCAGGGACCACCAAGCCTTTGTCACTTCTCCTGCACCCACTCAATCTTTTATGAATTCGGGTCATTATTCCATGGTGTCCTAAAATTGTGTACTTTTTGTTTCCCACAGTTTTGCCCTCATTCATGCTTCATCTCTTCCACTTGAACTTTGAAAGCAGAGGACTTCCATCCACACTTCATGCAGCAGCCAGAGGGGGATCCCAATCATATCACTTCCTTGCTCAAAACCCTCCCATGTTTCACCATTGCCCTGAATATGAACTTTATCTGTTTGGCACCAGAAGCCCTGCATGACCTGGGCTCCGGCGGCCTCAGCTCTCTTCATCCTGTCTATCTGATGACTACTGAGTATTTTCCAGCTCTCAGCCTTGGCTCATGGCATCCCTGCTCCATAATGTCTCTCCTTGTGTTTAGATGCCTCCGTTTTCAACCATCTGGAGGGTCCTCTTTGGGAATGAACTGGGTAAACAAGGTGTGTGTGTGTGTGTGTGTGTGTGTGTGTGTGTTCAGAATCACCGAATGTTCTATTTATATATTTGTAGTTACTGGAGTTGTTAAGATCAGAGTCTGGTTCCTCATAAATAAGTCCATCTACCTCCAAGAGGCCAGTTAAACAGAAAAGTATTAATGAAAAGTAGAGAAAGGATTGTTTAATGGGGCCCCAATGGAAAGATGAACCAAGAGGCCCAGTGAATCCCAAGTTGATCTTCAGGGTCCTGACATGAGGTTTGGACACAGGTTCAGGGCACAGGCAGAATCTATAGGGAACTTCAGGGGACCAGAGTGAGTATGAATGAGGCCGCTGGGACTTGGAGGGAGAGCACCTGGCTTCAGTAGGCAGACAGATGTGAGGTTGGGGGATCAGAGCTAAGGTTTCAAGTCTAGAATTTTAGGGGTTCCTTGGCTACTGGAAGAGAGAGGACCCTGGAAGGTTGAACTACAGCTTACTGGATGGCTGCCTGGCACCTAGTACCCCACTCAGCCAGCCCCCCAAGAGTAAGACAGTTGGAGACCAGCGGAGATCATCAGTAAGAGAAGGCTGAGGAGGTGGGAAGGGCTTAAAAGGAGCAAAGGGGCAAAGGCTGGTGGGAGTAGGGTGGCCCACAGCTTCCTCCTGACCCGTGCTTGCAGCTCGTTGTCCTATGCTCAGGTCAGCCTCATGGTCCAGAGGGAGAAGGGTGGGGAACATGGGAGAACATGGCAAGGCAAGCTTGAGGGTAGGCAGGGAGCAATCACCTAGGTGGGCACCTACGTGCTGAGTCAACTCCTCTCTCGTTCTTCGTCCCTCCCATCCAGCTTGAGAGGGCTGGAGTTGTAGCACAGGCCCCATGCTCAGGAGGTTGGCACAGGAGAATTGCAGTCCAAAGGCTAGCCTAGGCTACAAGGATGAGGACACAAACACACACACACACACACACACACACACAAAGAAAGAAGTACAGAAATGTGTCTCAGTTGGTAGAGAGCATGCCTAGAATGCACCTCATAACACAGCATTCGTTCCTATAATCCCAGCACTTGGGAGCAGAGTCGGGAAGACCCGGAGTTCAACGTCAGCCTCTGTTCCATAGTGACTTCAAGATCAGTCTGGGCTATATGAGAGACTGACAAACAGAATTCTACAAAAGGAAAAGACTATTCATTGAGCAGGCATTTGAGGGACCCTTTCTCTCTCTGTCATTGCCCTTCTACACTGTCATCTATAGGTTACAGGACATAGAGCCCAGCTGGAGAGGCCTGGGTACCAGCTCTGCTATGGTTGCCTATGTGACCCCAGTGAATGTCTCCACCTCTCTGACCCTGGGGTTCTGCAGATGCAGGTGACTGTCTCCACCTCTCTGGCTCTGAGGCTCTGCAGATGCAGGTGAACGTCTCCACCTCTCCAACCCTGGGGTTCTGCAGGTAAAGGTGAAAATCTCCACTTCTCTGGCTCTGGGGCTCTGCAGGTGAATTATTGACTAGCAGGTCTCCCAGGGATCTTTGCAAACTTCTCTGATCTCTGTGACTTTCAAACAGCATGCCATGTGTCTCTCTGCAGAGAGGCTGAACATGTACCAGGCTAAGAAAAGATGGGTCTTGTCCCATCCTGCCAGTCAGCTCTGAGGATGGCTTCCTGTGCAGTGGTGGGAGAGGATGGACAGGGGACAAGGATTCCAATTTCACGTCTTGAGCCAAAGCTGAGTCTGGCCTTTCCACTCCTCCAAGACCCCAGCTAACCCTATCACTGAGAGGCTGGGAACTAACCCAGGCTGGGTTGAGACGATGGGCTAGATGGCCCTAAAATTAGCTCCAAGGCAAAGGGAGCAGGAGCCGGGCCCAGCTGTAGACTCTCACAGTGCCAGGAATGGAGTCCTCATCCAGCTCAAGTGGAGAGGTCAGTCAAAGCTCCGGCAGGGACCAGTCATCACGCTGGGTGACATGAGTCACAAACTCCTATAGACATAGGCCAAAGGAGCTTGAAAGACAGGAGGGACCCAGGCCAGCTCCTTGGACTCTGAGTTGGCTCCCAGCCTCCACTCTTTTAGAGCCCTGAAAGGTACCAGGGAAGAGCCTTGCTATTTATGTCCTACTGGGACATGGTTGAAGGGACCAAACTGTTCTCTCAATGCTGAATTAGATAACCTAGAACCTTACTGCCAACTCCCAAGAGTGTAGGAGGATCCAGGAGTTAATCAGCTTGCCCTAGGAATAAGCTGAGGACATCAGCAACCAGCCCCAAATTCCCGGCCTTTCCTCCACCCTGCTGTGGTTACCCCCCCTGCTCCTGTCTCTGCCTGAGTACTCAGGGGGCTTATGAAAATGCAAATTCTGCTGAACATTGAGGTACACAGTCACAAGCCCAGCTGAGGAAAAAAAATTCAAGGTCATCATTGACTTCATAACAAATTTGAGGCCAGCCTGGGCTACATGAGCTCGGACACTCAACCCCCAGTGAAAGAACAGTTAAAAGTGTTGGGACTGAACCAAGAAATAAAATAAACCAAAAAAGAGTTAAATGAGGTTGGCCACATAGCTCAGTTGGCAGTGCTGCCCAGCAGGCACAAAGCCCTGGGTTTGATCCTCAGCCCTGCGTAAGATGAACACAGTGCAACAGGCCTGTGATCCCAGCATAAGGGAGGACCAGAGAAGTTCAGGGTCATCCTCAGCTACACGGTGAGTTTAGTGCCACCCTGGGCTACTGGAGACCCTGTCTCAAGAAAAGAAGAAAGGGGAGGGAGGAAGCTGACACAATTCACTCCGTTGTTGAACACAATGCCCAGATGAGGCACCGAAAATTCTACACATCTTTGTTGATTTGGGTTTTGGTTTTGTGAAGCAAGATCCCACAATGCTGCTGCCTCGGCTTCCTGAGGGTTGGGTTATAGGCATGTGCTACAACATTCACCTACACTTCCTGTCCTAAGTGGTCCTCCGAACACCTACAGGGAACAAAGTTGGTGCTCAGAGAGCTGAAGTGACTTGCTCAGGATCACACAGCAGATCAGTCGCAGACAGGGCTGGGACATGCACCAGAGTCGGGGTCGGTGGCCTCGAGAGCACCGTGCAGGAGGTAAGGGTCACGCACAGTGATTCAGAAGCACCTGTGGAGTGTGGGAAAGGGGAGGATGGCAAGCCCTGGCTTGAGGCCTCACTCTGCTGCCAGTTCCTACTTCCTCCTCTGTGAAATGCTAGAGGAGGAAGTGTGAGGTCAAGAAGCGCTCCACTCCGGGTCTGCCTGGCACACAGTAGGCCTCAGGATGTGTGGGCTGGATTTCCCTTCACCTAGCCCTAGGAGACTAGGGACCCTGGCCTGCTACAACTGACTCACTGGGCTCAACAGAGGTGTCTGGAGAGGACCCAAGGAGAGGTGTCAGGGTCACAGCCCAGGAAGCCGATGCTCAGAGCTTGGCCCTGCTGCCCCTCCCCCTGCTTAGCCCAGACTGAAGAGGCAGTCAGACTAATGGGCCCTGGAAGTCTCTAGTGACTCCTGTGCGTTTCCCTTCCTCAACCTACAGTCATGACTTTGCTCCTGGGTAGGGACGCGTCCCCGACGCTATCCTCACTGGGGCGGCTGGCCGGTTTCTAAGAGAGCATTCAGGAAGCTGTGAAAGATGGGAAGATGCCTCTGGTGCCACCCTGCGGCAGATAGGAAGAAATGTAGGACTGGGTGAAGCTGTATTAGTCTCCCAGGATAGGGCAATTCCTCCAAGAGACCCTCTGGGTTTACAAGGCCCTATTCCCTCTAGTTACACAGCCTCTGTCCCCACTGGTCTCTCTCTCCCCCACACTAGACTAGGGGCTGCTCAAGGGAAAAACCAGGCCTGATTCATCGCACCACTTGTGAAGGCATTGTGTATGTTTGAGGAAGTGATTTAAGCTGACTGAATTCAAATGAACGGGACGGAAACGGCGTGCCATGTGGGCAAAAAATTCTGCCCAAGAATGTTTATCGAATCAACGTCTGTGAAAGCAAGAATTGTGTTAGTCATTGTTGAAGTGGTTGATGGGTGCGGCGGTTCCTTACCATTCGCTTCCTTTGTGTCTGAAATGTTTTGAAACAAAGGAACGAATAGAAAACATCAAAGCCCAATGATGGAGTCTAAATGGATTTTGCTGCAGCTGTGCAAAGGAGAAATGTTTAGAGATCAAAAATGCCAGCATGATGTTTGCTGCTGAAATCGTCTTTAAAGGTATTTTAATTACATGTAAATACATGTAATTAAAATTTATATATGTGTTTTATTGATATGTATCTGTATGCCATATAATTTGCCCAATTAAGTGTACAGTTTACAATTTTAACCAGGTTTGGTGGTTCACACCTATAATCCTCACAGGCAGAAGGCTGAGGCAGGAGGATTGTCAGAAGCTTGATGGTCGCCTGTATCACATCCTGGGCTACATGGTGAAATCCTGTCTTAAGAAAGGGCACCCAGGTGGGTGGTGGTGACCCACATCTTTAATCCCAGCACTCAGAGGCAGAGGCAGGCAGATCTCTGTGAGTTCAAGGCCAGCCTTGTCTACAGAGCTAGTTCCAAGCTGTTACACAGAGAAACCCTGTCTTAAAAAAAAAAGGACACCCAATAATAATAATAGAAGTAACGATGATGAAGTACAGGTCAATGATTTTTAGTATATTTTCCCCAACATCACCATAATCAATTTAAAACATTTTCATGTATTCCAAGAAAACACCATTTTTAATTAATTAGTTACTCTCCTATCTCTCTCACTGCACACCAAATCTACTTTCTATCTGTATGGATTTGCCTATTCTGTCTAAAAAGAATCAGAATCATACAATGTACCCCCTTTTGTATCTGGGTGTTTCTAATTAGTGTAACGTTTTCAGGGTTTATAGAGGTCATAGCATAGATCAGAAATATCAGTGCTTCGTTCTTTTCTATGACTAAATAATATTCCACATATACTCAAGGTGATAGGATCTCTTGTAGTCTAGGCTAGCCCTGAATTCATTATGTAGTGGAGGATGGTCCTCTTGGCTCTACCCACTGCCTGCTGGGATTGCAGGCATGCATCTTCATGCCTGGCACTATGTTATGATGGTCGCTGAAGCAGGGCTTTCTGCATGCCAGGCAAGAGTTATACTAATTGAGCTACATCCCCAGTTTGCTTTGGCTTTTTGAGTGCTACCCTGGGAATGGAGCCAGGCCTTGAGTATGCCATACAAGCATTCTACCACTGGGTTTTATCCCCAGCCCTTGACCTTTTGAGCATTTCTTGATGTATTTTATGAAATTAATTGTGTCACTCAGACTGGCTTCCTGTTTGTAATCCTCCTGCCTCAGCTTCCTGAGTGCTAGGATTATAGGTAGGTTTGTGCCACACAGCTTCACTGTCTTTACTTATTACATTTCATGTGTATGTTCTGAATGTGTCTCTGTACCACTTGCATTCCTGATGCCTACAGAGGCCAGAAGAGGGTGTTGGAGCCCCTGGAACTGTAGTTACAGATGACCAAGTCACTATAGGGTTGGTAGGAATTGACTCTAGATCCTTTAGAAGAGAAATCAATGCTCTTAATAACTGAGTTTTTTTTCTCATGGTTTATTTTTTTATATTTAAAAATTTCCATCTCCTCCCCCTTCCCTCCCCTCCTCCTCTCCCTTCCCTCCCCTCTTTCTCCCCCTTCCCTCCCCTCCCCTCCACCCATACCTCTCCTCCCTCCCTCTCAAGGCCAAGGAGCCATCAGGGTTCCCTACTCTATGCTAAGACCAAGGTCCTCCCAACTCCCCCCAGGTCCAGGAAGGTGATTGACCAAGCTGAGAAGGCTCCCACAGAGCCCGTCCATGCAGAAGAGTCAGAGCCCGGCGCCATTGTCCTTTGCTTCTCAGTCAGCCCCCGCTGTTGGCCACATTCAGAGAGACGGGTTTGGTCGCATGATCCATCAGTCCCATTCCAACTGGAGTTGGTGATCTCCCATTAGTTCTGTCCCACCGTCTCCATGAGTGAACGCACCCCTCACGTTCCTGACTTTCTTTCTCATGTTCTCTCTCCTTCTGCTCCTCATCAGGACCTTGGGAGCTCAGTCCGGTGCTCCAATGTGGGGCTCTGTCATTTTCTTCATCTATCATCAGGTGGAGGTTCTATGGTGGTAACTGAGTTTTTTTAAATTGATATTTATTGAGCTCTACATTTTTCTCTGCTCCCCTCCCTGCCTCTCCCCTCCCCTTTCAACCATCCACCATGGTTCCCATGCTTCCAATTTACTCAGGAGATCTTGTCTTTTTCTACTTTCTACTTCCCATGTAGATTAGATCTATGTATGTCTCTTTTAGTGTCCTCATTGTTGTCTCAATTCTCTGGGATTATGATTTGTGAGCTGGTTTTCTTTGCTTTATGTTTAAAAACCACTTATAAGTGACTACATGTAATAACTGTCTTTCTGTGACTGCATTACCTCACTCAAAATGATGTTTTCTAGCTCCATCCATTTTCCTGCAAAAGTCAAGATGTCATTACTTTTTTCTGCTATGTAGTACTCCATTGTGTAAATGTACCACATTTTTCTTGTCTATTCTTCGGTCGAGGAGCATTTCAGTTGTTCCACGTTCTGGCTATGACAAACAAAGCTGCTATGAACATAGATGGGCACATGTCCTTGTGGCACGATTGAGCATCCTTTGGATATATACCCAAAAGTGGTATTACTGGGTCTTGAGGAAGGTTGTTTCCTAATTTTCTGAGAAATCACCACACTGACATCCAAAGGGGTCGTACCAGCTTACATTCCCACCAGCAATGCAGGAGTGTTCCTTGTGCCCCACAACCTCTCCTGCATAAGTTGTCATCAGTGTTTTTCATCTTGGCCATTCTTACAGGTGTAAGATGGAATCTCAGAGTTGTTTTGATTTGCACTTCTCTGATGACTAAGGATGTTGAACATTTCCTTGAGTGTCTTTCAGCTATTTTAGATTCCTCTGTTGAGAGTTCTCTGTTTAGGTCTTTACTCCACTTTTTTATTGGATTATGTGATCTTTTGGTGACCAATTTCTTGAGTTCTTTGTATATTTTGGAGATCAGGCCTCTGTCTGATGTGGGGTTAGTGAAGATCTTTTCCCGTTCTGTAGGCTGTCGTTTTGTCTTGTTGACCGTGTCCTTTGCTTTACAGAAGCTTTTCAGTTTCAGGAGGTCCCATTTATTAATTGTTTCTCTCAGTGTCTGTGCTGCTGGGGTTATATTTAGGAAGTGGTTTCCTGTGCCAATGCGTTCAAGTGCACTTCCCACTTTCTCTTCTATGATGTTCAATGTGGCTGGCTTTATGTTGAGGTCTTTGATCCATTTGGTCTTGAGTTTTGTGCATGGTGATAGATATGGGTGTATTTTCATTCTTCTACATGTTTATATCCAGTTATGCCAGCACCACTTGTTAAATATGCTTTCTAGGCCGGGCAGTGGTGGCGCACGCCTTTAATCCAAGCATTCGGGAGGCAGAAGCAGGTGGATCTCTGTGAGTTCGAGTCCAGCCTGGTCTACAAGAGCTAGTTCTAGGACAACAGGTTCCAAAGCTACAGAGAAACCTTCTGTCTCTAAATAAATAAATAAATATGCTTTCTTTTTTCCATTTGATTTTTTTTTTGCTTCCTTGTCAAAAATCAGGTGTTCGAAGATTGATATCTGGGTCTTCTATCTGGTTTCATTGGTCCTCCTGTCAGTTCGTATGCCAGTACCAGGCTGTTTTCAGTACTGTAGCTCTGTAGCAGAGTTTGAAGCCAGGGATTGTTATGCCTCCAGAATTTTTTTTATTGTACAGGATTGTTTTGGTTATCCTGGGTTTTTTGCTTTTCCATATGAAGTTGAGTACTGTTCTTTCAAGGTCTGTGGAGAATTTTGCTGGGATTTTGATGGGCATTGTGTTAAATCTGTAGATTGCTTTTGGTATGGTTGCCATTTTTAACTATGTTAATTCTGCCTACCCAAGAACATGGGATATCTTTCCATTATCTGGTGTCTTTTTCAATTTCTTTCTTCAAAGATTTAAAGTTCTTGTCATACAAGTTTTCCACTTGTTTGGTTAGAGTTACTCTGAGATATTTTATGTTATTTGTGGCTATTGTGAAGGGTGTTGATTCTCTGATTTCTTCCCCAGCCCTTTTATCATCTGTGTACAGGAGGGCTACTGATTTTTTTGTTAATCTTGTATCCTGCTACATTGCTGAAAGTACTTATGAGTTGTAGAAGTTCCTTGGTAGAATTTTTGGGATCACTTATGTAATCTATCATATCATCAGCAAACAGTGAGAGTTTGATTTCTTCTTTTCCAATTTGTATCCCCTTGATCTCCCTTTGGTGTCTTATTGCTCTAGCTAGAATCTGAAGAACTATATTGAATAGATATGGAGAGAGTGGACAACCTTGTCTTGTTCCCGATTTCAGTGGAATCGCTGGGAGTTTCTCTCCATTTAGTTTGATGTTGGCTGTTGGCTTGCTGTATATTGCCCTTATTATGTTCAGGTATGTTCCTTTTATCCCTGCTCTCTCCAAGACCTTTATCATGAAGGGATGTTGTATTTTGTCAAAATCTTTTTTGTTATCTAATGAGATGATCATGTGGTTTTTATTTTTCAGCTTGTTTATATGGTGGATTACATTGACAGATTTTCGAATGTTGAACCATCCCTGAATCTGTGGGATGAAGCTGAATTGGTCATGGTGGATGATGGTTCTGATGTGTTCTTGGATTCGATTTGCCAGTATTTTTTTAGTATCATGAGTGAGATTGATCTGTAATTCTCTTTCTTAGTAATGTCTTTCTGTGGTTTGGGTATCAGGGTAATTGTAGCCTCATAAAAAGAGTTTGGCAATGTTCCTTCTGTTTCTATTGTGTGGAATAATTTGAGGCGTATTGGTATTAGTTCCTCTTTGAAAGTCTTATATAATTCTGAGCTGAAACCATCTGGGCCTGGGCTTTTGTTGATTGGGAGACTTTTGATGACTGTTTCTATTTCTTCGGCAGCTATAGGTCTGTTTAATGTGCTTATCTGTATTGATTTAATTTTGGTAAGTGATATTTATCCAGAAAGTTGTCCATTTCCTTTAAGTTTCCAATTTTGTGGAGTACAGGTTTTCAAAATATGATCTGATGATCCTCTGTATTTTCTCCGTGTCTGTTGTTATGTCTCCCTTTTCATTTCTGATTTTGTTAATTTGGATATTCTCTCTGCATTTTGGTTAGTTTGAATAAAGGTTTGTCTATCTTGTTGATTTTTTAAAAATTTTTAATTTTTTAATGAATTATTTAACTTTATGTACATTGGTGTGAAGGTGTCAGATCTCATGGAACTGCATTTTCAGACAGTTGTGAGCTGCCATGTGGGTGCTGGGAATTGAACCCGGGTCCTCTGGAAGAGCAGTCAGTGCTTTTAACCGCTGAGCCATCTCTCCAGCCCTGTTGATTTTTTTGAAGAACCAACTCTTTGTCTCATTGATTCTTTGTATTGTTTTTTTTGTTTCTATTTGGTTGATTTCAGCTCTCAATTTGATTATTTCCTGCCATCTAGTTCTCTTAGGTGAGTTTGCTTCTTTTTGATCTAAAGTTTTCAAATGTTCTGTTAATTCACTAGTGTGGGATTTTTCCAGCTTCTTTATGTAAGCATTTAGTGCTATGAACTTTCCTCTTAACACTGCTTTCATTGTGTTCCATAAATTTGGGAATGTTGTTTGGTCATTTTCATTGAATTTTAGGAAGTCTTTAATTTCCCCCTTTATTTCTTTCTTGACCCATTGATGATTCAGGTGAGCATTGTTTATTTTCCATGTGTTTGTGGGTTTTCTGGAATTAGTATTGCTGTTGACTTCTAGTTTTAAAGCATGGTGATCTGAAAGGTACATTGAGTTATTCCATTTTTTGCATTTGTTGAGGTTTGTTTTGTTACCAAGTATGTGGTTAATTTTTAAGAAGGTTCCATGAGGTGCTGAGAAGAAGGTATATTCTTTTCTGTTTGGATGGAACATTCTATAGATGTCTGTTAAGTCCATTTGAGTCATAACATCTGTTAGTTCTCTTATTTCTCTGTTCATTTTTTTGTCTGACTGACCTGTCCAGTTGTGAGAGGGGAGTCTTGAAGTCTCCCACTATTAATGTGTGGGGTTTAATGATTTAAGCTTTAGAAGTATTTCTTTGACATATGAGGGTGCCCTTGTATTGGGGGCATAGATATTCATTATTGAAATTTCCTCTTGATGGATTTTTCCTGTTACTAATATGAAATGACCTTCTTTGTCTCTTTTGACTGATTTTAGCTTGAAATCTATTTTGTTAGATATTAGGATAGTTACACCCACTTGTTTCTTAGGTCCATTTTATTGGTATATTTTCCCCAACTCTTTATTCTGAGATGATGTCTGTCTTTGAGGTTGAGATGTGTTTCCTGTATGCAGAAGAAGGATGGATTCTGTTTTCATATCCAATCTCTTAGCCTGTGTCCTTTTTATAGGTGAGCTGAGTCCATGTACGTTAAGGGATATTAATGACCAGTGGTTGCTATCTACTGTTAATTTAGTTTTCATCATTGGTGATGTTAATTTGTGCATTTTTTCTTCTTCAGGATTTGCTGTTCTGAGATCATCAATTGTCTGTTTTTTGTTGGTGTAGGCATCTTCCTTGTGTTGGAGTTTTCTTTCTAGTATTTTGTAGAGGGCTGGGTTTTTGGCTAGGTGTTGGTGAAATCTAGTGTCATGGAATATCTTTTTTGTCCTTCTATGGTGATTGACAGTTTTGCTGGGTATAGTAGTCTTTACGGGCATCTGTGGTCTCTTAATGTCTTCATAATGCTTGACCATGACCTTCTGTCTTTCATTGTCTCCAATGAGAAGTCAGGTGTAATTCTGATAGGTCTACTTTTATATGTTACTTGGCCTTTTTCCTTTGCAGTTCTTAATAGTCTTTCTTTACTGTGTTGTTTTAGTGTTTGATTATTATGTGGCAAGAGAACTTTTTTTTGATCCAGTGTATTTGGTGTTCTGTAAGCTTCTTGTATCTTCATAGGCATATCTTTCTTTAGGTAGGGAAAGTTTTCTTCTATCATTTTGTTAAGTAAATTTTCTGTGCCTTTGAGTTGAACTTCTTCTCCTTCTTCTATCCCTATTATTCTAAGATTTGGCCTTTTCATGGTGTTCCATATTTCATGGATATTTTGGGTTAAACTTTTGTTAGATTTAATGTTTTCTTTAGCTGATGAGTCTATTTCCTCTATTGTATCTTCAGTGTTTGAGAATCTCTCTTCCATTTCTTGTATTCTGCTGTTCATGCTTGTGTTTGTGGTTCCTGATCTTTTTCTCATTTCTGTTTTTATAATTTCTTTGGCTTTTGATTTCTTTAGTGTTTCTATTTCAGTTTTCAAGTCCTGAATAGTTTTTTATATGTTTGATTTCTTTTTCTTGGTTTTCTTTAAGTGATTTGCTGATATCTTCCAATTTTTTGTTTTTCTTTTCCTCAATATCTTTAAGGAAATTTCTCATTTCATCTTTAATAATTTCAAACATTCTCTTGAAGTTATTTTTTAGGTCATTTTCTTCTGCTTCATCCATATTTGGTTGTTCAGGTCTTTCTGTTGTAGGGTCTTTAGGTTTTACTGGTATTGTGTTGCTCTTTGTGCTGTAGCATGTGATCTTACCTTTTCTACTAATCACTGAGCTTTTTATTATCTGTTTGGGTAGTGTGTCTACCACTATCCTGTTACAGTTTAAGCTAATTTATTTAATTTCTACTAATTACCCTGGTTGGATACATACCTAAGCAGTGATGCTTCTAAGTTTTTTGTTTTGTTTTTGAAACAGGGTCTCACTATGTAAACTTGGCTGGCCTTGAACACAGAGAAACCCACCTGAGTGCTGGGCTGAAGTTTCTAAGTTTTATAAGAACTCCGTGCTTACCAGAGAAATTTATCTGAGATAAATTTCTGAGATAAATCAGCATACTTCTCCAAAGACAGGTCACACATTTCACCTTTCCCCTTGTCCTTCCATTTTAGCCTGGTATGGTGGTCAACACTTGTCACCTCAGAAGTCAAGGGGCTGATGCAGGAGGATTTGGGCAAGCTTGAGGCTAGTCTGGGCTACAGTAGCAAGACCCTGACTCAAATCCAAACCAAAACAAAAGGGATATAGTTCAGTCGGTAAAGTGCTCTTCAGCATCCAGAGCATTGGGTTCAATCCCCAAAACCACAGAGATGGTTCTGGTGGCACATGTCTAATATCTCAGCAAGAGATTTGAGAGGAAAGGCAGAAGAATCATAAGTTCAAAATCAGCCTCAGATACATATTAACATGTATGTGGGCAAAGAGTATCTGGGCACTCCAGGTACCACATCCATAAATTTGAAGATTTGTTTCTTTTTTTATTTTTGATGTGGAGTGTGTGTGTGTGCGCGCACACGCGCGCACGTGTGCATGTGTGTATGTGTGTGCATGTGTGTGTGTGCGTGTGTGTTCATGTAGAGATTGATGTAAGAAATCATCCTCAATTGCTATTTTATCTCCCTCACCGAGGCAGGGTTTCTCAATCAAATCCAAAGCTGGACAGTTTGGCCAGTCTTGCTAGCCAGCTTGCTCTAGGGAGTTCCTTCTTCACTACACCCACCCAGCATTTTTGAAGGTTTCTGAGGACTTGAATGCTGGTCCTAATGCTTGGGTGGCAACCTCTGAGCCATCTCCTTGCTTTGCTTTACAGATGGCATCTTAAATAGTCCAGGCTGGTCTCACACTCTATATAGCTCCTGCCCCTACTTCTAGAGTGCTGAGGTTGTTGGCAGCACTACCACCATAGGTTTATGGCAGTGCTGGGGATCTAATCCAGAACTGTGTGCATTCTAGGCAAGCATTCTGCTAACTGAGTTATACCCAGTCTTTTAAAGTCCCAAACCACCACCTTGGTTGTGGTGTTGACTTTGGTTTTCAGGGCTGGTTTCTTGGGTACCAGCTGACCTCCGGCAGTGCCGAGGCTAGCAAGGAACACAGTGCTCTGCAATCCTGCAACACAACACTGGGCAGTAGAGCTTCCTTTCCTGTAAAGGTCAACAACTCAAATTTAATTGAATGAGTTAGTTTCCTCCCCTAAAGCCTGATTAGAAGTTGACACTGTTGGCTTGGTAGATGAGAAGAACAACCTGAATGCTGGAGGTCACAACCCTGGACTTCCCTGGAATTGTAAGCTTAATCCAGCTGGGGTTGGATAGTAAGATATTTGGCCTTAATATATTCCCATGAGACCAGCTGGCTTGCCCCTGCCCCCAAGAACATTAAAACAAAGGATAACACATGAGAAGATGGTTCAGTAGGTAAGTTCATGTGCCATCAAGCTCGATGACATGAGTTTGATCTTCAAGACTTACATGGTAGAGAGAACTGACTCCCATAAGTTATCCTCTGACCTTCATACATGTGCTACGGCACACACACCCCCTAAACAAGTAAATGTAAATAATGATGATGATGATGATGATGATGATGATTCAAACAAACAAAAGATACATTTATTTTGTTTGATTTTTTTAAATGGGTCTCCTGTAACCCAGACTGGCCTTGAAGTCACTTTGTAGCCAAGGACAAAGGTGAATTTCTGTCCTCCTGCTCCACCTCCCGAGTGCTGGGGCTGGAACTCAAGGTATCACATATCCTAGGTAAACCTGTACTGATCTCCAGCCTCCGAGAACTATACTGTCAATATTTGCAGAGCTGTTTGTTAGCTGGTGTCTAGTTGAATTCTCAGTTGCTCAGGCCTCAGCCATGTTGTCACTTATGTATTACTTCAATGCTTTTAACTACCAGATGCAAACAAAACAGAGCTTTATAAAACTGAAGGGGAGCTGCCATCAGGAAAAAGAAAAGATAGCCTGAAGAAGGAGAAAACATCTGTGTGCCGTGTATCCGAGTGAGTTGTAGCTAAAATATGCAAAAAATTACAATAGCAGGTGGCAAATTGGGTTTAAATGGGCAAGACATCCGATGAGACATTTTTTTAAAGGGCATGGACAAATGGACAATGAACATACATAAAGATGCTTGATGCTTGCTAACCATCTGAGAAATACAATTAAAACCACAGTGGAAGTCATTCTGTCCCCTTAAGGACAGCCATAATGAAATAGTCATGCAATAGCCAAAGTTAGAGAGGATGTGGAGAAGTCGGAATCCTAATAGATTACTGGTTGATGTGTAAAATTGTTGGTTACTTGTAGTGCAAATTCTAATCGGTCTTAATAAAAACCCAGAGTCATAGACTGGGGTAAATGCTGAAAGATCAGAGAAGTAAAGGAGCCAGACACTAAGAGAGACTTTTTACCTCTACCAAATCCTTAGATCAAAGGGGTGAAGATCCTGTCTGTACGAATCCTCAGACTGAATGCAATGAGCTCCTGCCTCCACCTCCCTAGTACTGGGATTGAAAGTGTGAGCCACCACCACAATCTGGCTCTGATTCAACCTCGCTTAGCCCAGAGTAGCCTTGAACTCCTGATCTTCCTGATTCCTCCTCCCAAGTGCTGGGATTAAAGGTAGATGCCACTACCGCCTGACCTCTGTGGTTGACTAGTGGCTAGCCCCACCCTCTGATCGTCAGACAAGCTTTATTTGCTAGAGCACAAACAAAGTACTACCACATCTTTTAGTACACCATACTGTGTCTGCTTCCTTTCTGTCATTAGTTATGTCATTTCCTCTAGGATCCTATGTTCAATAGCCGTTTTTTTCCTAGACCCCCTAAATGAGCCTTTCAGTGGCATCTCAGGGATAAACAGAAACAGCCTGCCAACATAACTATTTGTTAGTTACTATACTTTGAGGGATGAAAAGCTAGGAGCTCCTCAAACAAGTTAACATCCAGCGACTGTAAGTCTAAGCACTTTCCCTGCCAGGAGGACCACAAGACAAGGCCAGCTTTGATGTGGATTCCCCTCTGTAGAATATGAATATGTTTCATTACCATTGATTATTTAAAAAGCTACTTTGGGCCTATTGCAGTACAGAATAGAGCAAGGTGGGAATTCCAAGCAGAGATAGAGGAGAAAGAAAGGCAGAGTCAGAGAGATGCCATGTAGCTGCCAAAGGAGAAAGACACCACCCTGGAACCTTATCAATAAACCATGAGCCTCATGGGTTAATTTAAGATGTAAGAATGGGTTAATTTAAGATGTAAGAGTAAGTTAATAAGAAGCCTGAGCTAATAGGCTGAGCAGTATTTTAATTTTAATACAGTTTCTGTGTGATTATTTCAGGTCTGGGTGGCTGTGAAAAGAACAAGCATTCTCTATTTACAGAATGGCACCAATGTGAGGCAACTATGTCTACATAAAACCTGAGAGGGCTTGAAAAGAAATTTCAGACACAAAAAACAGAGTTTAGTGCAGCTTCTTGGTAGCTGCATTTGTTTTCAGATGGGCTCCACGGCTCCTTTAAAAGAGGTCTTCCTGACTCAGCATTGGCAACAAAGCTGCAAGGCTTCTTTAGGGGAGGGCTTTCTGGTTCATGCTAGTTGCATAAACAGGTCTGGCCCTTTCAGGAGGCCAAGCACTTAAATGGGGTCTGTGAGCAGCTGCATGTTACAAATTGTTTAATGGTGACATAGACTCACTGGGACCCTGGAGCTGGGGTGCATAGCTCTCAGAGGCAGTGAACATGAGTCAACAGACAGGGACTCAGAGTTGGTTCTTGTCATGCCTTAGCATTAAAAAGAAAAAAGTGCTCTGGTCAGAAAATAATTACAGATGCGCATGCAATAAAGACAAATTCAGATGGAAAAGACCTCTGAATGGTCACAGTGTTGGATAAATGTACATAGGTATGGAAGAGAGAAGAAAAAGAGTATAGACAGTTATAATATAAAAGAATATTGATAGTCATAGATTAAAGAAGTAACGATAATAAAATAAATATTAAACTTGTAGAAAAAGTAATAGAGTAAAAAATGCCACATAAAGGTGGAATAAAATAATAGAGTCTGGATTATGTATATTATTATGTTTTCTTTGAATTTTTTGGCTGCAAATGAATTAAGTTCAGAGAGATAATTTGAGTCTGGGGGCTGCTAATCTAAACCAACATATATACTTTAAAGACATCTTGACTTCAAAATTTGGGTCTAAGAATATGTTGCTTTGGAAAAGAGGTTCTGCTTTTGTTTCTACAGAGAGGATAAGAACCTGTGGATTCCTTCTAGAATAATGTGGTTTGATGGACCAAGCCTGCAGAAGGAGCGGCGGGCTGCGTTTCTGCCCGGCTCCCGCATGGCTAGCTTTACACCTGAAATAACAACATACAAATTGCATTCTTTTAAACACTGCCTGCCCCATTAGCTCTAGCCTCTTACTGGCTAACTCTCACATCTTGATTAACCCATATTTAGTAATCTGTGTAGCATCACGAGGTGGTGGCTTACTAGGAAGATTCTAGCCTATGTCCATCTTGGGTTGGAGTTTCATGGCTACTGCCTCACTGCCTTCTTCCTCCCAGCATTCTGTTCTGTCTTCAGCGCCTACCTATGTTCTGACCTATCGGGCCAAGCAGTTTTCCTTATTAATTAACCAATGAAACAACAGATAGATAGAAGACCCACCTACATCACAAGCCCCCCCAAAGTCTCCATGAACCCCCCCAAAATACTTCACCCAACAAAAAGCAGGAAGCAGTTTGAAGATAGCTACACCCAAATTCCCAAATATTGTTTATAAATGTTTGTTTTCATTTAAAGGTGAATAGTATGTTGAGATAAATACTTTGCATTGGTATGAATCTTGGTCTAGGGATACAAATTTAGGTTAATTTTGTTATATGTATTTATGTTCTTGTTTAAGGTATTGTGTTTGTGTAGCTTGTCTAAAAATATAATGTATAATTAAAAATATAGGTTAATAGATAGTTGTTTATAATAGTCAAACTTGTAGTCATATTAGTTAGGTTTTCTAGATGTTTCAGATATTTCTAGATGTATTCAGATATAGGTTTCTAGATATTTCAGATGGATAGGTATTCTTCAAATCTTTCAAAGATGTACAGAATATGGAATTTAAAATGTTTTTAAAAGTTATACTTTCCTCAACAGTGAGACATGTCTGCTTCTGGCAGCACCAATTACTTCAGAAAAGTTGATGGACATTGAAGAAACTCGTTATGAAATTTGCCTTCAATGTGAGACAAGGCTAGTCATTTGGGCAAGAAACTGCTCTTGTCTGGACTGCTTGATGGTATGCTGTATGAACTGGACATGCAAGATCCACAGAAAAATGACTGCTGAACTTGCCTAAAGAAGGTGAGACAGTCCTTCAGGGTTCCTGCATCATGAAAGAGTCTGTCAATGCCCATCAAAATCCCATCAAAATTCTCCATAGACCTTGAAAGAAAAATACTCAACTTCATATGAAAAGCAAAAAACCCAAGATAGCCAAAACAATCTTGTATAATAAAAGAATTTCTGAAGGCATCACAATTCCTGACTTCAAACTCTACTACAAAGTACTGAAAACAGCCTGGTATTGGCATAAGAACAGACAGGAGGACCAATGGAACCAAATAGAAGACCCAGATATCAATCCACACCTCTTCAAACACCTGATTTTTGACAAAGAAGCAAAAAATATCAAATGGAAAAAAGAAAGCATATTTAACAAGTGGTGCTGGCATAACTGGATATAAACATGTAGAAGAATGAAAATACACCCATATCTATCACCATGTACAAAACTCAAGACCAAATGGATCAAAGACCTCAACATAAAACCAGCCACATTGAACATCATAGAAGAGAAAGTGGGAAGTGCACTTGAATGCATTGGCACAGGAAACCACTTCCTAAATAGAACCCCAGCAGCACAGACACTGAGAGAAACAATTAATAAATGGGACCTCCCAAAACTGAAAAGCTTCTGTAAAGCAAAGGACACGGTCAACAAGACAAAACGACAGCCTACAGAATGGGAAAAGATCTTCACTAACCCCACATCAGACAGAGGTCTGATCTCCAAAATATACAAAGAACTCAAGAAATTGGTCACCAAAAGATCACATAATCCAATAAAAAAATTGGAGTACAGACCTAAACAGAGAACTCTCAACAGAGGAATCTAAAATAGCTGAAAGACACTCAAGGAAATGTTCAACATCCTTAGTCATCAGAGAAGTGCAAATCAAAACAACTCTGAGATTCCATCTTACACCTGTAAGAATGGCCAAGATGAAAAACACTGATGACAACTTATGCAGGAGAGGTTGTGGGGCACAGGGAACACTCCTGCATGCTGGTGGGAATGTAAGCTGGTACAACCCCTCTGGATGTCAGTGTGGTGATTTCTCAGAAAATTAGGAAACAACCTTCCTCAAGACCCAGTAATACCACTTTTGGGTATATATCCAAAGGATGCTCAATTGTACCACAAGAACATGTGCTCAACTATGTTCATTGCAGCTTTTTTGTTATAGCCAGAACCTGGAACAACCTAAATGCCCTTCAACTGAAGAATGGATAAGAAAAATGTGGTACATTTACACAATGGAGTACTACACAGCAGAAAAAAATAACATCTCTTCTTGAATTTTGCAGGAAAATGAATGGAGCAAGAAAACATTTTTAGTAAGGTAACCCAGACATAGAAAGACAATTGTCATATGTACTCACTCGTAGGTGGTTTTTAAACACAAAGCAAAGCAAGCAAGCCTACAAACCACAATCCCAGAGAACCTAGACAACAATAAGGACACTAAGAGAGACTGACATAGATCTAATCTACATGGGAAGTAGAAAAAGAGAAGATTTCCTGAGTAAATTGGGAGCATGGGGAACTTGTAGGGAGGGTTGAAAGGGGAGGAAAGAGGCAGGGAGGGGAGCAGAGAAAAATGTAAAGCTCATTAAAAATAAAAAAGAAAGAGTCTGTTAGACATTCTGCAGAACACAGAAGAAAGTGACTGACACACTGCCAATGTAGGAGTAACTGCCTTTGTAATTTCCTACTTCATGGAAATGTATTCCAGATACTATGGGCCTGTAGGCAGAAGATGGATGCCCAATGGTACAGAAGAACTTTGGGTGACTGTTCAGGCAGCAAGATGTATCTGTCAGTTCTAGAGTTTTGGAAGTTGCTTACAATGAACTTCCTGTTAAGTTAGGTAATATTATATCCTTTTGGGATCTTTGATGAAGTTAAAAAATAGTTATAGTTTTCCTCAGCTATGATAAAAGATAAAGTAGATATAAATATTGTAACTGTAATTCTTGCTTGATTGCCGTTTTGTTGTGTGTAGTCTTGCTATGTTGAAGTTAAAACCTTCCTTTTTCTTTTGACAGAAAAGGGGAGGTGATGTGGGGTTCCCCTGGGACTCCCCTGTGTATGCTCAGGAGAAGTGAAAAGATAATGGTGGAACAGAGAGATGGGCCCCTGGTTAGGCGTGCCTGTTGCTCTTCTAGGGGGCTTGTTATTTTTAGCACCCAAGTCAGGCAGCTCATGGCTTCCTGTAACTCCAGTGGCCTTCACAGGCACTTACAGGCACATTTGCACAGACATATGCACATAGATACAAATAAGAGAAGTCTTTTCAAAGATACTGTCTGGCTGGGTGGTGGTGGTGCACGCCTTTAATCCTGGCACTCGGGAGGCAGAGGCAGGCAGATCTCTATGAATTAAAGGGCAGTCTAGACTCCAGAGCGAGTTTCAGGACAGCCAGGACTGTTACACAGAGAAGCCGTGTCTCAGAAAAACAATGGATAGACAGATAGATAGAAAGATGGATAGATAGGTAGGTAGACAGACAGACAGACAGATGATACTTTCTCCCCGCCCCCAAATAACCAGAACTACAGTCTTTCTTTTTTAAAAATTTATTTTCTTTATAATTTTGTGTGAGTGTGAGAGCGACAGAGAGACAGACAGACAGAGGTTCCAGAAGGAATTGGATCCCCTGGAACTGAAGTTGCAGGCAGTTGTGAGCTGCCAGATGTGGGTGCTGGGAACTGAGCTCACCTTGCAAGAGCACTCCTTGCTCTTAGCTGCTGACCTATTTCTTCAACCCCAAGAACACCAATATTTCCTGTGGCATTGGTTATAATAGTAAAAAAAAGACAACTCAAATGCCATGAACTAACAAACAACTGAACAAAATATAGCATATCAAGCAATAGAATATTATATGTCCTGAAAAAGGAATGAGGTGCTGTTTATGTTATGAAATAGGTGAATCCTGACACTATAAGAAATGGTCACTGGGCAGTGGTGGCACATGTCTTTAATTTCAGCACTCGAGAGGCAGAGGCAGGAGGATCTCTGAGTTTGACGCTGGAAGAAAGGATAAAAGGAATGAAGAAAGGAATGGAGGAAGAAAGGAAGGAAGGGTAACGAAGTTCCATTTAAATTATGAGAAATGTAACAAGATAGCAAGTAGATTTGTGATTGGTTAGGGATGAGATGGAAAGTAATTGGGGAATGACTTCTAAAGGGGTTGTGGGGATTTTTTTTAGGTTCTAGCAATGATCTAAAGTTGAATATAGTAATGCTCATGCATGTCTGCGAACATTCTGAAAACAGTGGTAGCTAGACATGGCAGAACACAACTGTTGTCCCAGCTGCTGGAAGGCTAAGGCACGAACACTGCCTTAGGTGGCTCAATACGGCCCTGACCTAGATGATGGGATTAGAAGCAAATAATAGATGGGGCTGGAATCTGGGGCCTTATGCATGCTAGGCAAACAGCCTATCAAAAGCAAAACAATGTCTCAAACAAGTAAACAAGCAAACCAGACCTGCAATCCCAGCTACAGGGGAGGCTGAAGCAGACTGCCAGGGCTACAGAGTGAGTTTATGGCCACTCTAAGCATCCAGTCTCGGAAAAACAACACTGGTTACCAGCCCTGCTGTATCTATTGAGTCATTTCCGGCCCTCGGTACTTCCTTTAACTTTCTTGAGGGGAAAAAAATACAGTCAATCCTCAGTATACATGGGGGACTAGTTCTAGGTACTGAGAGCTGTTCAAGCCTCTTCTAAGAAATGTCATAGTATGTGCATATATCTATGCATATTCCTGTAGTATGTAAATCATCTCCAGAGTATGTGTGATACCCAGTGCAATATAAATTCTATGCAAATAGCTGTCATAGTGTATTGTTTAGAGAATAAGGGCAAGAAGAAAAAGTCTGCAGATGAACGCATCCGCATTTTGAGCTTTAGGTAAGGGGTGGGATGAGCCTGTGAATACAGAACTAAAAATGCAGATGGATAATTAAATACCAAAATACCAACAGTGGGACATTTGAGGTATAGGGTCACAGATTGTTTTATCATTTTCCTATTTTAATAAACTTTATTCAGTGAACAGAAGAAAATGAAAAGTGAAAAATGCTAGTGTATGGAGCTGGCAAGACAGGTTAGTGGTTCAGAGCGTGTGCTGCTCTTGCAGAGGACCCAGGTTCTCCTGGCCTCTTAAGGTGCCTGCAAGCACATGACGTAATGCAGACAAGCGGCTACACGTGCAAGCATGATGTAATGCAGACAAGCGGCTACACATACTCACATGGTAGACATACAGACAAGCAGCACACATACACACATGATGGACATACAGACAAGTGGCTACACATGCACACATGATGGACATACAGACAAGCGGCTACACATACATACACAAACTTTAAAAAAAAATCTAAGTGCCAGTTTAGTTGGAGAAAAAAGAAAGCAACCATTTTCATTTTAAAAGAAGGAAGAATGCTGGGCGGTGGTGGCGCACGCCTTTAATCCCAGCACTCTGGAGGCAGAGGCAGGAAGATCTCTGTGAGTTCGAGACCAGCCTAGTCTACAAGAGCTAGTTCTAGGACAGGCGCCAAAGAAGCCCTGTCTCGAAAAAAAAAGGTGGCGGGGGGAGAGCACTGGATAGAGTAATTTGATTATTGTTCTTTTTCATTCTTTCTCTTTCTTTCTGTGCTTCTTCCTTTCTTTTTTGATTCTTAACACAACAGATAAAAAAGTAAAAATCAAAGCAGCCATGTTTACACTCACAATACCCTCTCCATGCTTAAAAATGTATGTTTGAGTATCTGTGTGAGTGTGGTGTGTTGACATGGTATACTGGCATGTGGGGCACGGGTGTGTGTCACTACACTTACATGGAGGCCAGAGGAGAATGCAGGAGAATATCTTTAGTCCCTGGAGACAGGGTCACTCAGTTGGCAAGCCCCAAGGATTCTCCTGCCTCTGCCTCCCAGAACACTGGAGTCACAGGCTGTCCAAGTTGTGATTTTGTTTTTGTTTTTGCCAACTTGACACAAGTTGGATTACCTGGGAAGAGGCTTCTCATTTGAGAGAACACCTCCATCCTATTGTCTTGAACAACTGATGGCTGATGTGGGAAGGCCCAGTCCACCACAGGGCCACTCCTGGGCAGATGCACATTGGTGGTGTAAGAAAGGATGCTGAGCCCCTTAGGAGCAAGCCAGGACTCAACATTTTTTGTGTTCTCTGCTTTAGTGCTGCCTTTAGGTTCCTGCCCCAACTTCCTTTCTATAATGGACTCTGAGCTGTAAGGAAATATAACTCCTTTCCTTCCCAAGTTGCTGTTAGTCATGGTAGTTCATCACAGCAGCAGACACCTACTTTTATTTTTTTAACATAGTGATGGGATCTGATGGGGTCTTCATGCTTGTACAGTGCTCCCACCCACTGAGACATCGATTCGGTCTCACGTAGCTCAGGCTGTCCTCGAACTTGCTATGCAGCTGAGGATAAACTTGATGTCCTTATTATCCTCCTTCCTCTACTTACCAAATGCTGTGGCTACCTGCATGTGCCAACACTTCAGGCTCTCCTTGCATTTTGCAGCTGGTTCTTGTAGAGCATTTTACGGACACTCTTCAAAGACCCAACTCCAAACCTGTGACTTTCACGCTGTAGCCCGCGTCAAATCAACCCTGATTCCCTAAGGCCTTCCCATCCCGAGAGGTCCCCTACTGTTGCACTTGCGGCCTACCAGCGTGTGAATCTTGTCTTTCTCCCCAGCTCAGTCCAGGGTTCCATCCCTGGAGAGTTCAAAATGTAGTGGAATCCAGCGATATTCAAGTTCCACAGATTGGGCCCCAGGTGGCGCTGTCCTCCCGGGGAAAGGTCGAGGAAGCCCAGAACCCAGATGAGGCCTCAATTTTTTTCCCCATTTTTTTGTTTGTGGTTTTGTTTGTTTGTTTTTTGGAGACAGGGTTTCTCTGTAGCTCTGGGGCCTGTCCCCGAACTAGCTCTTGTAGACCAGGCTGGCCTCGAACTCACATAGATCCGCCTGCCTTTGCCTCCCGAGTGCTGGGATTAAAGGTGTGTGCCACTACTACCCAGAGAGGCCTCAAATTCTAATCCTGCTTTTCCTCACAACATCTCCCAGTGCATTCATGCTTGGTTTATTATCTCTCTTTCGTGGGGTGTGTGTGTGTGTGTGTGTGTGTGTGTGTGTGTGTGTGTGTGTCTGTCTGTCTGTCTGTCTGTCTGTCTGTCTAAAAGATAGTTTTCAGGAGTTGGTTCTCCTTGCACCCTTTGGATTCTGGAGACTGAACTCACTCAGGTTGTCCCGCTTTGCCGCAAGCACCCTTACCCCCTGAGCCGTCCTACCAGCACCAGGTGCCTGATTTTTACAGTTCAGGGTGTCAAGGCTGGGTGCCAGGGGAAGCAGGGAACCCACAGGCTTTCTCGACTGTTCCTGGGGGACCTAACCTCAGAAAAAGGTACGAGTATCATTACTCCTTTAAGATTGCCACCTAAATCTGAAGGGGAGATGGCCCCGCCCCTCTCTGGTTCAAGCCCTTCTGACTCCTGTTGCTGGTGACTTGAAAAACATGGCTGCAAAGCAGAAAGTTCTGATTCTGGTCCTGGTCTGGTCTGGTGTGCTCATTACCTGAGCTTTAGGGACCCTGTGTGCCACAGCAGACTGGCCTCAGCATTCTGGGCTGCCAGTCCAGAGTCCCCAATGGGTGGGAGAGGCAGAAGGTGTGGTCAGTCCGCATCTTGGCCACGGGCAGGTTGCCCTGGGAGTTGCCAGAAGGAAAACATTTTCCGGGAGCCGGAAGGGCTGGCAGAGCCCAGGGCGGGTGGAGAGACCACAATGGACCCTTGTGTGATGGTTTAGCTTGGACTCGCCCTTAGGCCCAGCTTCTGGGCCAGGGTGGACCCTGTTTCCTGATCTGCAGGCAGACCTAGCTCCTCAGCAATACATCCTGGGCCCATTCGGGAGCCAGAGTGTCAAGACCTGCGGAAGTGAAGCTCACAGGCCAGTGTCTGGTGGCTTACTCTCCTCTTTAGCCTTCCTGGAATCCTCCTGGTTAAACAGCTTCACCTAAATTCTGAAGGCTGATCTTCACAACTGGACAGGTGTCCGACATTCCTGGGAGGTTTCCTCTTCAAACAGCCTAAGGGAGCTCAGGACAAACCGTAGTTCCAAACCTGCGACAACTTTGCTAAAGGTCCCTGGAGGCCATCTGAGAGGCTTGGCTTCTCGACCTATCTGCCAAGAGAGTTGGTAATTCTCCTTTAAGAGACACATGGTGGGAAGGTGTTTAATATCTGGCATATCCTCTGTCTCAGGAAAACATCCATCCAAACCAGGCCAGACAGCTTACAGCATCTTGCCCACTCTGTCACAGCTGGGGCCCGGGCTCTGAACCTCCTCTAAAGCAGCTGGCAGGAAGCCCCCCAGAGCACCGTGGAGACTGCACCCAATGTTCACTTCTCTGAACCTGGAATTAGTCATGCCCCAGGACAAGAGTCCTGCTCTTGTAGGCTTATGGTCATCTGAGTAGTAAGATCCAGAAAATTGTCTGTCTCCCCCCCCCTCTCTCTTCCTCCCTCCCCCATCTCCTTCCCTCCCTCCCTCCCTCCCTCCCTTTTTGTTTTTTGAGACAGGGTTTCTCTGTGGCTTTGGAGCCTGTCCTGGAACTCACTCTGTAGACGAGGCTGGCCTCGAACTCACAGAGATCCACCTCCTCTGCCTCCCAAGTGCTGGGATTAAAGGTGTGCGCCACCACTGCCTGGCTAGAAAATTGCTTTAAACATGAAGATGTTCTGGAATTGTGGCTCAGTTGATAAAGGTCTTGTCTAGCACACACAAAACTCTTTAACTAGCACCATTTAAAATTGGGTATGATGGTCTCAAAACCAAAATATAAACAAGCAAAACATCCTTAAGCAGACTGTGCAGTGGTGGCACACACCTTCAATCCCAGCACTCTGGAGGCAGAGGCAGGTGGATCTCTGTGAGTTCAAGGACAGCCAGGGCTATGAGAAACCCTGTTTTAAAACCAACCAACCAACCAACCAAAACTTCCTTGAACATAAAGAGTGGATAGTTGAAGGTATTGTAGATAAACTGACCATAGCCCTGTGAAGTGCTAACGTTTGTTGAGCCTTGGACTAATTGCAGAGCCCAGACTGGCTGAGACTCATGGTCATTCACATGCTTATGCTCTGACTTCCAAGTGCTGGTACGTAGGTCATCACCATTCTTACCATGCACGAATTGCTACTGTTTAGAGGAAGGAAATTAAAAGAGAAATATAAGATGTTACACTCAGATCAAGTTTAAAAAAAGGGGGGGGGGGCGTGGGTGAGATCTTAGAGGAAGTAGCATAATGAGACACACAGATGCAGGCTTTGTGTCAGGCTGCTTATTGAAGCAGAAGGCCTGGACTGTAGCCACTGACTCTTCTTCGGCACTTTGACATGTTTCTTAGGAATGTCAGGACTGCAGGCACCCAGGTGAGCAGACCCAGAGAGGTCAGGAAGACACTACCCCTCCAGAATAAATAAGGCTATTCTAGGGCTATTGAGATGGCAACTTTGAGCCTCAGTGGAAACTATGGAGATGTCTCCATTTGAGTAAGAATGGCAACCACACAGAGGACTTCTGGAGCTAGCAGCAAGGGTAGAGTATGTTAGCAAGGGGAGATGAGTCCAGCTGTAGAGGATATGGGTATGACCTCTAGTTGGATGAACCAGAAATCCAAGAGACCCCTTCCATGTTAGGACAGGGATAATCTAATCTCTCTCTCTTTGGTTTTTTTTTTTTTTTTACTGAGTTTATTTGTGTGGGAGGGTTGCACATTTGCCACTGTGTTCACATAGAAGCCAAAGGACAGCTTTCAGAAATTGGTTCTCTTCTTCCATCACGTGGGTCCTGTTGTTAGGTGACACACGCCTTCACCTCCTGAGCCAGACCAGCCCCAGATCTAATCTCTTGAACTGGTCTTCAAAGTTGAAGTGTTAACCCAGGGTGCCTAACCTGAAACTACCGGGTGTCAGCGAGCCAGGCACCAGGCTACCAGCTGTTTGTTCTTCCAGCTTTATTGCCAGGTGAGGAACAATGTACATGGGGGGGGGGGGCGGCTGCTGTCAGTGGAAGGTACAGCCTGCTGGTCCAAGGTCGCTTCTGTTGATCTTTGTTGTTGGCGTAAGTTGACAGCTGGAGCCTGTGCTGGAGTTTGCCCTGGCTTCCTCTCTCCACTTATCTTTACCAACTCTGGGGCCCAAACACTACACAGCTTGAAAAAAGACAAGGGCACAGGTTGGAGAAATAGACAAACATTTGCTGTGAGGCCCAGAGCAAGGTGCTTTGCCTCTCTGAACCTCTTCCTCTGATTTGCTAATGTGGGCAAGCACAGTTGCTCTTAAGGCTGTTACTCAGATAAGAAAGAATGTGTCAAAGACCTGTTGTGTAACGGGGACTCAGTAAATAGGACGGCTCTGTCCTCTCCCCTGCAGACATGGCAGCAGCCCTGCACTGAGGCCAGGATCTGGGGCTGGGTTTTGTAACTCTTTAACTGAGACCTCTGGCAGTCACTGCACCTTTCTTTGTTGGTTTTGTTGTTTGACATGTGAAGCAGAGGTACCAGATGGTCCCGGTTAGTTTGTCAACAAGACACAGCTAGAAAAGAGGAACCTCTGGGCAACTCTGTAGGGAATTTTCTAGATTAATGATTGATGTGGGCGGACCTAGTCCACTGCAGACAGTGCCACTCCCGAGTAGGTGGGTGTGGGTGGTATAAGAAAGCAGATGGGCACCTGGCTTGGTGGCACACGCCTTTAGTCCCAATACTCCAGAGGCAGAGGTACATGGATTTCTTTGAGTTCCGGGACAGCCAGAGTTACATAGAGAGATCTTGTCTCCACACAAAACAAAAAACCCACAACAACTACAAAAAGAAAGCAGTCAGAACAAGCTGTGGGGAGCAAGCAGTAAACCACATTTCTCCACGGCCTTCGCTTCAGCTCCTGCCTCTGGGTTCCTTGCACTGAGTTCCTGCCCTCATTTGCCTTCATGACAGACTAGAGACTATAAACTGAAATAAGCCTTTTCTCCCCAGTTTGGTTTATCACAGCGATGAAAAGCAAGCTTTAAAAGGTATATGGGGGCATTCCCTGGCTGGATTTATCTTGCCTGAGCATGGCAGGGCAATGGTCTAAACGTTAGTATTCGGGCATCCTTCGGGCATCCGTACTGGCCTGCCCTTAGGGTCCTGACAGGCTATGTCCTCAGCTGCAGCCACTAAGAGAGCCTCATTCCCTTATAAAAGGTGGGCCTTGCTCACTGTGTGTGTGTGTGTGTGTGTGTGTGTGTGTGTGTGTCTGTCTGTCTGTCTGTCTGTCTGTCTGTCTGTCTGTCTGTGTCTCCCCCTCCCTCTCCCCCACTCTTGTTCCCAGGGACCAGTCTCTGGCACCTTCTCTGCCCCTTCTCCTTCCTCTTCCAATAAACCTCCCATGAGAGCCCTGTTGTATGGTGTGACTCTCTTTCTCCCTCCCCCTCTCCCCAACCAATTCCCCCCTTTCTCTTGGCATTTTCTTGCCCAAGGACAGACAGTTCCTGAGATGCTGGAGGCTACGTTTATGGGACCTAACAAGCCACATGTTCTAAGCAAGTCTGTTTGAGCCGTCTGAACTGATAGACTTGATCACAGTGGTTCACAGGCTAGAGGTAGTCAGGATATATGCTTGCCCCTGACTGGACCTGATGGGAAATGCAATGGATGACGTTTTTTTTTTTTTCATTCTTTAACCACTACAAACTGTGATTGTGGGCCATTTCCCAAGAACCTGGACATAGACCTGGCCAGAGCCCATCCACCTGGCCAGCACTGAATTAAAGCTTGCTTCAAATTTTGCTTTAAGCTGTGGTAGTGGTCTTAATTTTGATTGGTGGGATTAACAGACACCAGCTTGAAGCTGAACCCTGCTATGGATGCACAGAATGACCTTCTCCCTTCTGGATCCATCTTCCTGTTCATGAAGTGACAGGAGGGAGACACTGAAGCCCCTTTGGCTCAATGATCCGTGCTCTGAGGCTCCCACGGTGTTGCGTACGCCTAAGTAGGGCTCCTGAGTCTGCTTGCTCATAGCAACCATCCCAGCTCTCACACTCTCCTTGCCAGAACTTCTGAACTCCAGATTCACAGCTTCTCCTTTCTTATCTAATCCAAAACCAAAGAGTCGGGAAGACTGCTCCCATTTGTTTCCTTCTTGGCAGTAAGTATCTAGTATCCCAGAATCAAGTATCCTAGCACTCCTTCTTAGAAATCTTAGGGTCTCCTTCACTAGGGGCCTTTTCACTCACCTCACATTAATATATTGGGTGCTTGGGGACAAGTCTACAATCCCAGCACTTGGGAGGGAAAGCCAGCGTGGGTCATACGCTGAGTTCCAGGACCAATCAGAACTGTACAGTGAGATCCTGTTTCACCCTGCCCCAAAAGGACATATGACAGAGGAGTTCCCTGAGCGGTGGTGAACACTGTGGGGTATATGATCTCATCCTCCTGCCTCCAAGACGCCCCCTTTCTGTGGAAACACACAGCGCACAGAAATTCACCATGTTGCTTGTCCTCGGAGAAGCAGCGGGAGGGCCATGGCACCCTGAGCTCTAGCACATAAGGGGAGATGAAGCCCCTGCTGGCTTGGTGTGGTCTTCCCAGTTGGCAAGGGGCAGGTTCACAATGTCACCCTCACATGTGCACATCAGAGGTCACCTGGGGGCAGTGACAGACTAGCAAGTCAGGTCCTTGAGCATCACCATAAGACTGTGCCCAGGGAGAGGGCTGCCTACGTGGGAAACCTGGTTGACCCCGCTAGACCTCTGTCAGGGTCAACCCCATCAAGAGTTCAGTCTCCTGAAGATTCAGCCAAACACAAACTAAAGCTCTCCTGACCATATTGGCTGCCCACTCCTCCAGGGACTAAGGAAAGAGTCTGTGGAGGTTTGGCCAGGTGGCTCCTCTGGTCACCTTCAAGCTGAGCCCATTACCACAGCAATCTGCTCATCAGCACACAAGTGTCCCTGGGGGAGATGTCGAGTCATCCTGAGCCCCAGGGCCCATTTTAGGGCTTTGCACAAAACAAACACTTAAAGGGTTCCTCCGTCTTAGTAGGGCAGTGGTGGTGCACGTCTTTAATCCCAGCACTCGGGAGGCAGAGAAAGGCAGATCTCTGTGAGTTCAAGGCCAGTTTGGTCTACAGAGTGAGGTCCAGAACAGGCTTCAAAGCTACAGAGAAACCCTGTTTTGAAAAACCAAAGGAACAAAAAAAGAAAGAAAGAAAAGTTCCCTCCATCTCTGTCCTATTTTGAGCCTTCCCAGCACTGGCCCAGGGCTGTAGCAGGCCCTTCTTCCAACAGAAACAGAAAGGCCTTGCAGTGGGCAGTTCTTGGCTCCAGGAAGGAATGCTAGTGTTAGCCCAAAGCAGATCCTGGGGGGAGCAGGGAACAGATCTGTGGAGAAAGCCTTGACAGTCCTGCCCAAAGCCACCCCCTACATGATTCCTAGGCCCAAGCATAGGGGCAATGCCCATGGACGACTGTGTTTCTAGGTTTCCAGGCCTCTCCCAGATTCTCCCTCCTGCGATACTTTCCTTGTCTCTTTGCCTTGCCTTGGAACTCTCCTGGCTCTGAAGACCACTAAGCCAAGGGACACCAGAGTGACCTTCCCTCAACAAGGTCGCTGCACTGCCCTGGCCTCTTGAGGCATGGTCTCAATCTGTAACTCAGGCTGGCCTCGAACTCACAGTGGGTGATCCTAAAAGTAGGAATATAGCTGTGATTAAACTCTTTAATGCTCATCAGCCCGCCTAGTCCTAGAGTTACTGGCATTGTTTCATCTTATGCCCGGGGAAGCTATTCTAAGGGACAATGAACACTAGCCTCTGTACCTACAAAATGGGGACAGAGAGGAAAGAGCTAAGGAGAGCCTAGAGCCTAGTGCAGTCCCCTCACCCGGGCACCACCACAGGCGGTAGGGAATGGCTGTGCTGCCCTGGCCCGGCCGGTGAACCGCTGAATGATGTTGCCATTCTCCGCTGTCTGCCACACGCTGGAGTTCCTGTGAAGTGCATCCCACGCTGCCACTTCCACACAGGACACTGGAGGAGTTGAGAGTCAAGACTTGACTCTGTTCACTGCCCTTGTACCAAACCAGTATCACCAAAACACCTGGGGACAAATGAGTTTCTTTACCTTTGCGAACCCAGACGCTTGCTTCTCTACAAAAGTGAGTCTCATTACAGGCGCTGGGGAGGTGCTGACTGTTTTGAAGCAAAAAAGTGGCAAAGATGGGATCTTTGTATTCCTTACCCAGTATCCCTCATTGTTAAACTCTTTTTTTTGAGACAGGGTTTTCCTGTTTAGTTCTGGCTGTCCTGGAACTCCATCTGTAGACCAGGCTGGCCTCAAGCTCACAGAGATCGACCTCCCAAGTGCTGGGATTAAAGGTGTGCACCACCACCGCCCGGCTGGGTCCTCTTTCTTACAGCACTGTATTTGACTCTGCTCTGCTACAGTGAACCACCATATCTGATAGATAGATAGATAGATAGATAGAGGGTCTCATTATACAGTCTGTGTTGGAATGGGACTTGCTATGTAGACCAAGCTTAGAGATCTGCCTTCCTCTGCCTCCAAAGTGCTGGGATAAAGGACATTACATCACCTTGCCCAGTGACTTTACTTTTTATTTTTCATTAGTATGTTTGTATGTGTTTGATGTATGGTACAAGTGTGGTGCTCATGTTCATCCCATAGTGTGTCTGTGTGTGTGTGTGTGTGTGTGTGTGTGTGTGTGTGTAAATCAGAGAACAACTTTATGGAATCAGTCAATTTTCTCCTCCCACTTTTTTTTGGTTTTTTTTTTTTTTTTTTTTTTTTTTTTTTTTTTTTTTTTTTTTGAGGCAGGGTTTCTCTTTGTAGCCCCATAGACCAATCTGGCTTTGAACTCACAGAGATCCACCTGTCTCTGCCTCCCTGAGTGCTGGGATTAAAGGCCTGTGCCACTACTACCTGGCTCTCTTCCCACCTTTTACACAGGTTTTGAGGACTGAACTGAGATTGTGGAACAAGCATCTTTACCTGCTTAGCCATCTCAACAGTCCCCAGGTCATGGCTGTTATTGTGGTAATTATTAATTTCTGAAATTTTAAGTCCCACTCTGTCTCACAATAACAAGAGCTTGGGGCTCTCACACTGTGAACAGTGAAGACAGATCCTGGGCCTTGGATCTGTGCTATACAGTGGCCTTGTGATCCCCAGTGTCCTGTTCTGTCAGGAGCATTGGGAGACACACTGTTCCATCATAGATGCTGGACTGGTAGCCCACTGAGATAAGAACAAGTCTGCTCTGCACGTGTGTGTGTGTGTGTGTGTGTGTGTGTGTGTATTGTTTCTCCGACATCGCTCAGTTCTCTCTCTTCCCCCATTTTTTTAAAGGTGAAATTTATGTAACTTCCTCATCCTCAGTCCAGGTCACGGCTCCCCTCTGGTGGCTTTACATGCCTGGAGTACACACCTGGGAGGCTGAGACAGGAGAACTGTGAGGCAGACAATGCCCAACCATTTTTGTTTATTACTAATTCAAGGGAGGAGGGGAGTGGCAAAATTGTCCACAGATAACTTTCCTCTGGGGCCCCTGGCCTCCTGTGCGTCAGTCTGCCCTGGGTATAGAGGTGACATGTGTGATTCTTTAGGGTTCTTCACTTCTATCTTGTCCTTTGCCACTTTGGCAAGGGTTCCTCCAGGTCACATGATTTGACCTGCTTCCTGTCCTTGTAGCTCCAAAAGCTTTCATATGAAGCCGTGGGGTGTATGGAAAGCGGTAGGGGTGTTCCTGATTTCCTCCTGGGCCCATCATACCATGGTCCTGACAAGCTTACATGTTTGTTTACATAGTCACCTCTAGAGACCACCTTCTTTTGGAACTCTGACCTTTGGGGACCCTTTGGACACCGACCTGCTTCTTCCTGACCCTTCATTCCAGAGCAGTAGAGCAGGCAGCTGCAGGGCTGTGTCTCTAAGCGACCCCTGGAAGAAGTCCTCTCTCCTTCCTGTAGACATCTCCCCCTTCTAGTTTCTATCTGAAGGAGGTCTCTTGAATGTTTCTTTTCCCCAACCGCTTCACCTTGGAAAAAGGAATGCTAGACTATTTGGAATCTTCCTTGGTAAAAATGTAGATGAATTGTCATTAAGCGGCCAGTGAGCTGGTGGGATTTTTGTGGAAATTTGAGGCCTGGATCCTTTCCTTACTTCCTCTGCTCTCAGAAGCAGGCCTCAGCCCACATCTTTGTTTCCCACACAATTAGTCCCTGCCTGCCTCAGCAGTAAACCCCTCCTCACCTGTGAAGAAAAGAACGGAGCATGGCTGGAGTCACCTCGCAGGAGAAGCTGCTGCATGGTGGCCTTCCTGGCCAGCGGGTTAAATCCGTGTCATGTCTTTAGTTTGTCATTCAGTGAAAACCAATGTTGTTATCACTGGTGAGAGGTTGTGATATGTATGTAGGTTTGCGATATTAGTGTTCTTTCACTGTGGAGCCCAAAGATTAAGCTCAGGTCATCAGCTTTGTGTGACAGGTGCTTTTACCTGTTGAGCCGTCTTGCTGGCCCTGGTTCATCTGACCAGCATGTTTGGGATGTGCTAGCAAGTATCAATCTTCTTTCTTTCTTCTTTTTTTTGTTTTTGTTTTTCAAGACACTGTTTAGCTCTGGCTGTCCTGGAACTTGCTTTGTAGACCAGGCTCGCCTCGAACTCACAGAGATCCACCTGACTCTGCCTCCCAAGTGCTGGGATTAAAGGCATGTGCCACCATTGCCCAGCTTTTGTTTTTGTTTTTATTTTAAATGTACGTTAGTATTTTGTCTACATGTCTGTGTGAGGGTCAGATCTCCTGGAACTGGAGTTACAGACAATTGTGAGCTGCCATGTGGTTGCTGGGAATTGAACCCAGGTTCTCTGGAAGAGCAGCCAGTGCTCTTAGCCACTGAACCATCTCTCCAGCCTGTGTCAATCTTCTTGATGGTTGAAATCTCCCCAGGGGAAGAGTAAATGCAGTGTTTTGAGTTGACTATTGTTGGTTACTCTGGCTTTTGCACACTCTAATTCTTTGTCTTTGCCTTTACTGTCTTAGCCAGAGTTTCTATTGAAGAGACACCATGACTGTGGGGATTCTTATAAAGGAAAAAATTTTATTGAGGTGGCGGCTTACAGTTTCGGAGGTTTAGTCTATTATCATGGTGGGGAACACTGCAGTGTGCAGGCAGACATGGTGCTAGAGAAGTCTACATCTTGATCCAAAGGCAACAGGAAGTGAACTGAGTCACTGGAAGTAGCTTGAGTATATGAGACCGCAAAGGTCACCTCTACAGTGACACACTTCCTCCAACAAAGCCACACCTTCTAATAGTGCCACTTCCTTTGGGGGGCACTTTCTTTCAAAACACCATACTTTCTAAGTTACTTTTAAGCCAATAGAGGGAATTTGGGGGACAGAATCATCCAGTGCCCCAACAAGATATGCATCAAGGACCCTTTAAGTATAGAACCTGGAGCTCATGGTGGCAAACCTGTCACCACCACCTCTAGGGCCGAACAGCCGAGGAGTGAGCCAGTTATCAGAATCTGGAATGAAAAAGATCTCTGAGAAGTGTTCTGAGGACTCGACCTTTCCTGCAGGAACAGAGGAAGCCCAAGTGGGGTCGGACAGAAGTACCCTGACCTCACCCTCCTCCCTTTCTGTGATCACCAGCTGGTCCTTTCCGGAGCAGAGGGAGAGTTTGATCAGCCTTCTAGCTTCTTTGCTCTCCCTTACTTGTTTTTGTCATCTACCCTGGAGGTCACATCGATTAGCAGCACATTCCCAGCTATCCTAGTTCTAGATAAGACTTCTTACATAAGGCTTGTGGTGGTAATGTTTGTCCAAGTTGCTTTTCAAAAATTCAAAGACACCTCGAACTGGTGGAATTCACCCATCCTTCATCTGAGCCTCCGCAAGTATGGGAGCGATGACCTTTTTGACTTCAGAGGGCCCCAAACCCCGCCTTCCAATCATGCCAACACTGTCATTTCCTTAAGAGCCCTGAGGTTTGAGCACACGTGTGTGGGCCACTGGTCACTTTGTCTTGCCCTGGCTATCCTTCCCCACACCTCAGACCACCCAGCTTCCTCTAGACCCTAGCCTGGGAAAGGCAGATTTTAAAGAGTCTGAAGAACCTGTTTCCTTACATTTAGCCACTTCCACTTGTTGTTTGAAATATGTCTTTTTATTATTTTAATTATGTGTGTGAGTGTGAGTGTGTGTGTGTGTGTGTGTGTGTCTGTGTCCATACATGCGTATGAGCATAGGTGCCCAAGGAAGCCAAAGATATCAGAACACTCTGGGGCTGAAGTTACAGGTAACTGTGAGCCTCTTGGCATGGATGCCGGGAACCGAACTCTGGTCCTTCGGAAGAACAATATGCCCCTCAATTGCTGAGCTAGCTCTCAAGCCTTTTGTTTTATTTGAGATGGAGTCTCACTATGTAGCCCTGGCTCCCTGGAACTCACAGTCTTCTCAACATGTAGAGTGCTGTAACCATAGGTCTCTCTTTCTCTCTACTTCCTTCCTTCCCGCCCTTCCTCCCTCCTTTCCTTCTGTCTTTGTTAGGCTTATTACTTAATTAATTTGAGATAGGGTCTCATGTAGCCTAGGCTGGCCTTGAGTTACTAATCCTTTTGCCTCCACCTCTCCATTGCTGGGATTACAGGAATGCGCCACTAAGCCTGGCTTCTGGCTCCTTCTGTCTGCTATGCAAAACTCATTGCTTCAGTTATTGTCATCCTGTAAAACAGGCCTGATGGGATAATATTTCCGCTAGCCATCTCCAACTGGAAAAAGGAATCTATAGAATTCAGTTAGCTTCCTGGGACACAGCAAGACGGGAGAGTAGGGGACGGAAGACACCTACCAGTGTCCGTCCAGTTTCCACGGAAATCTGAGTTTTCTTCAGGAAGGCTTCCCTATGGATTGTACCAGTGGGTACTTGCTCTAATTGGGCCAAATTCTTCATGCTGGAGTCAAGTACATCATGTCCTCAGGCTCAAGGCTCAGAGCTCAGGTCTCTTTAATCTTAATACATGGGGGAACATGTCTTTCCTTTTTGATATCTCTAAGTTATGTGAATCCTGACCTCTCCTAGCACTGGTCATTCTGTGTGTGCAGACACATCTGTTTGATTGTGTGATGTGTGTCTGTATATGTGAGCATGAGCACGTGTGCTATGGCGTGTGTATAGAAGTCAGAAAACAACCTTAGGTGTCAGTCACTGCTTTCTACCTTGTTCAAAAGGTCTTTCTTATTCTTTCTTCTTTGTTGTCTGCTGCATAGGGGCTGACCGGATGCATAGGGGGCTGACTGGCTGCATAGGGGCTGACTGCATGGGAGCTGACTGCATAGGGCTGACTGGCTGCATAGGGCCTGACTGACTGCATAGGCCCTGACTGACTGCATAGGGGCTGACTGCATGGGTCCAACTGCATAGGGGCTGACTGCATAGGGGTTGACCAGCTGCATAGGAGCTGACTGCATGGAGCTGACTGCATGGGTCCAACTGCATAGGGGCTGACTGCATGGGGCTGACTCCATGGAGCTGACTGCATGGGGCTGGCTGCATGGGGGCTGACTGCATAGGGGCTGACTGCATGGGGCTGGCTGCATGGGGGATGACAGCATAGGGGCTGACTGCATGGGGCTGGCTGCATGGGGGCTGACTGCATGGGGGCTGACTGCATGGAGCTGACTGCATGGGGCTGACTGCATGGGGGCTGACTGCATGGGGCTGGCTGCATGGGGGCTGGCTGCATGGGGGCTGGCTGCATGGGGCTGGCTGCATGGGGGCTGGCTGCATGGGGGCTGACAGCATAGGGGCTGACTGCATGGGGGCTAACTGCATGGGGCTGACTGGCTGTACAAGGGTTCCTCTGTCTCTGTCTCCCATCTCTTCTGTAGGAGTACTGTGATTACAGAATCTATAGCATCCAGCTTCCCATGGGTTTTTAGGGGGTTCAAGTCAGGTCCTCACACTTCCACTAAGCCACTCTCACAGTTCCAGCACTGTTACTCAAGACCGGAAGCACCGAATCTTTGGAATTCCCATCTGACTCCTACCACCAGCCCCAAGACCTAACACGTACTGTCTCAGTGTGAAGCTCTAGCTACAATTAGTGCCTTCTCTTATTCTAGTGGCCTGCACTCCACAGACATACATGCGCTGGTAGCATGTGGTCTTGAGCCAGCCCTACAGCAACAGTTGCAACTCCAGGAAATCCTGTCTCCTTGGCAGAGGCCAAGCGAGGAGGGAGCAGGGACCCAACTGGCCCAAAGAAACTGCCCCCTTCTATTTCACCTCTTCCTGAAAAGACTCTAATTTCTTAATAAATCACATGTCCTTCAAACTGGATTAAATGGCAGTTGCCAGCTGAGGGACACATAAGGAAGTTCGCGGGCTCCCTGACACCCATCTCCTGTGTGTTGTTTTCACTGACTTGCTTTTATCAATTCCCATTTCTGCTATCAGCACCCTGGTTTTCTTTGGGAAACTACCCTGCCCCCACCCTCAACTCAGAGTTCCTGTGTCATCAACACTGCTCTGTCTGCTCCAGCACTGGGGAATTACCCAGTCATGGAACGCAGTCTGGGTGTTTTCCTCAGAACTATTGGGAAGACACACTCTTTCCAGGAAGACCGATGACATCAAAATGGAACTCTTGAGAGACATCTTGTGAGTACGTGAGAAGAGTGGCAGACTAGTGAGGTGGGAGCCGAGTCTTGGTGACTGGAGGTGTGCACATGGATCCAGCCTCCTCCTGGGTCTCACACTGAGGAAAGGGAACAAGCCTGCATGCCTCAGGTTTTATTTGATGTACTTCACCTGTTAAAGAGGAACTTTAGGATTGATGGTCAAAAAAAATCTAATTAGGGGCTAGGATGTGGCTCAGTTGGGTCTGGAGAGATGGCTCAGTGGTTAAGAGCACCTCTTCCAAAGGTCCTGAGTTCAATTCCCAGCAACCACATGGTGCCTCACAACCATCTGAAATGAGATCTGGTTCCATCCTGAGGAAGAAACCTGGTCAGTCGTCCTCATCAACTTAGAACATGAAATCTAAAATAGACAAGTTCAACAGAACCGCCATATATGGGCTGCCCATGCATGCTTCAGCATTGCCAGGGTATACATTTCATTTTAAATTTCATGTAGCTCAGTTGGTAGAATGCTTGCCTGGCTAGGATTCATGAGGCCAAGTGTTCAATCCTTAGTACTACATAGAATCAGCACTGGGGAAGTAGAGGCAGGGTAAAAGTTCAAAGTCATCCTCAGCTACATAGTGAGTCTGAGGCCAGCCTGGGCTTACATGAAACCCTGTAACAACAATAGCAGAATCCCAATTAGTACATCTTCTGCAAAATCCATTCTTATCCAATCAGAAGGTAAACCTCACGGTTGCACCTTCCCTAGTGATAAGGTAATGCTGCAAGGCCTTCTGCATTTGAAGGGCACTTCACAGGGGAGAAGAGGAGGGTACATATTTGCTTCTATGTTTAGGATCATGATTGAAAATCAAACTCAGCTGAGAATTGAATTTCCCAGGTGGGGTTGGTGGCATAAACCTATGACTCAGCATTTAGAAGTGGAGGCAGGCCGGGCGGTGGTGGCGCACGCCTTTAATCCCAGCACTCGGGAGGCAGAGGCAGGCGGATCTCTGTGAGTTCGAGACCAGCCTGGTCTACAGAGCTAGTTCCAGGACAGGCTCCAAAGCCACAGAGAAACCTTGTCTCGAAAAACCAAAAAAAAAAAAAAAAAAGAAGAAGTGGAGGCAGGAGGATCAGGCTTCCCATCAAAATTCTTGGGCAAAACGCTCATGTGAAAGAATCTGGAGTCTATCCCTGATGCTGGGTGTGGGAACTGTTTTCCGCAAATAAAACCCCCTTGGGCAGCCTAGTTATGTCTTCCTTAAAGGCTTGATAGAAGTCATTATATATGAGCATATTTATTTGATTTTTAAATCATTGAACATGGCGAGGATGTAATACTATAAAAATGATTTATGTACCCCAAAGGGGGGAAACTGTCATCTTTTAGCATGACTGGGGTCTAATTGAGAAACAGGAATTATATATTGTCAAGGCATGAGCTCTAGTTTGTTTGCTGTTACTGTGATAAAACACTGACCCAAACCAGCTTGTGGAGGAAAGGGTTTATTTCCTCTTACAGTCTATAGTCCATCATGAAGGGGAGTCAGGGCAGGAACTCAAAGCAAGAACTGGAGGCAGGAACGGAAGCAGAGGCCAAAGAGGGGTGTTGCTTTCTGGCTTGCTTCCTTTGCGTCTCTCAGCTTCTTTTTTGCACAGCCTGACTACCCAATGGTGGAACTACCTACAATGGGCAGGGCCCTCATATCAATCACTAATCAAGAAAATGCTCCGCAGACCTGTCCACAAGACAATTTGTTAAACGCATTTCTAGACGACCCCAGCTTGTGTCAAACTGACAAAATACAAAAACAAAAACCCAGCCAATATAGCTACAATGTGATGTTTTTATGTATGTGTGCATTGTAAAGTGTTTACTCTATTCAAACCAATTAGCTTATCTACCACATACTTAGTTACTTAAATTCTCTCTAAAACAAACAAAAATTCTTGCTCTGCATTGTATTTCTATAGAATAAAACAGATGGCTAACTGGCAAATCATAGTCTTAACTGGAGACTGCCAGTTCTCAGATTCTTTTCTTTTCTTCTTTGGATTTACCTTTATTTTTTACGTGTATGAGAAGTGTTTTGCCTGTGTGAGTGTGTGTGCATCACATGTGGGTCTAGCACCCTTGGAGATCAGAAGAGGGTGGAAGGTTCCCTGCAACTGGTGTTACAGTTGGTTGGGAGTAGCCAGCCACCAGACAACAACCAGCTTTGCTTGCTCTCCTCTCTCACACACCACATCATCTATGTAGTGGTCAGAGGACAACTTTGTGGGGTTGGCTCTCTTTTTCACTTTTAGGTGGGTTCTGAGGATCAAACCCAGGCCTTCATACATGCATGGCCAATACTCACAAACTGGTCCTCAGATCAGTCATTGTTTAAAGATAAATGCAGGTGTTCAGTTACCTGGAACACTTAAACATTAGCTGAATATAGTGATGTATGCCTGTAATTTAGTTCTTGGGAGGCAAAGGCAGAGTGATAATTTAAAGTTTGAGGTCAGCCTGGTCTGTATAGTGACTTTTTCCCCTGGATATATGTATGTATGTATGTATGTATGTATGTGTATGTATGTATGTGTATGTATGTATGTATGTATTAAATTTGCGAGACAGGGTTTCTCTGTGTAGCTTTGGAGCCTGTCCTGGAACTAGCTCTATAGACCACACTGGCCTCAAACTCACATAGACCTGCCTGCCTCTACCTCCTGAGTGCTGGGATTAAAGGTATGTGCCACCACTGCCAGGCTTTGGATTCCAATTTTTAAAAAGCAAATGATTGAGCAAATGGAAGAAATCGGTTGCTCCGGTAAATGTAAGGAGAGTGCACGAAGATGGATTCATTCATTTATTAGTTGCATGGAGCTTGGGTGCAAGAAGAAATTGACAGAAATGAACAGCCTTGGCTGGAGATTTAATGGATAAGAAGATTCAGACCCTTGCTTCCTGCTTTAATCTCTTCTCTTGCCTTGGTTTCATCTTTCTTTCTTTTCCTGTGTGTAGTCAAGGCTTTGTTTTTCAACCCATGGTTTTCTTACACTGCCTAGGCTGGCCTTAAGCTCCCAAGTCAAACAGTCATCCTTTGCCTCAGCCGTCCAAGAAGCCGTCCAGGAAGCATGCACCACCATACTTCAACTTCACAATCTTTTGTATGATGGGTATGGAAAACACTTCAGGTTAAAGATTCCTTTTACATAATTGAGATTTTATTTTAGGCAATCTGAATGCCAAGCATATCCTTCAGTGACTGGGCTAACCAGGACAGATGGGACACCTGAATTAGCACCTTGGCTTAGGGAGTGGAACTAAAGGACACAGCTAGCACTGCGTTTGTCAGGCCCAGAGCCCACACCTCATCCGAGCTCCATCCTGGGTGGGCAGAAAATGCTCTTCTTTGTGAGTAAGTAGATGTTGCCTGTTTGGTAAGAACATCTCCCTCTTCTTCCCAAAGTATTTATGTTCTCAAGCATCTTTCTCAATTGCCTAAGCTCCACCAGTAGAATCTTGCCTTTCACACACACAGCTGAAAAACTGTCGAGTTGGGGAATTCCAACCTCTTCTTCAGATTGCCTTGCATTTGAAGCTAGCAAATTTCCTGGTATAACATAATGGAAGTCAAAGAAAATATGTCTATGAAATTCCAAGTAGCTAGATTAGTCTGCTAGCAGGCTATCGTCTCTATGAAGTAAGAATTACAGTAGAAGACTTTTAAAATATTTTCTTTTTCTTTCTTTCTTTCTTTCTTTCTTTCTTTCTTTCTTTCTTTCTTTCTTTCTGTTTGTTTTTCAAGACAGGGTTTCTCTGTGTGACAGTCCTGGCTGTCCTGAAACTCACTGAGATCCGCATGCCTCTGCCTCCCAAGAGCTGGGATTAAAGGCATGTGGCACCAACACCTGACTTCTTCTTATTTTTCAATCATGTGTATATTTGTGTGTCTGTGTGTGGATTTGCGCATGTGCAGACAGTTCCCACAGAGACCAGAAGAAGTACTGGTCCCGCAGAAACAGAGGTGCAGGAGTCCTGGAGCGGGGAGTTGTGAGTTGTCTAACAAGGATGCTGGGGCTCAAACTCTGGTCCTCAGCTCTTAACAGCTGAACCATCTCTCTAGCCTCTCCCTGCCTTTAGAATGATTTAGACTTTTGACTCTTGGGCCAGGCCAAAAGTCAGGCTGCATATTTTCAAGACTGTTACACTCTGTGCTTTCCTGAATTACATTCCCAATTCATCTCAAATACTCATAATTTTTTTCCAGTAATGGGGATCACATTCAGGGCTGTGTATGAAAATGCTATGCATATGTTCCAATGCTGAGCTATACTAACAAGCACTAAAAATTTTCTTTATTTAGAGTAGGTTGACAGAAATGAAACCTGCCAGACACACACCTTTAAAGCCAGCACTTGGGCTGGGCAGTGGTGGCACAAGCCTTTAATCTCAGAACTCGAGAGGCAGAGGCAGGTGGATCTCTGTGAGGTCGAGGCCAACCTGGTCTACAAAGCAAGTTCTAGGCCTGCCAGGACTATAAACTGAGATCAGGTCTCAAAAAACAAATAAACAAAAACAAACAAAAAACTGTAAGCAGATCTTAGTGCCTGAATCCCAGGAGGCAGGAAGCTGGAGGCAGTGAGTGTGAACATGAGCTACATAAGAACCTAACTCAAGAAAACAAAATAATACAGAAAGTTTACAAAAATGGGGTTGTATTAAAAGTCAAACAAAACTTGTTATCTGATCTGAGATGTGAGCTAGCAGCCGAACTTCCAGCAGGCTGGTGAGCAGCAAATAATGGTTGCTCTATTTTAACCCTAAACAAAAGAAGCCACTTAAAATAACCTGGGTGTCAACTAACCAGTTATTTTTCTATTTTGTTCCTCTATCCACTTCAGGAGGAAAGTAACTTTGAAACGACCAGTTTGTTATGTATTTTGTTTCTGCTTCCTTCAAACCTTTTGCTTCTATAAAACTAGGCTCTGGCCTGGGGCTGTAGCTAAGGGGGTGTACTTGCCTGGCTTTTGGTTCAACACTACTGAAAAATTAGACGAGAAAACTAACCTCTTCTCTTTGACTTATTAAAACATATACTGTATTGTATGGCCTGATTTTAGAATAAAAAAATAAAATTAATATCTGTAAAAGAAGTTGTTGTCATTAAATTTTTTGTTTACATTAATTACTTACTATGTGTATGTATGTGGATCTGCATTGCTGTTGGAGCTGCTTGTTCGTTCCCGGCTGCCCAGACCTGAAATAATTACATAGAAACTGTATTATATAAAGCACTGCTTGGCCAGTATCTTAAGAATATTGTTAGCTAGCTCTTATATCTTAAATTAACCCATTTTTATTATTTTATACTTACCAGTAAGGTTCCCAGGTGTCTGTCTCCTTTGGCCGTGGCAGCTACATGGCGTCTCACTGACTTTGCCTACTTTCTCCCAGCATTCAGCTTAGTTTTCCTGCCTAGCTCTATTCTGCCCTATCACAGGCCAAAGCAGCTTCTTTATTCATTTGCCAATAAAAGCAACACGTACAGAAGGACCTCCCACGCCAGCGCACGACACACCTTAAGTGGTCAGAGGACAACTTGCAGTGGTTAGTTCTCTTCCACCTTCGTGTCAGCTTTGGTTGTCAGTCTTGGTGGCAAGTGTCCTTACCCACCGAATCATCGTTGATAGTTCCTTACATCAGTTTTACAGATCAACTGAGCTCCTTGTCCTGAAGGGAACTAGTTCTGCGCTGGCTGAGTAAGCTGTGACAGAAGAAGTGAACAGGAAATAAAAATTTTTGTTGTTGTTGTTTTGTTTGTTTTGAGACCAAGTCTCATGTAGTTCAGTCTGATTTTGAACTTTTTGTATAGAAAAGGATGGCTTTGAACTTCTGATCCTCCAGACTTCAGCTCCCAAGTACAGCAGGACTGGACTGAAATCTTTTTTAAATTGTGTGTGTGTGTGTGTGTGTGTGTGTGTGTGTGTGTGTGGTGTGTGTGTGTGTGTGTGTGTGTGTGTGAGAGAGAGAGAGAGAGAGAGAGAGAGAGAGAGAGAGAGAGAGAGCTAATTGGCTAACTGGGAATGACCTGGGCTTTCCTTCAGAGTTCGCCCCCAGTGACACACCTCCTAATCCTTCCAAAAAAGTTCTACCAACTGGGGACCAAGCATTCAAATATATGGGGCTGAAGAGATGGCTCAGCAGTTAAGAACAGATGTTCTTGCCGAGGGCCCAGGATTGATTCCAGCACCCACATGGCACAATTACAACTGTCTATAATGGAATCTGATGACCTCTTCTGGTGTGCAGACATATTTCAGACAGAATGCCCATACACATAAAATAAACAAAAAAATAAATATTAAAGTAAATATCTGAGCCTGTGGAGGCCATTCACATTCTAACCACCTGGGCAAGGAGTTGGGTGGGATTGAAGATGAGGAGCAACAGAGCACTTTCGTGGGAGCTACGGAAACAGTGAACCTGAAAACTGTAAGTGACAGGCATGGTTACTTCACTAGGCACAAATTGCTCAAGGTTTAGAGATCTTACCATGGGGCAATCCACCCCAAGGGGGGCTTTCTCTTCTACCCGAGAAGAGTGTTGAAACCCTTAGGGACAAATTCACTTTACCCAGGGCACTGCCACACTGGCGCCCCCATTTCAGTGCTGAGAGCACTAGCAGGCAGGCGTGCACGACCTCTGGGATCTAAGTTCACAATCTTCTTATTTTTTTTTATTTGAGACAGGGTCTCACCATGTAACCTTGCTGGCATGGAACTAGATAAGCCTTAAATTTGTGGAGCTCCACTTACCTAGTCCCCCCAAGTGAAGGGATGAGTGAGTGAGTGCTACCATAGCCTGCTCACAACCATGAGCTCGAACAGATTTCCCCCCAAGATAGGGTTTCTCTGGGTAGTCCTGGCTGTCCTGTAACTCAATCTGGAGACCAGGCTGGTCTCAGAGTCAGATCCTCCTGCCTCTGCCCCACAAGGGCTGGGAAGAAAGGCGTGTCCACCCCTCCACCTGGCTCTGATGACGATCCTATTGAGTTGGTCACCATTCCTACCAGTAAACTCTCCTCAGGTACCCAGGGACTATTTTTTTCCTTTTGTCCTTCTTCTTTTAGATTTATTATTCTATTTCATGTGCATGTATGTGCTTGTTTGTGTATGTAGAGAGGGAGGGAGAGAGGCAACCCTTATCAGGTCCATAGTACTCTGTTTTGCTCTCTTGGGGCCTGTTTACACTTGATAATCTCAAACGACTGCCAAAGCAAAGATGGCCTCCTCCAAGGTGCCTTGTGTCCCCAAGGACAAAGAACAAGAAACTTTCTACCCCTGTTGTACTTGGCCTCCTCTAAGTTAGTTCTTCAGAAAAGAAGAGGCTTCAGTAACTATTCGAGGGACTTTCCCATGTGCCAGCTTGCTCTGAAGGGTCTCAGGGACCTCTGTGTGAGATGGGGAAGGGGGAGACGTGGAGAGTCCTTAGACATGAGCACCCCACATCTCTACCTCAGCCTCCTTTTCCTGCAGTGAGCAGGAGACTTTGGGGAACATTGCCTCTGATAAAAAGATTTGGGTACTAGTAAAATATGTTTAAAAGATAATCAAAACAAACCTCAAATTGGATCAGGACATCTGTAATCTCAGGGCTGGGTAGGCTAAAGCAGGAGGATTACAGCACGCTTGAGGTCAGCCTGAGATATACAGTAAGCTACAAGCCAACACGGACTTCAGAAGAATGAGACTCTGTCTCAAACAAACAAAACAAAAAAGGAACAACAGGATGGGTCAGTGAGTAAAAGTGCCTGATGCCAAGCTTGATAACCTGAGTTCAATTTCTTTTTTTCTTCCTTTTTTAATATATTTTAATTTATGGGTATGGCTGTCCTTGCATGTATGTCTGTGCACTATGTGCATGCAGCGCCCTTAACGGCCAAAAGAGGGCATCTTATCCCCAGGACTGGAATTATAGATGGTTATGAGACTCCTTTGGAGTGCTGGGATTGAACCCAGCTTAAGCCACCAGTGCTCTTAAGAGCTAGGCTATTTCTCCAGTCCTCTGACATGGTGGAAGGAGAGAACCAGCTCCCTCGAGCTGTCCTCTGACCTCCCACTCACGCCATGGCATTCGTACTGCACCCCCTCCCCCCGAAAGAGAATAATAAAACACTCTGAAACGTTGCGAGGCCAAACACACTGAAAAACTCCTTCCCCACGCACTAGGATGATTTTTTATTTTAAGGTACAGTAAACAAGCATTGCCGAGAATGTTGAGAAATCGGACACTGCACCATCCACAGAAAAGGGGACTGGTGTGGCCATTCTGCACAGCAGCACAGCGGCTCCTCGGAAAGTAGAAAATAGTCTACTTCATCGGCAGTTTCGTTTCTAGGGATAAAACCAAAAGAACTGAGGATTTAAAAAATGACACTTGTACAGCATTTGTAGCACTACTGCTCAATAGCTGAAAGTGTAAATAGCTCCACCAGGATGAGTGGATAGACTAAGTAATGGATCGCCAAAGAGCAGAGGACTCCCTGACCATTCACAGTCACCAGGGAGGGCTGACAGATGCCTCAGCAAGTCAAGGCGCCTGCCACCACGCCTGACACAACTAACAATAGGAGGGGAGAATCAGCACCTGCAAGTTGTTCTCCGACCTCCACACAGATGCAGCACACACACTACGTGTAAAAGGGTTCTTCAACATGAGTGACCCTTGATAACATTACAGGAACTGAAATAATTTTTTAGGCATAAAAGGCAAACATGCTATGATCCCATATATATGAAGCTAAATGGGAATTACCAGTGAGTCATTGTTTTAAATTAAGTTTCTGTGCTAGACTCCAAGAGACTACTTGAAAATGGAGTAACTCATGTCAAAATTCCAGTCACCAAAGCTGAAACTGACCTGTTTATGTGACCTTCTGTTTATGCAACAAATAAGGAACCGAAGTAACCTGATGTTAACCAATTTCTTCAAGGAAAGGTGACGGTCTTTCTGGTTTTGGCTCTGCCTCTACTCAGCCTAGCTATAAAACCTCCTTTATTTCACCCACTGGGACATTTTGTGGAGCTATGCCTGATTCTAGGATCAACAAGAATCACTAGGATTTTGACTTTCAACTAATTAATGAATTAACATATTCCAGGTTGGCCTCAAATGTCTGCTCTTGCTTCCACCTCCTGAGTACTGGGTTTCTCAGTATGAGTCACCATGCTTTTTTAGGTGGTTTATTTTGCCTTATTAGGCTTCAAACAGAGTGCCTCTGTATATTCTAGGGAAGTGTTCTAGCACTATGCTGCATCTTAGTCGTATTCTTATTTTATTCTTATTTTAATTTTAAGAAGAATCTCACTAAGTTGCTCAAGGTTGGCTTTTAACTAACTCTGTAGCTTGTGATTGTAAACTTGTGATCCTCTTGCCTCCATTTCCAGAGAATCTAGGATTACAGGTCTGTTCTACCAGGGATTTATTTACTTATTTATTTAGGCAAGGTCTCATACTGTAGCCAGGCTAGCCTGGAATTTTACTATGTCACTTAGACTGACCTCAAATGCACAGCAATCTTCTTGCCTCAACCTTTTTTTTGTTTTGTTTTGTTTTGTTTTTCGAGACAGGGTTTTTCTGTAGCTTTGGAGCCTGTCCTGGAGCTAGCTCTTGTAGACCAGGCTGGTCTCGAACTCACAGAGATCTGCCTGCCTCTGCCTCCCGAGTGCTGGGATTAAAGGCGTGCGCCACCACCGCCCGGCTACCTTTTTTTTTTTTTTTTTTTTGACAGTGTTTCTCTGTGTAGCTCTGTGTAGTCCTGGAACTCATTTTGTAGACCAGTCTGACCATGAACTCACAGACACCTGCCAGCTTCTGCCTCCTGAGCGCTGGGATTAAAAGTGTGCGCCACCACTGCTGGGCTTGCCTCAGCCTTTTAAGTACAGAATTATAGGCATGTCTTATTTGGGATCTTTAAATTAAAGGCGGATTTTCTCTTTTGACAATGAGGTACCTATAACAGGCAAACCGTTAAGATAAAAAGCACAATCAGAGGATAGTAGGGGCTAGGAAAGGAGACCAGGGTGTTCCTAACTAATGGTCTCAGAGCTGTTTGGCATAAGGAGAAAGTCTGGAAGCGGATCACAATGACAGTTATGTAACATTGTCAGTATACTTACATTCTGTATCTAAAATGCTCGGTTTTATATCTTACATATTTTACCACATGCTTACAACATACTGAGGCTACTTATGTTTGTAGAGATTTGTAGCTGAGCAGGGGTGCAAAAGAAGCCTGTTTTCATTCCATCAGCTTCCATGGACAGAGGGTTTCCTTCCCATCTAGGACTGAGAGACGATGAGTGGCAAGTATGGAGTCCTGTGCACACAGGGGCAGCCTCTTCCATTCATCCCACCAGAGACTGCCCTGACCATTGTACAGATGGAGAAACTGAGGCCACCTCAGCCCTGGGAGCAGATCAGACTAGGCACAGTGTCCCCAAGAGGTAACGACCTATGAATTCTGTATTTTACAGCTTCATCAACTGGGTTAAGGTGGAGACAGGTCACTGACAGCCAGGATGGTTCCACACACAGATGAAGATTAAGTCACCTCCTCCTAGGTTTGGTGGGGACTGTCACCTAATCTGAAGCATTTCCCTGTCTCTCCTCCTACCTGATATTATGGTCACTGCTCCAGCTTGTGTCCTCAGGAGGCCTTTTAGGGGACAAAATAACAAGATAACAGATGGGCCAGAACACAAGGTTCCCAGAGTAGCTTATCTGGCCAGCAAACTGTCACACGGAAGCAAAGCTTTCCACAGACTCTAGTGGACATGGGGGCTGGAGGGACCCGAGATCTGGAGGCTCCGGGAGGATAGATACTTCCCTTATCTCCAGTGCCTTCCAGGCCTGAAATCCCCTGGCCAAGCAACAGGGCATGGTTCCTTTAGAGCAGTTCTATGAAAAAGGCCTGAGGGCTGAAATTAAGTCCAGCACACTTGTCCAGAGCTTGGAATCAGAATAGGGCCAATTCCAAGGAAGTTTCGTTCAAGCAAAAGCTCTGGGTCCCAAGAGTACCCTCTACTCACTCTGAACTAGCAAGGGCACTCACTGAGGAGCCCAGGGAGAGAGCCGGTGACAGGGTCTAAGTGTGTGGACAGACCAAGGTGACTGACTAAAGAGCCTCGTCCTGCCTAGGACGGGAGAGCTGGGAGGGCTTCACAGGCAACGGACTCTTTCATTTGAAATCTAGGCCACCTTTGGGAGTCGGGCAAGCCCAAGGGTGGGAGTGAAGGAATGAGCTTATCTGAGATTGTAGTTCTGCCACGGGCAAGATCTCCTGAGCAGTGATCTCTCAGTGTCAATCAGGATGGAGACAGGGTGGAGCGGCTTTGAGTCTTTGCCAGGGTTGAGGTGGTGTGGATGTCTCATCAGTATACTTCAGAGGGCAGCGCGGGGGGGGGGGGGGGGGCTCTGACCTCCCAGGAGCTTAGGGTGCTGAGTCGCACCACTCCTGGAAGTAACCCTGGGACGCTGGGTCTGGCTCTGTCCTAGTGAGGCCTAGCTTGCTGGCCTTCTTCCTGCTGACCCTGTCCTCCTGGAGACAAGGCTTTTCTGCTTTTAGTCCCCACTACAGCACCTGGGGCAGCTGGGGAACCCAAGGAGCAAGAGGGAAATGACTTAGCCACAATTTGGGATCCTGGTGTGTTGGAACCAGAAGGGGAGCAGAGTTTGTTTAACACAACTTTGCACTTTTGGGGGAAGAAACTTAGATTCTGGCCCTGACAGACAGACTCAAAGACTGTACAGTGAGTTGGAAGAGATCTGGTGGCAGGACTTGCAGGGAGAAGCAATCACTTGGGCTATAGTAGGGAGTCTCAAACATGGTGAGTCTCAATGTGAGGTCCCACCAAGCAGTCACCTTAGGAGATGTCCCAGTTTGCTGATAAGCCTAGACATGGGTATTGACAAAGAAGGACCTTTTTAATAAGACACTCTGCACTTATCCAGCATGCTGTATTAATTTGTTCAGATTACCCTTATAGTGTATGTAACAATTTTAATGACTTAGGTAGAAAAGTCACAGATATCATGAACAAGGCAGGGAACTTTAGCAAGGGAGACTAGTTTGAGAAATCTTGGGTGGAAAGGACAGGCAGAGAAGAGATGTGGGAACAGGCCAGGGCTAAACTGCAGTTGTAGTTGTGTGTTGACTGAGGTTTCTGTCCTGCCAAGTCCCTCAGCCGTTCATCCCAAAGAAACACACAGAGGTCTACATTAATCATAAACTGGTTGGCCTATTAGCTCAGGCTTCTTATTAACTAACTCTTACATCTTACATTAACCCATTATTCTTGTCTGTGTTAGCCATGTGGCTTGGTACCTTTGTCAGCCAGGGATTCTCATCTTGCCTCCTCTGTAGCTGGGTGACAACTGCAGACTGACTCTTTCCTCTTCCCAGAATTCTCCTTTTCTGGTCGTCCAGCCTATACTTCCTGCCTGGCTACTGGCCAATCAGCATTATATTAAAATACAATTAGAGACAAATCTTTACAAAGTATGAATCCATTGTCCCACAGCAGCTGTGCTACAGAACTGTGTGGGGATGCTCTCCTGCCTTTTGCTCACCCTACACCCCAGTTCTCTCCCTTTGATGAACAGGTCAGGGAGCATCTTCCCTGTACTTTCCATCACAAGGAACTCGCAGGTTCCAGAGAGCTCAGAGTTCACCCTCATCTGGGGTAATCCAGCCCTTCTGGGACTTGGGTTCTTGTCTGTGATGTGATGGGGTGGACTTGCCTGGGGGGTTGTTGGGTTAGAATTAGGGGAGGGACACACTGGCAACCAAAGTTTTCTGGTAGATAGCGCTGAAGAGGACCATCTTACTTTTTATTCCACTATCCTCCCCGCTGCTCCGTGCTGCCCCTTCTTCTCATGATGCCTTTTTGGGACAGAGTCTCACTAAGTTGCTTAGATTTGTCAGGCAGTGATGGTGCACACCTTTAATCCCAGCACTCAGGAGGCAGAGGCAGGCAGATCTATGTGAGTTTGAGGCCAGCCTGGTCTACAGAGCAAGGTCCAGGATAGGCTTCAAAGTTACAGTAAAAAAACCAACCAACCAACCAAACAAACAAACAAAAAAAAACCCACAAAAAACCCCCCCAAAAAAATTGCTTAGATTTTCCTTCAACTCACTATGTAGCTTAGGCTAGCCTCAAATTGATGTTCCTGCTTCAGCCTCCCAAGTGCATGTAACTCCACATGTGGCTACTCCAACTCTGAGATGTCCTGTTTCAGTCTGGAAATGACTGGTAATCACTTCTCAGTTACAAACCAGGGGTCGTCCCACAACAGGCAGTTGGCATTTGTATCTCTAGATTATCACCTGACCTGTGGAAGCCCCGAGCGTTCCCCTGGCTCCAACTTCCTTCTCTCCCACAGCAATCCCAGTCATGTTGCTGGCGTTTTCACTTCACCATTACCCACAAATGGCTGGAAGACAACTCCTTTCTTTTCTATGTCCCTGGGGCCCAGTAGTTCATCTGAACCAGAAAAAGTACCAAGTAACTGCTTGAGCATATCGGCAGAAAGCAAGCACACTGGACAGAATGTCCTCCTAGGCCGTGTCATTGGTCTACACCTGGACACCTGGAAGGAAGCAGGAGCCAGTGTCAATTGCCTCGGGAAAGGCAGGGCCAGCTGACCTTGGTGAGGAAAGTGGCAGGCTCAGGCCACTTCTTTTGGTTTACTTTCTGCTGTCCTCCTTGCTTTTCTGGTTCAGCAACGCCCAGGATTCTGGGCATGTCTGGCCTTCTAAAAATACACACGCTACCCAGAGCCTCCCAGATGTCTGAGCGCTGAGTCTGTGATTTCCCTGCTTGTAATGGGACAGTCCAGACAGACATGAGCAGCCCAGGGTGGCTTAAGCCACTTCCTCTGCCTCCCACCCACCAGCTCACCAGGTGCTTGGCCCCATCTCCTTACCTTTGCAAAGCAAAGAAGGCTGAACTCCACAGACTGCTGACTCCAGGAATTCCTTGGGACGGATGAGAGAACTGATGTCCAAAGACCTATCCAAGACACTGGTGACACTCAGGCCATACCTGCTGGTGCCTCTCTTCTGTATGGGTACCTGAGATCTGGGCTTTGAGTCTAGTCTGATGCCCTAACCTATCAGTTGGAAACTCCTAACAGCAGAGGCCAGAGGAACTCTGAGTCTCCACAGTGCCTGAAAAGTGTCCCATCTGGAGGTCACACCAGTGAGTGAAGACTGGTAGATAGGGTCCGCCGGGAGACAGAACTTTTGTATTTCAGGCCAGGGGCAGCTGCCATGATACTGTACCTGAAGCAATGAATCGACAGTCTTTGGGGAGTTTCAGTCCTCCCATGGTGTGGGGGAAGGACACACCTGCTGACTGCAGTCTGCTCTAGGTACTTAGCTTCTCTTTCCTGAGGGTCTCTGAACACACCTCTCCATAACCCCCTCCCCAGCCCAGTTCTTCAAATGATTCCACTTCTGTCCTCTGGTTCTAGATGCCAGGGGTGAGCAACCCCTCTCTCCTAATTCATTACATGACCTTGTATAAGGAAGGCGTTGGCCTTTTTGAGGTCGTAGTTTCACTGCCTCTAAATTGGAGAAATGAGCCAGGCATGGTAGTACACCTCTAGAATCCCAGCATTGGAGTCTGAGGGAGGAGGAATATGGTGAGTTTGAGGTTGCCCTGGCCTACGTAGCAAATGCCAGGTCAGCCAGTGCTATAGAGCAAGACCCTATTTCAAAAAACAAAACAAACAAAAGCACAAAAAAAAGTTGGATGTGATAGCTCATGCCTTTAATTCAAGTCCTCACGAGACAGAGGAAGGCAGATCTCTGTAAATTTGGGGCCAGACAGATTTACATTGTCAGTTCCAGAACTAAACAGTGAGACTCTACCTGAGAACATTAATTTAAAACAGTAGAGAGCTAGTCTGGGGATGTAGCTCAGTCATAGAATACTGGCCTGGCATGCTTGAGAGCCCAGGCTTAGTCCACAATGCAAAAACAGCACAGTAAAATGGAACAAAACAATAAAGGGGAAAGTAGAACGGCTCAGTCACAGAACACTTGCTTAGCTGTGAAATCCCTAGGGCTTGGTTCTCAACATCAATAAAAATTAGTCAATTTAATTTAAAGGAGATACGATGCATTTCAAATTTTAGGTAATAGTCATCTCCTACAGAAAGACACCATGGGGCTGGAATGATGGTCGAGAGAGTAAAAGACACTTGCTGGACAAAACTGAGGACCCAAGTTTAATGCCGTGGACCCACATAGAAGTGGAGAACTTCACAAGGTTGTTCTCTGAGCTCGACATGTGCGCTAAGTCCACACTGTATCATCCACACGTGTGCTGAGCCCACACTGTATCGTCCACATGTGTGCTCAGTCCACACTGTATCGTCCACACATGTGCTGAGCCCACACTGTATCATCCACATGTGCGCTGCAGTCCACACTGTATCATCCACACGCATGCTCAGTCCACACTGTATCATCCACACGCATGCTCAGTCCACACTGTATCATCCACATGTGCGCTGCAGTCCACACTGTATCATCCACACGCATGCTCAGTCCACACTGTATCATCCACATGTGCGCTGCAGTCCACACTGTATCATCCACACGCATGCTCAGTCCACACTGTATTGTCCACATGTGTGCTGAGTCCACACTGTATCATCCACATGTGCGCTGCAGTCCACACTGTATCATCCACATGTGCGCTGCAGTCCACACTGTATCATCCACACGCGTGCTCAGTCCACACTGTATTGTCCACACGTGTGCTAAGTCCACACTGTATCGTCCACATGTGTGCTCAGTCCACACTGTATCATTCACATGTGTGCTGAGTCCACACTGTATCATCCACATGTGCGCTGCAGTCCACAATGTATTGTCCACATGTGTGCTCAGTCCACACTGTATCATCCACACGCGTGCTCAGTCCACACTGTATCATCCACATGTGTGCTGAGTCCACACTGTATCGTCCACATGTGTTCTGAGTCCACACTGTATTATTACTGTCTCTCTGTGCATCTGTCCTCTACCGGGGAGGCAGAGGAGGGCCAGGGAGCTCCAGGGTCAAGTACAGGTTCTTCAGAGATAAAATACCTGGAAGAGTTTGTTGACTGACAAAGTTAGCTAATAAAACCTAGGAGAAAGTCAACAAATTGTGTAGAAGTCAGGCAACCTGAATCAGGAGAGGTTGTATTAACTGACAAGCCATATGACTTCCCTTCCCCACTTTTCTACTTGATGACTTAGAACATTAAGATCCTGAGCATGGGTCTCATCTGCCTCCCTGAGAAATTTCACTCTCTTCTACCATAGTACACTCCTTTGTGGGTGGTTTTTTATTTTTATTTTTATTTTTTTCTCACTATGAAGCTCTGGATGTCCTGAAACTCATTATGTAGACCAGGTTGGCCTGGAATTTACAAAAATATGCCTTCCACTGCCTCCCAATTGCTGGGAGGCACCATGCCTGGCCCTATATTTTTTCATTCTTTTGACAAGCTCTTACTCTGTATTCAAAGCTAGTTTAGAACTCATTATGTAGTGTTGTGGAATATTAGTTTAAGATTGGTTACACTGATTTGTGCTGTGGAGTATTTGTTTAATCATGCAAAGGTATGTTGCATTCTTTTATGTTGCATTTGTTTAACTCTATAAAGCTGTGCATAATGTATAATTAAGAAATACAGGTTAATAGATAGTCATCTATAATAGTCAAGCTTGTAGTTATGTTAGGTTTTCTAGATGTACAGAGATATATTTCAAATGGATAGTTATCCTTCAAACCTTTCAAAGACATACAGAAATAAGGCATTTAAAATGTTTTAAGAACTTAGGACTTTTCATGACAATAAGACACATCTGCTCCTGGCAGCACCAATCTACTTTAAGAGGACAATGGGCATCAAAGAGGCTCCTTATATAGTTGGTTAGCCATTTAGGCAAGAAACTGCTCTTGTATGGACTGCTTGATGATATGATGTATGAACTGGACATGCAGAACCCACAGAAAAATGACTGCTGAACTTGCCTAAAGAAGGTGAGACAGTCCTTCAGGTTCCTGCTTCATGAGAGAACTGTTAGACATTTTCCAGGACACAGAAGAATGCAACTGATGAACTTTGTCAGTACAAGGCAAAACAGATTTTCAAATTTCCTGTTTCATGGAAGAATCTGCTGGATACTATGGGCCTGTAGGCTGATGATGGATGCCCCAATGGTACAGAACTTTGGGTGACTGTCCAGGCAGTGAGATGTCTCTGTCAATTCTAGAGTCCTTCAGGTTCCTGCTTCATGAGAGAACTGTTAGACATTTTCCAGGACACAGAAGAATGCAACTGATGAACTTTGTCAGTACAAGGCAGAACAGATTTTCAAATTTCCTGTTTCATGGAAAAGTCTGCTGGATACTATGAGCCTGTAGGCTAATGATGGATGCCCCAGTGGTACAGAACTTCGGGTGACTGTCCAGGCAGTGAGATGTCTCTGTCAATTCTAGAGTTTTGGAAGTTGCTTACAATGTACTTCCTGTTAACTTAGGTAATATTATATCCTTCTGGAGTCTTTGATGGAGTTGAAGAATAGATGTAGTTATAGTTTTCCTCAGTTATAATAAAAGATAAAGTAGATATATGTTATAGCTGTAATTCTTGCTTGATTACTGTTTTATTGTATGTAATCTTGCTATGTTAAAGTTAAAACCTTCCCTTTTATTTAGTCAGAAGAAGGGAGGTGATGTGGGATTCCCCTCTGTATGCTGTGAATACCATTGGTTAATAAAGAAGCTGTGTTGGGCCTATTGCAGTACAGAATAGGGCAAGGTGGGAATGCCAAGCAGAGGAGGAGAGAGTAAGTGGAGTCAGGGAGATGCCATGTAGCCATTGCAGGAGACAGATGCCGGATGGAACTTTACCAGTAGGCCACAGCCTCGTGGCAATATACAGATTAATAGAAATGGATTAATTTAAAATATAAGAGCTAGTCGATAAGAAGCGTGAGCTAATAGGCCAAGCAATGTTGTATTAATATAGTTTCTGTGTGATTATTTCTGGTCTGGGCAACTGGGAACAAACAAGCAGCTTCTGCCAACAATTGGCTATCCCAAAGATGTTCCTCAACCTAAGTGTGAACCCACTCACACTGCTTCACATGTTCACTTCTATGGTTAAGCCTTGGTGAATAGAGTCAGAACAGCTTAAAGGTTAACTGGTTTAATTGGTAGCTAGTGTTGTGGGGCTGCTGCAGAGAGGTAGGCAGGTGCTCATCAGGGCAGCAGAGAAGAGACACCTGACATTCTGGTGGAAGGGAAATAGAAAAATAATTATGTTGTGCATGTGCCCATGGGATCACCTGAGCCCATGAGTTTGATCAGTTTGCAAAGTACAGTGAAACCCTCTACAAAAACAATTAAAAGAAGTTAGGCTGGTGTATCTCAGTAGTAGGTAGTTACTTTAACATTGCCTGGCATCTGTGAGACCATCGGTTCAATTCTAGCACTACAAAGACAACAACAACAAGAACACACTTTCTGTGTGTCTCCCTCTCCTAACAGAGGCAAAAGCAATTTAGAAAATCATTGATTGAGATCACGTGCTTAAGATCAGACTCCCCTACAGACGCTCAGGGTACATCACTGCCTTCCAATCCGAGTCAATATCTTTTTAAGCCAGGGTCTCTCCATCTTTAAAATGAGCAGGTTCTGTTAGGACTAGAGGGCTCATGATTTTCTGGGTGTTTCTTCTGTCCTCATTTATACAGGTGAAACAAAGTCTCAACAAGGTCATGACCCTACTCTCCAGAGACTGAAGACAAACAGGCTTCCTGCCACAGGTGCACAAGGTTTTTTCTTCTCCTTAGGGAGTCCAGAGTCAAGAACTAATACTGACTGGCCTGAGCCTCCAGGAGGAACAAGACCATCTGGGAGCTGGCACAGAGGCCCACAGCCTGTTTGCTGCCTAGAGAGGTGGAAAGGAAGCCTGGTTCAGAGTGAAGCGGAAGTGCCTGAGGTCTGACAGTTGCTCTCTGTCTTTGCAGCCAGGAGGGAAGTAAAACTGTCGGGCATTGGCAGCTTTGGCCCTGAAAGTTCATGGGGCAGCAAGAGGTGAGGAGGCCTGGTGTGGGCTTGCGTCTGGTCTGAGTCCTGGCCGGGAGTTATCTTTGCAAAGTAGGCTGGCTCATGGATTCAGGAGGAGGATAAAGGAAAAAGCTATCAAACAGATTCACGATGTTAGGAAAATTCAATGCTTCCCTGAACTTGGGTTTGGCTAAATTCGCCCCTGCAATAGGAATGTCTGGAATGGTGGGCAATGGGATCCAAAAGGCGATTTGTTTACAAGGTGTAACCTCGCTGGCAAGGGACTCAGCGTTATAATAGTTAGGGTGGCATAGGATAATCATATTTTTGATGTGTGAACAAGGGAAAGCTTACAGTGAAGAGTGGGCAATGAAAGGGGCAAGAAGGAGCACTCTAAAGTTTATCCTAGACTGCATCCCTTCCGTAGATGAAGGAATCACCTACCAATTTCAAGCAAGTCCTTTAAGAGGTTATTAAAGTAAATGGAAAATCCTAGATCTTAGGTGGGAGGGTTTTTGTAGTCACTGAAAGGTTGTAGCTGTATCTTGTCGGGTGTCTTATTCTGAAAGATATTTGAAATAGGCCACCAAGAAATATTTTAAGAATAGTCTTCAAACAGTTAAGGAATACTCAAAGAATAGGCATGATGATTCCCTCACACACTCTTGGGAGGTAGAGGCAGGACAATTAGGAGTTCAAGGTCAACACAAAGAGTTTGAAGCTGGCCTTGGCTACATGAGATCCTGTTGTAAAAAAACAAAAAACAAAATCAAAACAAAATGAAGAAAAGAATAATTTTATTGGTTGTGTATAGTTGCTAACAATATAGTTGTATTATTACTTTCAAATTAACCAAGAAAAGAAGGATGATGAGAATTAAAAGTCATTTATCTGGAATATTTTTTTTCTTTTTTTTTTTTTTGGTTTTTCGAGACAGGGTTTCCCTGTAGTTTCTAGAGCCTGTCCTGGAGCTAGCTCTTGTAGACCAGGCTGGCCTCGAACTCAGAGATCTGCCTGCCTATCTGGAATATTTTGAATGAGTTCTTGAATAAAATTTGTGAACAACAAAACACAAAATTCCAAAAACTTGGGGCTTAATTTGGAATATAATGGGGGTGCACTCAGGGCAGACAACTTGGTCTAGATGGCTAAGAAGGCAGAGGATAAGAGTATGTGGTTGGGGTCAGACAGGAGCAACAGCAAAGGGACAGTGATGAGAGCTGAGGGTGTCAGGCCCAGTCCTGCTGAGAAGATGAGACGCACAAAGGTGTGGGGGAAATGAGAACTGAAATGTAGGCGTTCCTGAGGCTTTGTTCTGGGCAGGTGCGGTTAGCAAGGGAAGTGAAAGGGACTGAATGACTGCAGCCCAGCTTTGAGGAGGAAGAAAGACATCTTGCTGAGGGTGTTGGGGGGCCTGTCTCTGGCTAGAAGTCCCATTCCTGGGTGCAGCAGGACAAGGGCTACACTTTGAAGAAAGCCAAGGGGCAATGGGCAACATCACATCCTTGCCCTCAGGTTCTAGTTCCTTTTGCCAAGACTGTGCTCTTTCTTCGGATATGAGTGTCCCCTTCCAGCACCCTTGGGTTTCTGCCAGGCCCTGCCAAGCCCTCAGAAAGCCTGCCTGAAACGCCAATTCTTGGCTTCCTGCTGCTTCCCACTCCATTGCCTGACAAGTTCTGCCTTAAGGCACGTTTTGTTCTGTGCCTTGCATCACATCAGAAGCTTTTCCCTGGTCACAGTGCTCCATCTCCTTTCTGCCCACACAAGGGTTTTCAAGTGACAGATCAGAATCAGACCCTAGGGCTCTCTGGAAACCTAGCCCTTTATTTATATGGCTGTCCTAAAGTGAGAATAGTGCTGGGGCTGCTCACATTCTGGAGAAAGAATTGAGCTGACTGATCTGAATGGCAGACCCAGGTGGAGGATCTGTGTCAGCCTGCAAGAAACTTCAGTGAAGAAATGACTGTACTGAGTGCACAGACCAAAGGAACAATCAAAAGGGTGGTAAGGCGTCACCCAGAGGCTGGCAACTGTGGGACCTCTTACCTCAGGCCTGGAAGGGTTCAGTAATCCTGTTACTGGAACCTAAGAAGAGGCAGTGCTGCTTAGTGGAACGGTGATCCACCAGGGAGCAGTGGAAAACGTGTCAACCCCTCTGCTCTCATCCTCAGGCCTCCCCACTGTTCCAGTCAACCCAAAGGGAGGCTGGCAAAGAGGCCTGGAGACACAGTCTACGGGGTCATCCTCCTGAGACATAGGATGGCATGGGAGTGCTGAGTGGAGAGTTATCAGCTCAGGTAGAGTGCCTTGCAGATCAGCACTGACTTAGAGGAGAATTCTCTGCTGTCCCAGAGAAGGAAAGCATTTAGAAAGAAAGCACTGTGACCCTGATGTTAAAGAACTCACGAGTATGGCTGGCATGCAATTTGATGACAGAGAACTTGCCTAACATGCACAAGGCTCTGGTCTGATCCCCAGCAATGAAAACACACAACAAAACAAAAACTAAAAAACCCAAACCAGAGTTTGGCAGTTCATATGGTTCATCTTCAGAGACTGAGCCCTGAGGGGCAAACCTGTGCCAAAGGTCAGAGTGAGGCATAGTGGACACACTGCAAGGTGGGGCTGGGAGAGGTGTGGACAACAAAACACAGGGGTGCACTCAGGGCAGACAACTTGGTCTAGATGGCTAAGAAGGCAGAGGATAAGAGTATGTGGTTGGGGTCAGACAGGAGCAACAGCAAAGGGACAGTGACGAGAGCTGAGGGTGTCAGGCCCAGTCCTGCTGAGAAGATGAGACGCACAAAGGTGTGGGGGAAATGAGAACTGAAATGTAGTATCATTTATATATAGTATAAATTATTATAGTATAAATATTTATTGTATATATTATATATTATTATTATATTATAGTATAAATATATAATTATAGTATAAATATTTATATATAGTATAGTATAGTATCTTGTGTATATAGTTAAGGTCACAAGGCAAAATCAGCAGGGATCAAAAGTCAGAGCAGTCATTCTGAAGGTCAGTTGACTTAAGCTGTTAACTAAGAATCCAAACAAACACCCAGTATGCAGAGAGAGAAGGCACAGGTGTTAGTGTGACCCAGTTCTAGGTGTCTTGTGTTTCATTTTTATAAAAAAGTACATTTTTTCTTTAATTGAAAATAGATTTTTATACAATATATTCTAATTAAAGTTTACTCTTCCCAACTCCTTTCATAACTTGTCCATCTACCTAAATCTTTCTTTTCCCACCTAACCCTTTCTTTCTCTCTTTCATTAGAAAACAAATAAGAATATAAAAACACACAGAGAAACCATGTTTTTAAAACAAACAAACCAAACTAAACACGTCTTGCCCAGAGGTGGTGGCAAACACAACTATTGGGAGGCAGAGACAGGTTGATCTCTGTTAATTCCAGGCCAGTCTGGTCTACAGAGGGAGTTCCAGGACCCCAACTCGAAAAAACAAACAAGCTAAAACACCCAATAAAAAAAGAAATCAACAAATTAGAATAGGACAAAACAGGAAGAAAAAGGCCAAAGAAAAAGCATATGAAACACAGACAGACATAGAAATCCCATAAAGTCACAAAATTGGAGCCTTGATACATAAACAAAAGACCTGAAAGGTTAAAAAATTGCCCAAAGTATTATGAGGGAAAATCCTCCAAAAATACCAGACTTTGCTGTGTCAGTCATTCAGTGCTGGGCAGGGCCTGCCCTGAAGTGTGCATTGTACACCCAGGGAGACTCCATTGCAGGAAACTTAAATTTTCATTAGTGAGAAGTTATCAGCTGAAGACAGTTTCTGGATTAGGGATGGAGACTGTGTTTATTTCCCCTCTCAGTGCTAGGACCCCATCTAACTTAGACCTATACAAACCCTGTGGAGTTTAGAAAATTATTTTATGTGTATGGGTGTTTTGCCTGTATGTATATTAGTGTACCACGTGTATGCTTGGTGTGTGGAGAGGCCAGAAGAGGGTGTTAGATTCTTTGGAACTGGAGTTACAGATGGTTGTGAGCCACTATATGGGTCCTGGGAATTGGACCCAAGTCTTCTGGAAGAACAGCCAGTGCTTTTAATCACTGAGCCAACTCTCCTTGTGCTTCTGACCCATCCTGTCCTCTCCTTATGGGACTCCGTGCACAAGCCACTTCTGGAAGGAGTTACTGTAAGGTCCCAGGCCCTGTGTAGCAGACAAGGAGAGAAGGCTACATAGGAGTAAAGGGCCTGCATTTCTTTGTAGGCAGACCCCAGCACACCCTCCTTTTAGCCTGTTTTCTGGGCCTCTGTTTCTGTGGCCTGGCTGCCCATGTTTAGTATTCCAACTGTTCCACTCCTGACTCTTCAGGCGTTCAAAAATCCATCCAGCATGCCTTCTAGGTACACTGTCCTTGGTTTTTTAGATAAAGACAAAACTAGATCTTATTGAGGCCTCTGGGCTTGGGAAGTGGGGAGGCAATGATAGCATGGGAGAGGCAGCCTATAACAGTGGAATAAACACCATAAAAATCATTGCTTCTTCTGTTCCATTTGAGTTGGGTTTCCCTGTATAGCTAAGAATGGTTTGGAATTCTGGATCATCTTGCTTTGCCCTTAGGCTTGGCTTTAAGGGACATTGCTTTTGTTTGTTTGTTTTTTAGACAAGGTCTTGCTTGCTATGTGGCCCTGGTTGGCTGGCCTGGAGCTCACTAGGTAGGTCAGGCTGGCCTTGAATTTATGGTGATCCTCCCGCCAATGCCTCTTGACTGCTGGGATTACCGCAATGCTCTATCACATTCCCTCAATTCCAACCCCTCACCCCATCCCAATAGATGTTATGTAACCCAGGCTGGCCTCAAATTCACCTTGTTGCTGAGGGTAACTTTGAACTCCTGATCCTCTTTCATCCACCACTCAAGTCCTAGAGTTACAGGTACATTCCCAAGCTTCAAGGGGGCACTGCTTTTTAAATTTTAGGACAAACAACCAAGAAAGAGACTTGTTAGGAGCTCCCTAGTTAGGACTATCCCACTGGCTCAGGCCCACCCAGCCTGGTGTTTTGCTCTCACTGCTCCTCTGCTGGGAGGCATCCAGGGCCACTTTCAAAGCAGCCTTCTGATTCCCTTCTTTTACACAGAGGCAGCCTCTCCTGGCTGAGAACTCACATAGCCCCCTGCTTTGGAATTTCTCAGTCTAAGACCTTGCCTGTATGTCTATATTGGGAGCTCCTGAACACTGTAGGTACAGTCCCCATTCACTCAATTAAAACTTGGTGCCCAATTCCCATGAGGAGAGATCTGGGTGAATTCAGCAACTCAGCCTGAAGCAGTTAACAGTGGGACATAGGAGCAGAGCCATCTGGCAGCTCCACTTCTTACTAATTCTATGATCTCAGGCAAGTTACTTAACTCCATCCTTAAAATCAAGATAATGGACGTTGAGAGAATCAGTGAGTGAACACATCAAAGCCTTCAGAGCTGTGTCTGGTGCCCCCTAAGCATCCAGAAAGGGTTAGCTATTATTATGACAGCTGTTGTTAGGAGTCAGCTGGCTGTGCTTATAAACAACTCCTTACGGCCCAGCAAGCCAGTGCTGACACACACTGGCTTACAACAGCTCCATTCTTCTATGGAAGAGGGTAGGCAACCCATTTTAGAGATGGGAAAGACCCCAAGCAAGTCAAGGGCATTCATTTACATAGCAAGAGCTAATTTCCCTGTGTCAGCCACTGCCTTTCCTCCCATATCAAATTTGCTGCACTGGATATAGCTAACTACAGTATGTAGGTTTTTGCCTAAAATGAAGGACATCATGGGCTCAATCCCCAGCATGGAATGAACTGGGTGCAGTGGTACATGCTTGTAATCCCAATACTTGGGAAGTACAGGTAAAAGTACCAGAATTCAAGGCTATTTTTGGCTGAGTTTGAGGCTAGCCTGGAATACAGGAGGCCTTGTTCCAAAAGAAAAAAATTACTCCATCCTAAGAGAAGGATAAACAAGAGTTTCCACACGGTTCTCATCCTCAGCAAATCTGGCAAAGTGCTTGGATTATGAGATACTAGATACATTTTGCCAGGTTCCAAGTGCAGATGTGATTTTAGGGGAATATTATCATCCAGCAGCAGACCAGCATAGTACAAACTGACCTTTCTAACTGGGGACAGATTCCTATGTGCCACTTAGGACTGGATAAATTACTTATCAATGCCTCATCTATAAAATGGGGCTAATGACAGTCCCTACTTCAGAGATGTTGTGACAATTAAGTTCGGCATCCAGGTGAGGGGTTTGGAATGGTGTCTGCCACATGGTAGCTATTATATGGCAGGGCTATCAACACTCCCATAGTAGACATGAATCAGACAAAAGGTTTGTGCGTGATAGGGGTCAGATTTGATGCTCCTCGCCAAAGCATTGGCTCTGCTTACATTGTGGGCAGCATCTGCCTCATGGGGAGACTGCCACCTGCTCTTTCCCTCTGGAAGAGCTTTCCTGAGCCAGGGAATTCCCTCCCATAGTGACCGATAGCCACTCTCGGCATTCTGAAGCCAGATGCTCTGCCTACAACAGCACAGTGAGAATTAAACCTGGACCAAGTGGCCCAAGCTGGTCTAGGAAGTCAGGTAGTCTTAAAAACTAGGGGCATCTACATAGAAAGGCTGAAAGTGGGAGGGGAACACGGGCATGGAGGGGCTGCTCTGGCTTAGGGTGGTGCTGCAGACAGGGAAGGGCGGGTGTCCAGGGAGAACAGGCAGGATGCCAGGATGTCTGCCAGCCTCTGGGACACCCATTTTGGCTCCCCGCCCTCCAGCAGGCAGCAGGGAGCAGGAAAGCTTGTTTTGTTTAGGTGTTAACTGGGCAGGCTGTGGGAAAATAGGCAGGCAGGCTTCCTAAACTGCAAAGGGCCTGCTCCTTTCACAAGGCAGCTCATGTAGCTGACAGTGCTGCCACTTCCCCATCTTACTGCTCCTATTCCACAATTCCATCTTTCTCATTTGGTCCCTACCTGACTCTTCTCTTCCAGCTGAGCCTGAGGGGCACTCTCTCCATGGAAGGGCCATGTACTGGCAACACTCTCTGCTTCTCAGGCCGGCTGGGAAGACCCAGTGGAACACTAGTGCTGGGAACGCAGGGACTTCCCGGTGTCACAGTGAGACACAGGCCTAGGACTCTGGTTGGGCTCAATCTCCCCCATGGGAATAAAAAAATATATAATAAAATGAAATTTAAAAACTTTTAAAGGATTTATTATTATTTTTATTTTGAAACACGGTCTCTCTTGTAGTACTGGCTATCCTTGGATTCACTATGCAAACCAGACTGGCCTTAAACTCAAAGAGATCTATCTTTCTTTGCTTTCTGAGTGCTGAGGATTGAAGGAGTACTCCATTATATTGGCATACAAAAGAGTTCCACACTCGCCCAGAATGGAGTATAACAAAGGTTTATTTATCTGGGGATAAACTCACAGAAAGAGTAGCAATCCGCAGTCTTCTGCGTGCACTGGGAACTGGAACCGTGTATGCGTTGCTCCTATTGGTTAATGAATAAAGCTGCTTTGGCCTATGGCATGGCAGAATATAGCCAGACTGGGAGAGATACGGAGAGAGAACAGGTGGAGTCACAAAGACGACATCACATAGCTGCCGAAGGAGAAGGGCATGCTGGCTGGAACCTTACAGGTAGGCCACGGCCTCGTGGTGATGATACACAGATTAATAGAAATGGGCTAATTTAAGATATAAGAACTAGCTAGAAACATGCATGAACCATTGGCCAGACAGTGTTGGAATTAATATAGTTTCTGTGTGGTTAATTTGGTCTGGGTGGCTGGGAAACAAATGAGCAGTCTCTGCTTACACCACTATGTCTGGCTTATTTATATTTTAAAATTTATGTGTCTGAGTTCTGAGTATTTTGTTCTTATGTATATCTGAGCACCACTTTTATGTCTAGTGTCTGCAGAGGCCAGGAGAGGATGTTGGGTACCCTAGAACTAGAGTTACAGATGGTTAGGAGCTGCCATGTGGATGCCGGCAACTGAACCAGGATCTTCTGCAAGAACAGCCAATGGTTCTCTCTCTCTCTCTCTCTCTCTCTCTCTCTCTCTCTCTCTCTCTCTCTCTCTCTCTCTCTCTCTCTCTATCTCTATCTCTCTCTGTGACAGGGTTTCTCTGTCAAACAGCCCTGGCTACCCTGAAACTTACTTTGTAGACCAGGTTGGCCTCAAACTCACAGAGTTTGCCTCTGCCTCTGCCTCCCAAGTGCTAGGACTAAAGGCATACACCACCACTTCCTTGCATCAGCCATTGCTCTTAATGAGCAGTCTCTCCAGATGGAGGGGGGTTTCTTTTTATAAGATTAAAAAATTTTAAGTTTTTCTTGCCGGGTAGTGGTGACACATACATTTAATCCCAGCACTTGGGAGGCAGAGGCAGGCAGATCTCTGTGAGTTCAAGGACAGCCTGGTCTACAAGAGCTAGTTCCAGGACAGGCTCCAAAGCTACAGAGAAACCCTGTCTCGAAAAAAAATAAATAAATAAAAATTTTAAAAAATTATTTAAGTTTTTTAAGGCAGGGTTTATCTGTGTAGCCATGGCTGTTCTGGAACTCCCTCTGTAGACCAGCTAGGCTCTAACTCAGAGCCTGCCTCTGCCCCCCAAGTGTGGCACCCTAAAGGTGTGGGCCATCATTGCTGGGCAAGATTTATCTATTTACTTTTAGACAGGGTCTCACTATGGAATCCTGGCTGTCCTGGAACTTGCTATGCAGAACAGGCTGCCCTTGAACTCACAGAGATCTGCCTGCCTTTACCTCCCCAGTTCAGGGATGACAGAAATGTACCACTAGAGCTGGCCTTTTTAAATTCTGTTTTGTTTTGAGACAGGGTTCTCTCTCTCTAGTCCTGGCTGTCCTGGAACTTGCTATGCAGAACAGGCTGGTCTTGAACTCACATAGATCCTCCAGCCTCTGATTTTGTAGTGCTAGGATTAAAGGCGTGCACTACCAAACTGGCCTTAATTTTTGTTTTACATGTTTTATTTTGTGTGCACAGCATGCATGTGGAGGTCAGAGGACAACTTGTAGGAGTTAGGTTCTCTCCTATCATTTGGGTCCTAGGGATCAAACTAAGATTGTCAGGCTTGGCAACAGGCATCTTTACCCACCAGGCTATCTTGCCAGCCTGGCCCCTTCTCCTCTTCCTTTTCTTTTTTAACAACAAAACTAGAACAACCTGGGCCAGTACAATTTGAAGCACTTTGCATAAACGATGGTCCCATTTAATTCCACCACAACTCTCCTGACATCCCTTCTCCCCTTTAGACAGAACAAGGGAAATCATCAGGAAAACGGCTTTAAGACTGTCAAGAACCCAGAGTGAGGCAGAAGAGGGAGCATGCCATCTAACTTAAGAATTTGCTTTGCCCCTAAACTATCATGTTTCCACCCACCCGATCCCTGCTTTCCAGAGCTGTAATCACAGTGCAGCTCTTGGGGGAAGGTCCCATTGGCACCTCACATAGACAGTCACTTAGCTTTCTCTGCTGCATCCCAGTTTGGCAGTCATTGGCTTTCATGCCTACTCAGCCCTTTATATTTCATATACCTAACATTTCATTTAGCCAGCACAGCAGTTCCCCCAAGAGGGAGACAGGAAAAAAATCTGTTATTATCATTCTACAGAAATGGAAACCAAGGTTGAAGTAATAAGCCCGGAAGCAAGTACCTGGCAAAGATAAGGTCAGAACTTCAGTTTCACGTCTCCTGAGTCAAAAATCATGTCTGCCAGTTCCAACCATAGTCCTGGAATTACTCCTGTCCTTATCCCCTAAGCTATAATACTAATGGCCTAGAGCTCAAAATGACCAGGTAATTTCTTCTCCCATTGCCTGCACCTTAAGGACTTAGCTCTGGGCTTATCTCTGCTACCATTGGACAGGACTGGGCCTCTGACTTTCCTGACCTTGTATGTCCCAATCAGTATTGTGACCCTTGGTCATGCATGGAGATTGGAGCTCCTTGGGACAGAGCCTTGGGCTCACCCCAGAGACTTGCTTGTGACTAAGCCCAGAATAAAAAACCTTGTTGAGGAACAGTTGATAGAATCTAAAGGCTTGGTTCTGCTACCAACTCACTGTGTGCTGTAGGAAAACCCCTACCCTGTTCTGGTGCTTGAAGAGGAATTCTGTCTGGAGAAGACAGGTATACTCCTCAGGCTGACTGGAGAGAGTCCACTCACAGAAGAACAGAGAAGGATAGAGGTTAAGAAAAGGTGACCAGGGTAGTAATGAGGTCAATGAGAGTAGGGTCTTCAAATCCAGCCATCTTCAACAGCATCCTCAGTTGGGCTTGGTGAGGCCCAGGCAGGCAGGGAATGGCCAGCCTCTGGATGTGCTGACAAGAAGTTTTGAGCAGCATGTGCCAGGTAGGTATGAAGATAATGACAGAGAAGAAAAGAAGCAAAGAAGGCTGTGGAAGTGTGTGTGTGTGTGTGTGTGTGTGTGTGTGTGTGCGCGCGCGCGTGTGTGCGGTGTGTGCAAGTGGGAAGAGGCATCTATTGTGGTCACAAAAGGACTTCTATATACCTTGCTTCAAGAAATTATGTAGAATATTAGTGGTGCTGGTCTTCCAGTTCACACTTATATTCCTTTACTACGCCAGTTTTTAATCCTGGTTTTGACTTTCAATAAGTCTCTGGCGGGTGCATACTACAACTTTAGAGTCAGAGGGAGCCAGAGACCAGGGCTGGCTCTTCTTTATTGGCTCTGTGACCCTGGTTAGTTCATTTCATGTTTGAGCCTTAGCCTATGAAAATGGGGTCATATGTACTACGAGGGGATGTTGTGAGAGTGGAAACAATGTAAAACACATGCCCATTTCAATGTCTGAAGCATGGAGTCTGAAGCATGGACGCACAATAAATGCTAGCTAGCTATTCTGAATAAAAGTTCAACATATGATCTCTTCAACGGACCAAAGCCAGTACCTACATGTACAGCCCCAGGGATGGAAACCGTCACTCCCTTCCTCCAGGGATTGGTCTGCCTGGAAAACCTTCCTGAGATCCGCAGAGATCTGTGTTGTCTCTGAGGCCAAAGAGCTTAGTGCCCTGCAGATTTCCCTTCAATAATCTAGTACTTTGTTAACTTATAATATAGAAGAAAAACTCTTCACGTCCCCATACTTGTTGGAGAGGTATATTTAAGTCAGGCCTTCATAGATCACAGAAATTCCTTGCTCCATCCTGTATTTTCTGTATCAGGGCTGTTTTATTCCTGAGACGTGAGTTAACACCTGATAGCAGCGACTTAAGCAAAAGGTTTATTCTGGCTTATGGTTTAAGGGGATACAGACCATTATGGAAGTCGTGTCAGTGGGAGCAGGAGGCAGTCAGTCACATTGTACCTACATCAAGAAACAGATTGAAGCTGGTACTCAGTCTGCTACCTCTTTCCTCCTTTTCATTCATCCTGGGACCATGGTATGCTGCTCACAGTCAGGGTAGATCTTTCCTCCAGTTAAAACTCTCTGGAAACAACCTTAACAGACATGCCTAGAGGTGTGTTTCCTAGGTGATTCCAATTCTAGTCAAGTTGACAATAAAGACTAACTCATCACACTGGGAGAAATTTCTCAATTCCTTTAAATATTCTTCATAGAGAACAATGCCTAATAGAAGGATATGGGTTCTGATTCCAAATCCATCACTTCAGGACAAGTCACTAATCTCTTATGGGTCTTTGGGTCCTTACTGTAGAAATGAAAATAGTTGGGCTGTGGTGGTACTCGCTTTTAATCCCAGCACTTGGGAGGCAGAGGCAGGCAGATTTCAGTGAGTTTGAGGTCAGCCTGGTCTACAAGTGAGTTCTAGGACAGCCAGGGTTGATTCTCAAAAAAATCAATCAATCAATCAATAAATGAATAAATAATGTCATGTTATAGGGTTATCACAAACATTAGGTTAAAGAAACAAGAAAGTTTAGGATTTGGCTAGGCAGTGGTGGTGCACACCTTTAATCCTAGCACTTGGGAGGAAGAGGCAGTAGGATCTCTATGAGTTCAAAGACAGCTTGGTCAAGAAAGTTAGTTTGAGGACAGCTAGCTAGGCTGTTATACAAAGAACCCCTGTCTTAAAAACAACAACAGAAAAAGCCCAAAACCCCAACCAAACAACCCCCCAAAACTTTAGGATTTGAAAAAAGGTCTCTGTAGATAAACTGAGCTGCCTCAAACTCATGATTTTTCTGCTTTACCCTTCCCAGTGCCAAGATTACATTAATTAGATGTTTGATGCCACACATTGTATCATTTACTTTATGTTATAGACAGGTTCCAATATTCATTGAATGCACAGGAAATTAGTGTCTAGGCCAGATCCCAAATCAACTTCATATCCTCAGTATTTACTTCCAAGGACGTAACGGGCTGACCCCTGTGCCAGAGAAGTTGCACCTAAGCACTGAAATTTAGCAGACCTTGGTTAGGCGCTTGCTGCATGCAGGACAATGAGCCGGGGTGGTGCTGTCACCATGCCCCTTTAGTCTGGAACTCTGCATGATTCTGCCTTGTTCATGTCTACATCCTAATGTTTGGTGTGAGCTTTACATAAAGTAGGGCAGCAGCAAATATTTTATCAATGAATTAACCAACATTTATTGAACACTGACCAGGCCTACAGTTGGAGACACTCTAATTAGTACAAGAAGTCTGTAAGGATAGTTTATACTGCTGTTCTGTATGTGAGGAGACAAAAACTGGAGGAGTACAAGGGTCGGTGACGAGGCCGAGCATGGGGCCATCTCCCTACCTCTAAGAGTTGCCCCATGGCACTCTTCCCTTGCCTCAGGACTCAGGTGGCAAATGGCTTCAAAGAAACCAGAAATAGAAGAGTAGGTTTTCTAGTTCATACACAACTCTAGAGCTCTCTTTTACTTCCCCACACAAGAATGAGGGTTAACGTAATGTTAACACCTGGGAGCCTCACTTTTCCATCTTTTGGCCAGAGCCAGTAGGCTATCTGGCAAGTCCCCCTGGTCTAGTCAGGCCTCATGGTCCTTCCTTTTTTTGCCTGAACTGTGTTTCTGAGAATAGTTCTCTGGGACTGCAAGTTCTGTATTTGTGGGGTGTGTGTGTGTGTGTGTGTGTGTGTGTGTGTGTGTGTGTGTGTGATCCAGTACACATGGTGGCTGTGCGTGGATCTGTGTCTCAAAGCAAGTGCTGAGGAGTGATGAAGAGGTTTTTCTACTTTTCCAAGCAACCCAAAGAAGCCTGATGCCCACTCCTCGGGTGGTCTGGATAGAGCAAGGAGACCCTGCTGAGAACCAGCATTGCCATTGTTTGAGGAGGCTGAATTCATCTAACCAGTACAGCATAAAGTGAGTTGACCCAGAAGTCCTCACTTTCAGACAAGGGCTTTCCTTCCAAAGTTTCCTCCAAGGCTCTTGCTGTCTATGGTTCTTATTCTTCGCCTTTTCCTTTTCTTTTTTCCTCTGCTAGGCTGGTGATGAACCCAAGACCTCTATGGCTGCTAGGCATGGGCTCTTAACACTGAGCAAAGTCCAAAGTCCACCTCCTCACCCCCAGCTTGTTTCTTTATAACCCTGATTCAAGGAGTCTAGTCATGCCATGTGACCTTAAGATCTTCTCCATTTCTCTGTGAACACCAGCCTTCCTGTCTGTGATATGGGAATGCATGACTCAAAAGAATTTTTTCGTTCTTTTTCAGTCGATTCCATGTTCTCTGGCTAAATGCTCTGTAGTAGAGAACAACTCATTCCTTTGCCTGGCAATTTTATGTTATTTCTTCCTGTCCTCCTCCAATGGCATAGGCCTGGCACCTGCGGCCAATCGTAAAATGACTTATTCATGCTCAATTTCTCAGTGAACATTTAGCTGACAAGGAGGGAGGGTACCTCAGGGACCGAGAGGAAGCAAAATCCGGAATTCTCCTCGCCACCCCCCTCCTCGCTGCAAATAATCCAACTGAGAGCGTGGCCACTCTATTCCTTAGAAATTCCGGTACAAACGCAGCAGTCGGGAGAGGGGAGCTGGAGGCGGGGGCGGCCCGTGCGCGTAAATCGGCGCAAGCCCTCTCCCGCCCACGTGCGCGCTCCCGGGAGGCGCGCGCGCCCCAGCGGGCCGGCGGGAAGGCGCGCGGGAAGCCCTCAGCTGCCTTCTTGGAGTTGGGGGAGGGAGAATGGGAAGCGTCTGGGACGTTCCACTCTCAGAACCGGGGGACTCTTTCGAGCCCTCCGCCGATCAATCCATGAAGTGTCCCCTCTTCTCACACCGAGATTCGGAGCCCCGTGGCGCGGCGTCACCCGCCCAGAAGCAGGCGGTGGCCCTCTTGGTGCTCCCCTCGGCCGCCGGAGCGGGGCGCTGTGGCGCGCGCCGGGGCCGGAAATTCCCGCGGCCTGAGTGGTTGGCGGAGCCCTAGCAGAGAGCGCGGCCCTGCCTTCCTCCTTCCCGGGCCGGGCAGGGGCGTCCGACACCGCGAGGGACTGGCTGCCCGAGTGGGAGGGGGCGCTGCGGCAGCCAGCTATAGCCGAGCCTCGGCAAGCTGCAAGCGCCGACGACGGCGGCCGCTCCTCCGCAACCGCCCGGCGAGCCGCGAGCCCTCCCCCCCCCCCCCCCAGCGCCCCCGCTCGCGGCCTCCGCCCCCTGGCAGTCCCCGCCTCCTTCCCTCACACACCCCCCGGCCGCCCTGGCCCCAGGCCTTCCCGGCGCTCCTCCTCCCTCTCTCCAAACTCTGCTGAGAGCCGGCTGCTGCTGCTGTCCGCCTGCCTCGCTGTCTCCGGGGCGACTTCTCCTCCTCAGGCTCTCCTTTCACACACAGACACACACACACACACACATACACACACCCGCACGCGAGCGCGCGCGCGCTCTGGCTCGCTGGGCCGCCCCCTTTTCTCCAGCCCTGCTCACCCTCACCCTCACAATCCTTTAAACGCCGCCGTCGGGGGTGGACGGAGGATTGATGTCCCTTCAGCATCATGCAGCCGCCGCCGAGGAAGGTGAGGGCGCCGCTGGCGGGGGGCTTTGGAGGTTTGAGGGGTGGTGGTGCGTACAAAGAACGCGGCTGGGGCGACCGCTGCGCCCCCTCCCCCTTCCCACAAGGAGCCGTGACCGCTCTCGCCTCTTGGCTCGTCACTGAGTTGCCGCCTGCTCCGGGCAGGGGCTCGCGTGTGTGAGGTGCCTTTCCGATAGAGGGACTGCCAGTGCTTGTCCACCACACTAGGGGGGACACTCCCTCCACCCTAAACATTCACTAGAGGTTTTCGGGCATGCATATGTGTGTCTATCTGCATGGCAGTGCTGCCCAGTGCAAAGTGCATTCTTGGGGCTGCATGGAGGGAAGGCGGCAGAGCCCCTGAAGATTTGCAGAGCCTTGTGCGTGTGGATTTGTTTAGTCTGCGCCAGGTTCGAGCCCTCTAGTTGCTTGTCGACACCCCACCCATTGGCACATTTGCCGGGGGGGGGGGTTCAAGTCTAGCCCCAAGATTTGGCCTGTTTTTCCCACGGGGCTGCGGAAAAGAAGTTGGTACGGTCACCGCCCTCCCACTTCCCAAGGGAAAGTAAATTAAGGATTGACTGGTCCTGCTCCCCCCCCCTACCCGGCCAGCCCCGCCTCTGGCTAAGGGGCCAGGAAATCGGTGGAGCTTCCAGTTTGAAAGCCAGAACCTGGCAATGCGTGGCTTGAGCACTACCGCTGGGGTTTGTATGGCCTGGGTGGCAGTGACGGGCGCTCTGGGGCTTGCCAGCAGCTTCCCCGCTGCGCCGCCCTTTTTTACCTTCCCGGCGGCTAAGGCTGAGACCTTGTCTTTTTACATTTTTCAGATGGATACTAGATATCTACTTTGAGAAGTGGGGAGAGACAGTTATAGCCTCCCCTCGTGGGCAAACATTGGCCACACGAGTAACTAACTCATCGTCTGTCTTTCCTTTCCTTTCCCTTTCTTAATCTGGATTTCTTCAGTTAACTCTTTTCCCCACCCTTTCCGCCTTCACGTGTACCCAATCTCTCCATGTAGCTTTGCTCCAGTGGCCAGGATTCCACATACTCGTACACCAATTGCAACCCCCGGGAAGTCTCCAGCCAGCTAGCTTTGGCGGTTCTCACTGTTTGAAGTGGGGCTGCCACCTGGCCTGGCTTACTGGGTTAGTTTAAAAGCTCTGCATATGCTGGAAGGTCACTTTTTCAGTCTCCTTTGTGAGAAAGAGATTGTGATTTGATGCGCCCTCAGAGTGGAGGGCATCATTCTGAGATGGTGTGCTTTCTTGCAGTCATTATGGAATATATTATGTAGTTTATTCATGCATAGTATTTCATGATTGTGTAAATTTCAGTTGCTAGGTATTAGATACTGTATGGTTTCTTCCAACTATGGTTAATGCCTGTAGTTTTGAGAAGAAAGAAGACAGAATGACAGTTTGCACTCTTTAAACTGTAATTTTTATATTTTTGAATTTTTATTAGTTCCTGTTTTAGATTCTTTGGCTTTTTTCATTAATCGTAGTTAAGTAGTAAAACTAGGTGGCAAATAATTTTTTAGTCTTTAGGGAGAGGAAAACTAGAAGTATACATTCTAACAAATACTGTCTTTAAGTAATTTTTCTTGTTCAAATGGTAGTAAAAGCCTTTATAAATACATGCTATGTTTTAGGTGAAAGTTACACAAGAACTGAAAAACATTCAAGGTGAGCAGATGACAAAACTTCAAGCCAAACATCAAGCAGAATGTGATTTACTTGAAGATATGAGGTAAGATTACAGTAAAGAGTTGGAGAGCTGCTTTATCTGCCACTGAGGACCTTTGAGTTGTCAAGACCCAGGATCTGATGATGGAATTTCCTTTTGGATTTCCTGCTTTCAGGCTGCAGATTTTTGACTCAGCTGCAAGTTAGAACTGGAACTAACAACAGTGCAAACTTTTCCTCAGTGTACACGTACTATTGAAAAATAAGGGCCTCAAGAGCCTATCAGTCAGTTTGTAATCACTCAACTGAAAAATTTTACATCTTTTCACCAAGTTGTAAGTTATTTATTGGCTTTAACAATTCTACAAAGACTTTTAAACTGACACGTATGGTTAATATCTTAGATGAACTAGTCACCCCAGATAATTTAACTGTTAAAACATGGCAAGTATAACTTTGTCCAAATGCACAATTCAGTGAGAAATATTTGTCATATTTTATTAAAGTAACTTATACGCATAATCAGGGGAACTGTGAATTTAATAGATAACATTGCACTAATACTGTGAAAATGAATGTTGTAACTGAGCATAGTAAGATGGACATGGTGGCACATATCTGAAATCCCAGTAATCCCAGCTCTCTGGAGGCTGAGGTAGGAGGAGTACAAGTTCACGGCCAGCCTGGGCTACAAAGGGAAACCCTTTTTCAAAAAAAAAAGTGGATATTATAAATAAGAACAGAAAGTAGGAATTATTTTATTAAAGGAAGTGCCACATTTTCCCCCCACTTTCTTACTTTTATGGGGCAGGATCTCTCTGTTGTAGTCCTGGCTATTCTGGAACTCACTGTGTGGACCATGTTGGGTGAAACTCAGAGATTCTTCTGCCTCTACCTCCCAGTGCTGGGATTAAATGTGTATACCATCTGGCTAGAGAGATGGCTCAGCAATTAAGAGCACTGGTTGCTCTTCCAGATGACCTGAATTCAATTCCCAGTGTCCACATGACAGCTTACAATTGTCTGTAACTCCAGTTCCAGGGGACCTGACGTCCTCACACAGACATACATGCAGACAAAATACCAGTGCACATAAAATAAATAAGTCATTAAAGGAAAAAATGGTGTGCACCTCCGTGCCTGGCCTGTCACCTGTAGTGCAAATTGACAGTTCAACAAATATTTTTGTAATGGATAAAAGATGATTTGAATGTTCAAATAGAGCAGCTCCAATTCTTACTCCCTTTCTTTCTGGCTTGCTTGCTTGCTTGCTTCCTTCCTTCTCTTCCTCCCTCCTTCCCTCCCTCCCTTCCTCCCTCCTTCCTTCCATTCATTTATTTAGTTTCTTGGTTTTTTGAGACAAGGATTCTCTGTGTGACAGCCTTGGCTGTCCTGGAACTTGCTCTATAGACCAGGCTGGCCTCTACCTCCCAAGTGTTGGGATTAAAAGTGTGTGCATCACTGTCCAGCCCAATTCTTATTCTTTTTGTTTGTTTTTTTTTGTCTTTCGAGACAGGGTTTCCCTGTAGTTTCTAGAGCCTGTCCTGGAACTAGCTCTTGTAGACCAAGCTGGCCTCGAACTCAGAGATCCGCCTGCCTCTGCCTCCCGAGTGCTTGGATTAAAGGCGTGTGCCACCATCGCCTGGCCAATTCTTATTCTTAAAATTATCAATGCCGGGTGGTGGTGGCGCACACCTTTAATCCTAGCACTTGGGAGGCAGAGGCAGGTAAATCTCTGTGAGTTCGAGGCCAGCTGGTCTACAAGAGCTAGTTCCAGGACAGGCTTCAAAACTACAGAGAAACCCTGTCTTGAAAAACAAACAAACAAACAAACAAACAAAATACAGTTATCAAATTAGAATTAAAACTGTAAATCATAAGGTAGCTATTTTCCATAGATCCTGACATGTTTCATGACAAACATATATTGTTAGGATAAAATTATGTATGTTTTAGATAGCTGAGCTGTTTATGGCTCAAAGATTTTAAAGAGTTTTTCCCCCTCATGCTTACTTTAGATACTTTTTATGAACATTTCTTCTATACTACTGTCTTTTTAGGATTTCTAAGGCATATAAATCTGTTTTCGTTTATTTTGAATATACCAGGGTTGATTTTCTGACTGGAAATAGCATTATTTCAAATCTGAATTTGTTTCTCTTTTAAAATAATTTTTTTTGTGTATATGTGTATATCTTTGTGTGTTTATCCCATGTATATGTAGATACACATGTATGTCTTTGTGTGTATGTGCCATGTGTATGTAGATACATATGGAGCTTGAAAAAAGTGTTGAATCTTCTGGCATTAGAGTTGCAGGCAGCTGTAAGTCACCTGATATGAGTACTAGGAACTGAATTCAGGTCTTCTAGAAGATCAGAAAGTGCACTTAACCACTGAGCCATCTTCTTGTTTCTCTTTTTGTTTTATTTTCTTCATATGGGCTTGTGGTAGGGGTGCAGGTATTTGCTTTTTTTTTTTTTAAGATTTACTTACTTACTTATTTATTATGTATGTGGTGTTCTACCTGCATGTATGCCTTCAGACCAGAAGAGGGCACTAGATCTCATTATAGATTGTAGTGAACCACCATGTGCTTGCTGGGAATTGAACTCAGGACCTCTGGAGCAGCCAGTGCTTTTAACCTCTGAGCCATCTCTCCAGCACCCAGGGTGTTTGTTTTAAGTTGCATTGGTCATTGAATCCCAAGGCCTTGTATACATACATTCACAGCTTCCACACGTAAGTTTTTGAATTAAAAAATTCCTCTGTAAGATACTAAAACTTGATATGATTAAAAATTCAGTTTTAGACATCTGTTAAGCCTACTAAGATATTTCATAAAAATCTCTAGATAAAAGAAGTAATCAATTTTTGGAAAGATTTCAGGAAGGAAAAGTTAGTGTATAACTAGAGATCTTTTGTGGTGTGGCATATCATGAAGTCTCATTGATGGTGTCATCTAAGGACCTCTTGATTTCATGTTTCTCCTTTTTGTTTGTACCATACTGCAAGAGCTTAAGGTCAAGAGTCATTCAGTCTTGGATTTCTGTTCAAACTCTTACTTACTAGCCATGCTGACTTTTGAAAATTGACTCAATCTTTCTAAACTTTAGTTTTCTCATTTGTAAAAGGGACAATAATACCTTTCATTCTTAAACGCTGTGCAGATCAAATGATAGTACATACAGATGCTACAAAAATTAAGTTTGATATTGATTGTTGCTCTTGCTGTTGCTACTGTTTGAATTCTTTCTAATTCATCTGCTCTCCTTTGCATCATTACAGCAATATTCTAATTATCACAGCAGTATCTTTGTGTTTTCCTTTCTTCAATCTCTCTTTAGTAGTCTGTCTTCCACATCGTAATTAGTTCCTCTTTCTGTGGCCTAACACCTTGTCGTAGTATAATGACTGTAAACTTCCTTTTCTGGTTTAACTCTTAGCATTTTATGCATCCTTTTTCTTTGGCCACTCAGGACCTCTAACCGTCTGTACACTGTACAGCTGTGCTTTTCTTCCTCCTCCTCTTTTTTTTTGCATTATCATGCAAGTTTTTGCTATGGAGCCTGGGCTGATTTGGAACTTAACCCTGTCAGCAAGATTAACCATGAATTTGTGACCAATCAATCTACCTGTTTCTGCTTCCTGGGGACTGGGATTGCAGGTTTCTCTGTGTAATCTTGGCTGTCCTGAAGCTTGTTTTTTTTTCTTTTATTTATTGAGCTCTACATTTTTCTCTGCTCCCCTCCCTGCATCTCCCCTCCCTCTTCAACCTTCCCCCAAGGTCCCTATGCTCCCAATTAACTCAGGAGATCTTGTCTTTTTCTACTTTCTACTTCCCATGTAGATTAGATCTATGTAAGTTTCTCTTAGTGTCCTCATTGATATTTAAATTCTCTGGGATTGTGGTTTGTAGGCTGGTTTTCTTTGCTTTATGTTTAAAAACCACCTATGAGTGAGTACATGTGATAATTGTCTTTCTATGTCTGGGTTACCTCACTCAAAATAATGTTTTCTAGCTCCATCCATTTTCCTGCAAAATTCAAGATGTCCTTATTTTTTTCTGCTGTGTAGTACTCCATTGTGTAAATGTATCACATTTTCCTTGTCCATTCTTCGGTGGAGGGGCATTTAGGTTGTTTCCAGGTTCTGACTATGACAAACAAAGCTGCTATGAACATAGTTGAGCACATGTCCTTGTGGTACAATTGAGCATCCTTTAGATATATACCCAAAAGTGGTATTACTGGGTCTTGAGGAAGGTTGTTTCCTAATTTTCTGAGAAATCACCACACTGACATCCAAAGGGGTTGTACCAGCTTTCATTTCCACCAGCAATGCAGAAGTGTTCCCTTTTCCCACAACTTCTTCAACATAAGTTGTCATCAGTGTTTTTGATCTTGGCCATTCTTACAGGTCTAAGATGGAATCTCAGAGTTGTTTTGATTTGCACTTCTCTGATGACTAAGGATGTTGAACATTTCCTTGAGTGTCTTTCAGCCATTTTAGATTCCTCTGTTGAGAGTTCTCTGTTTAGGTCTGTACTCCACTTTTTTATTGGATTAAGTAATCTTTTGGTGTCCAATTTCTTGAGTTCTTTGTATATTTTGGAGATTAGACCTCTGTCTGATATGGGGTTAGTGAAGATCTTTTCCTGTTCTGTAGGCTGTTGTTTTGTCTTGTTGACCATGTCCTTTGCTTTACAGAAGCTTTTCAGTTTCGGGAGGTCCCATTTATTAATTGTATCTCTCAGTGTCTGTGGTGCTGGGGTTATATTTAGGAAGTGGTCTCCTGTGCTAATGCATTCAAGTGTATTTCCCACTTTCTCTTCTATGAGGTTCAGTGTGGCCTGCTTTGTGTTGAGGTCTTTGATCCATTTGGACTTGAGTTTTGTGCGTGGTAATAAATATGGGTCTATTTTCAATCTTCTACATGTTGATATCCAGTTATGCCAGCACCACTTGTTAAATATGCTTTCTTTTTTCCCTTTGATATTTTTTGCTTTATCAAAGATCAGGTGTTTGAAGATGTGTGGATTGATATCCAGGTCTTCGGTTTGGTTCCCTTGGTCCTCCTGTCGGTTCTTATGCCAGTACCAAGCTGTTTTCAGTACTGTAGCTCTGTAGCAGAGTTTGAAGTCAGGGATTTTGATGCCTCCAGAAGTTCTTTTATTGTACAGGATTGTTTCGGCTATCCTGGGTTTTTTGCTTTTCCATATGAAGTTGAGTACTGTTCTTTGGAGGTCTTTGAAGAATTTTGCTGGGATTTTTCTGGGCATTGTGTTGAATCTGTAGATTGCTTTTGGTAAGATTGCCATTTTTACTATGCTCATTCTGCCTACCCAAGAGCATGGGATATCTTTCCACTCTGAAGCTTGTTTTATAGACCAGGAGAACCTCAATCTGCCTACTTTTACCTCCTGAGTGCTGAGAGTAAAGGCTTGTACCATTACTGCCTGACTGATCATGGCAACTCTTATAAAAGAAAGCCTTTAACTGGGGCTTGCTTATTGTTTCAGAGGTTTAGTCATGGACTGCATGGGGAGCATGGTGGTATGTAGGCAGACATAGTACTGGAAAAGTAGCTGTGAGTTCTACATTTGGATCTACAGGCAGTAGAGAGAGACACACACAGACAGTCAGGCGCTGGATCTGGCTTGGTTATTTGAAACCTCAAAGCTTACTCCTAGTGCTGTACACCGACAAGGCCACACCTACTAATTCCTCCCAAGTAGTGCCACTTCCTGATGACTAAGCATTCAAATATGTGAGCCTGTGAGGCCATTCTTTTCTTTTTTCTTTTTGGTTTTTAGAGACAGGGTTTCTCTGTATAACAGTTCTAGCTGTCCTGGAACTCATTTTGTAGACCATGTGGCCTTGAACTCATGGAGATCCTCCTGCCCCTGCCTCCAGAGTGCTGAGATTAAAGGTGTGGGGCACCGTCACCCAGTGTGTGACTGTGGAGGTGAGAGGCTGAAGTTAGGTATTTTCTTCAGTTGTTTTCTATCTTATTCACTTTGTATGTATGGTGTGTGTGTGTGTGTGTGTGTGTGTGTGTGTGTGTGTGTGTTTGTGTGTGAAGGCCAGAGGTGGTTGTCAGGTATTTTTCTTAATCATTTCTACTTTATTTGCTGAGAAGTAGGTTCTCTTGCTGGACCCCAAGGTCACCAGTTAGGCTGGTCTATATCAACTTGCCACAGGGATCCTCCATCTCTGGGTTTACAGACAAACTGCCATGCCACCTTGGCTTCTTTATGTGGGTGCTGGGGAATCTGAACTCTAGTCCTCATGCCTGGCATCTCTTCAGCCCCTCTCCATCTTATTGTTTGATGCAGAGTCTCTCACTGAGCCTGGAACCCATTGATTAGCTTGACAGGCTGGCCAACAAACCCCAGGGATCTTCTTGTCTGCCATTTTCTGGGCAAGCACCACCACAGCCTACTTTTACATGTGTGTTGGAGATCTGAACTCAGGTCTTCATCTTTCATGGCCCCATTACTGTGCTTTTTGACATAAAGTATATTTATTATATATAAAATGTATCTGGGCATGGTAGTATATGTCTGTAATTCCAGCATGTGGGAGGCTGAGGCAGGAGAATTGCTATGAGTTTAAGGCCACCCTAGACTACCAATTTATGCTACCGAGTGAGACCCTGTCTCAGAAAAACCAAAACCAACCTAACAAATAAATAAAAATTTAAATGCAGATTCTGGTGTATCAGGCTTTAGCAGAATATTTTAAAGGAGTCAGTGCACTGTTTTTTTTTTTTCATTCTCATAAAATTGTAAGTACCATATACTATTACCTGCTAAAATACCCTTTTAGGTCTCTCAGTCTCTGTCTGATGTAAGAGATTTAGTTTTTGGTTCAAAGATGCTTTTGGTTTGCAGACTCACTCTTGTGAAATAAAGTGGGAATGCCTGTGTTACCAGATACTGCTATACAATTTAACTTCTACTTACACAGAACAAACAAAAGTGCTCAAGATTTTTTGTAGTTTCATGTGATAGGAAAAGCGCTATAGTCCCTCTGTGGAAACACTATACCTTATTGAGCGTGACAGTTATATTCATGAGTGTCCTTAAGAATGCATTTTACACTGGGCGTGGTGGATGGTACACTTCTTTAATCCCAGCACCTTTTAAAATTTATTTTTAAATAAATGTATACCTACCTGCCAGAATTGGGCACCACCACCATATGGTTGCTGGGAACTAAATTCAGGACCTCTGTAAGAACAGCTGGTACTCTTAACCACCGAGCCATCTCTCTAGCCCAAAAGCTGAGGATCTTCTCAGATGCGGAGAGCCAAACTGCTCTCTCCTCCTGAGACAGGGTTTCCCTGTGTAACAGTCCTGGCTGTCCTGAAACTCCCTTTGTAGACCAAATTGGGCTCAAACTCACTGCGATCCTCCTGCCTCTGTGAAGCACAATTAATAAAACTCAGAGATAGATATTGGAGTTCAACCAACTCAGAGAGATATTAGTGTTTAACCTGAATTCAGAAAAGCAAATCAGCCAGCCACTCTTACTTCTACCTCAGTCTAAAATGGTGATCCTGCCTCAGAATGAGATTGTGTCTGAGAGTGATTTCCTCCCATTTTTTATTCTTCTCTAGTACTGGGATTAAAGGCGTGCACCACTGGGATTAAGGGCATGTACTGCCTGGTTTCTATGGCAACTAATGTGACTATTAGGATTAAAGGTATATGTTATTGCCTAGTTATATGGGGCTGTTTCACTCTCTGATCTTCAGGCAAGCTTTCTTTATTAAAATACAAATGAAATGCCACTACACCTCTGCCTCCCAAGTGTTGCGATTAAAAGTGTGTACCACTACTACCTGGCTAATTTCAGCATTTAGAGGCAGAAAGCAGGCAGATCTCTTGAGTGTGAGGTCAGCATGGTATATATAAAGAGTTGCAGGACAGTCAGGGCTATGTAAAGAGACCCTGTCTCAAAAAACAAACAAGCCAGGGTTGGTGGTTTACACCTTTAATCCTAGCGTTTAGGAGGCAGAGGCAGGCCAGCTGTGAATTCTAGGACAGCCAGGGCAGTTGCAGAGAAACCCTGTCTTGAAAAAACGAAAAACCAAACCAAACAAAAACACCCACAAGCAAACAAGAATACATTTTAAGCCAGGCATGGTGTAGTGGACCATGCCTCTAATCCTATTATTTGGGAAGCAGAAGCATGAGGATCTCTCTGAATTTGAGGCCGTCTTGGTTTACAGAGTAGTCCCAGGTGAGCTAGGGTTACATAGTGAGACACTGTCTCAAATAAAACAAGTACCAAAATACCCAAGAATCAAACATTTTTAAGATCTTGTTATGGTAGCACATATCTTTATTTTAAGCATTTGGGAGATTGCAGAAGCTTGGAGTCATCCTGGACTACATAATGAGTAGTTTAAAAACAAACCAAAAGCTTTTAAACCCCCAAACAAACACATTTACTTGGAGGCACTCTGGGCTACACTGTTAGCAAAACTAGGGGTTGGAAAGACGACTCAGTGAGAACATTTACTGTTAATACAGAGGGCCTGGGTTCTATTCTCAGTACCAGCACTGTGGATTATAACCTTTGGTAACTCTGTTCTGGTGGATCTGACATCCTGTCTGGCCACTGTGGGCACTGTATACGTTATGCCCATACACTCAGGCAAAACACTCATGTATATATACTATATATATACATTTCATTTTATTTAGTATAAAATAAATAAGTCTTTAAAAAACAGAACCAAATAGTGCATTTTACAGAAATGTTTCATTTCCACAGGAAGACCTAAGATGGGATTGTTTTTATTTTGTTCATAAGCTCACTAAAGCCTATAAAATACTTCAGATAAGCAAGACAAGTTATTCATCTTAGGAAAATAAAACAAGGACTAGATAGTTGACTTAGCTGTTAAGAGTACTTATCGCTCTTGCAGAGCACCCAGCTTTGGTTTCTAGCACCCACACAATGGCTTCCAGCCATCTGTGACTCCAGTAGACTCTTCTAACCACCATGGGTACTCCATGCTTGTGGTGAACATACACACATGCAGGCAAGACTCTCATACTATAAATCTTAAGAAACAAAACCCCACTTCACTATAGGTTTGTCCATTGGCTCTGTAGGACTTGCTTGTTAGCAGGAGTTTGATCCCTGGCACACACATGTGACCTTCGCGTGCCTGTCTTGGAACCTGCAGGGGAGAGTAGATTGATAGATCGATTTGTAAGTTCACTTATCGTAAGCAAGCAGCTGTTTAGAAATGCCTGAAGTCAAGATCTGTCTTGTGAGCTTTGCATGGTGGCACATGCCTTTAATACAATGCTCAGGAGTCTGAGGCAGGTGGATTTCTATGAGTATGAGTCCAGTTTGGTTTATACAGGGAGCTATAGGCTGGCCAGCTAAGGCTACACAGCAAGACTCTTGTCTCAGAAACCAAATGAAATAAAACAAAAATATGTCTTGGGTACAGTTATGCTGGACAGAATGCTTTAAACTAGGTTCACCTAGGAGAGATGATTTTCAGTTAAGAGCATCGATAGAAGACCCGGATTCTATTTCCTGCACCCACTTTGGGGCTCACAGCCTTTTATAACTACTGTTCTGGGGGATCTGTGCCTTCTTAAGTCCTCTCTAGGCCCAGCATGCGTGTGGTATAACAGACTTAAATTCAGGCAAAACATTCAAACACAATATATGTATGTGTATATATATAATTTATTTATATATAATTTATATATAATTTTAAATAAATATTTTAATTTTTAAACCTTTAGAAAGTGTAAGGTTATGTGTGTTTTTTAATATCCCATATTAAATGTATTGTGATTTGGTAAACACACTAGTAGATATGTCTCCATTATGGATCTTCAGATTTTGAATATCTGTGAATTTATTTGGAGATGAATACTGTAGACACTTTAATTTGATTTTCTTTTAATCCTGACTTACAACTATTATGATAATCTTATTTTTCAGAGTGTCTCCCTATTTACCTAAGCTAATACAGAAGTAGCTCTGTATTAGTAGCAGGCGACTTTTGGTACATTGAAAGATAGCTCTCAAACAAAGCAGTTACTTTAAGTAGTAGAATACAATATTTCCTGCTTAAAAAACAGTTTAGGCTTCTGGTTCTCTTTCTCTCTCTTTCCCTCCAATACAAGTTGAGCAAGTTGAGCCTGCTTAACAGTTTTTGGATTTTGGAGCATTTCAGTTTATTCAGATATTATAAGACCCAAGTGGAAAAATTTTAAATTGTTTTTGAGATTGGATCTTACACTGTAACCCAGGCTGGTCTTGAACTCATGGTAGTCTTCCTGACTTTCCTTCCAATTGTTGGAATTCTAGGCATGGGTTATTGTGTCTGGCTTCTTTTTCTTTCTAATATAAAGGAATGAATGAAAAGTAAGAATGTTTTTCTTTGTTTTTTTTTTGAAAGGGTCTTATTGAGCCTTTGAAATAGCTGAGTAGGTCAGGTGGTGGTGGTGCACACCTTTAATTCCAGCACTTGGGAGCAGAGACGGGGATCTCTGTCCGTGAGTTTGTGGCTAGCCTGGTCTACAGAGTGAGTTCTAGGAAAGCTAGGGCTGCTACACAGAGACACCTTGTCTTGAAAACCCCAAAATAGCTCAGTAGTTGATTCCTGCCAAGTCTAAGGACTTGAGTTCCATCCCTGACCAACTCTTCCAAGTCCAGAATGGCCTGGGGACTCCCTGTGTAGTTAAAGATGTTGACCTTGACCTGATCTCCCACCTCTGCTTCCCTAGTGCTGGCTTTATAAGCCTGCACACCATGCCCCATTTATACAGATGAAGTTTTTATGGTTTTAAAAGAAACTAAAGGACAACCCTAAGATATGAGATGTAAATAGAAGAATTTTATGCTTGATGTAACAGGTTCCCACCACATTCCCTTCTTATCTTCTGGAATTTGGGGGAGGAGGCCAATTATGACAGCCTTCCTTTGCTGTCCTCCCTTCTCATTTCTTTCAGGGTGGATTTTGAAGCACATGTGTTGGGAGTGAAGTATGAAAAGGACAGGGAACTCATTTGTTGTTAATCAAGGACATTCCATTCTTTGGGGAGATTTCATACTGATGCATTTCCTGTTGAAATTTACTGTCAATAGTGGACAAACATATTTTACTTTTTGTTGTTCATAGCCTGTTTTACTCCCCCCCCCCACACACAGGGTTTCTCTATGTACCCCACCCCGTGCTGTCCTTGAACTTGTTCTCTTTGTTCTGTAGTCCAGGCTGGCCTCAAACTCTGCCCCCAGTGCTGGGGTTAAAGGCGTGCACCATCATTGCCAGGCACCTGTGCACACTTATTTTACTGTTTTGTATTTATTTATTTCTTTGCCTGACCACCTGAGTTTGGTCCCAGGGACTAACAAGGCAGAAGGAGAAAAAAGTGTGCTGGGCACTCGCCTATGTTCCACCCCCTTTTTTTTAATTTTTAAAAATGTTGTTTTATGTACATTGGTATTTTGCCTCCATGAATGAATCTTGTCACCCAGATGTTTTTTGTTTTGTAAGCTTTGAAATAAAATAATCCCAATTAAAAACAAAATATAAATTTGGGTATTATGAAAAAGTATCACTAGCTGGGCAGTGGTGGTGCATGTTTTTAATTTCAGCACTTGGGAGGCAGAAACTCACAGAGTCAGGCGGATCTCTGTGAGTTTGAGGCCAGCCTGGTCTACAGCCAGAGCTGTTACAGAGATAAACTGGACGAGAGAGAGAGAGAGAGAGAGAGAGAGAGAGAGAGAGAGAGAGAGAGAGAGAGAGAGAGAGAGAGAGAGAGAGAGAATTCTTGGAGAAGGGGAGAAGGGCCCTTTCAACTTCAGATGGGCTGATGACCCAGCAAGGGGTGATCAGGGACTACCCCTTCCAGCTCTTCTGGCCGGCTTCTCATACCTCAGGTTTTAAAGACCCTATAGTCAAAAAAAAAAAAAAAAAAAAAGATACTGTGTCTGTGGTTACAAGAAAACCATTGGAATATTTATGTGCCCTGGATTATATTTTATCGATACTTGTTTTTTTCTCTGATGACTAGGAGGTGGGGGCAGTCATAGAGACTCTGTTGTGTATCTTTTTCTCTGTGTTTTGAATTTTTAAGTGGGTGAATATTACCTACTGTCCAGATTGAAATTGAGTGACCTAATAATATTGGTAAATGTTTTACTGCATGTCTGTTAAACGTAATGTTCTTAAGTATTTATAGCAGCTGTTGCTGAAATTTAACCTTTGGCATATAATTATACTAGTGAAGTTATTTTCTTTCTTTCTAGTGAAGTGAGTTCCTTCCTTCTTTTCTTCTTCTTGAACTTATGGCTGTCCTGAGCCTATCTCCCAAGTGTGGGGGTTTCAGGTGTGTGCTACCATGGTGGGCTAATAGTTATTAAAATTAAATTATGTTTACCTGTTTATTTTTTCTATATTTTGTGTATAATGTGCATTGTATATATGCACTTTTTTGCAAGTATATGAATGCATGTGTATTTGAGGGTGAGGATGTGTGGACATGTACATGTGTGAGCATGCATGTGGAGGCCCAGTGTTAATGATGGGAATCATCCTTAATTGTTCTTCTGCCTTATTCTTTTGAGACGGTCTCTCAGTCAAACCTAGAGCTGGCTGATGTTGTTTGTCTTGTAAGCCAGTGTGCTCTAGGGATCTTTTATCTCTGCCTTCTAGGTCTAGAATTCCAGGGATCTGCCATGCCCTCACCCTTTATATGGTTTTCTGGAGATCCAAACTCTGGTACTTATACTTGCTCAGCAAACACTTAGACTGCTGAACCATCTTTCGAGCCCCCACATTTATTTGTTTGTTTTTATCTTATATACATAGCGTGTTAATGAGCAAACACATGATAGTATGCATATAGAAGTCAAATGACAACTCAAGGGAATCAATTCTCCCCTTCAACCATGTGGAACTAAAGGGTCCCAACTCGTTGTCAGGCGGGACTGTGACACCAAGTGCTCTTACCACTGAGCTTTCTTGCTGGTCCCAAACTAATTTTTGATGGAAAATAAATCAGAGCCATTTGTATTGGTACATGTCTGTAATCGTAGTACTCAGGCTGAAGCATAATTGTTGATTTAAGGCTAACCTTAGCTATCTCTGAACTCCTTCCTTCCTTCCTTTTTTCCTTCCTTCCTTCCTCCATTCCTCTCTCCCTTCCTCCCTTCCTTTCTGTTTTAAAAAAGAACATACTGTGGTTTCCTCTGGAGGGTAAAGGTGGGACTTGATTACTTGATTAGGGAGTGCCATAAAGGAACTGTTTGGAATTTTACCCTCATATCTTGACTGGTATTTAAGTATATAGCTATATGATTATCAAAGGTATAATAATTTATACACAATATTGGTATACATAGTTGTATGTAGTTTTTCTAGACATGGTAAGAAAACATTGGACTGGATGCTAAAAGATTTAGGAGCAAGTGTTTTTAGTGTGTATAGTTTGCACTAATTTGTTACACTTTGCACCAAAAGTAAAATGGATGAATGGATGGCTAGAGAGATATATGTGATAAAGCCAGTATTATGAAGTGTTATGGCAGAACTTAGGTAGTGATTATATGGGTGTGAAATACAAAATTATTTTGTTTTGTGCTTGGAAAATTTCACAGTTATCTGTTGAGACTTTCTTTTGATCTCCCTGTTTGTGTTTGGGAATTAAAGTGAAGCAAAACCACCTGTAAAACATTAAAGTAAATTAGTACTGAAAATTACTAAATTATAGCTGGGCGGTGGTGGTGCACAACTTTAATCCCAGCACTCAGGAGGCAGAGTCAGGCGGATCTCAGTGAGTTTGAGGCCAGCCTGGTCTACAGAGCTAGTTCCAGGACTGCAGCACTGTTTCACAGAGAAACCCTGTCTCAAAAAGCTAAACTTAAAAACGGGGGGCTGGGGGGGAAGGAATCACTAAATTACACAACAACAATGATTGTTGTATGTAACAAAGGGAGTAAGGCTAGGTGTAGCTCACTTGTACTATGTATGCCCAATAGGTATGAGACCCTGATTTTATATCCTAACTTGTGTATACTCTTCCTCCTACTTCCCCACCATGTCTGGCTTTATTCTGTTTAATATGTGAAACAATATTTTTCTATTTCAAATTTCACTACTGAGCATTCTAGCACTCATGTTTTAAATTAATGACTTGATTTTGAGACAGGGTTGAGGCTGGTCTTGAACTTCCTTTGAAGCCAAGACTGGCCTGACACTCCTGTTCCTTATGCCTCTACCTCTGCAATGCTGGTATTACAGACAAGTGCCACAATGTGTGACTGTACTGGTTTTGCTCCCTCGTCTTTTTCTTGTTTAGTAGAGTGATAGCACCTTGTGTGCACCAGGTGTAAAGAGTACATGGTATTTCTCACTAATGCCAAGCATCCGGTCAAGTGAGCTGGGCTGGAATTACACATAGCCACTTGCTTCTGTATCTCAGCCTGCATTTAAGATGAGTTCTGTTTGTGGTTGAAAAATGGCAGCTGCTGAAAAGTTTTACATTTTTTAAAAGATTTATTTATTTATTGTGTATACAACGTTCTGCCTCCCATGTATGCCCACACGCCAGAAAAGGGCACCAGATCTTATTACAGATGGTTGTGAGCCAACATGTGGTTGCTGGGAATTGAACTCACGACCTCTGGAAGAGCAGCCAGTGCTCTTAACTACTGAGCGATCTCTCTAGCCCCAGGTTTTATACTTTTTACTTATAATTTGCAGCAGTAGTATTTACTAGGTCTTCCGGTATCTTGTTTGAGACATTGTAAAAAAGGAAGGTTATATGGTTGCTTTTAAAGAATTAAAAAGCTAGTCAGTTGTGGTACACACCTTTGATCCTAGAGGATGCAGAGGCAGTAGGAGCTCTGTGAATTCAAGGCCAATGTAGTGAGCCCCAGGACAGCTAGGAAGACATAGATCCTGTCTCAAAAACAAAATCTAAAACAAACAGAAAGGCTGTGACAAACCTTTTCTGCAGAGGATTCATTATCTTGGGGGACAGCTAGAAGTCTAGCTTATCAAAATAATGTCCTTTTTTTAGGGGGGGGGGAAGACAGGGTTTCTCAGTAGCTATGGAGCCAGTCCTGGAACTTGTTCTGTAGACTAGGCTGACCTTGAATTTACAGACATCCTCCTGTCCCTGCCTCTTGAGTGCTGGGATTAAAGGCGTTGCACCACCAGCACCTGGCTTAATGTGCCTTTTAAAATTTAGGTTTGATAAATATCCAAAATGTTTTTGTACAAATATACATGAAAAGGGGCTAGAAAGATGACTCAGTTTTTAAGAGTGCTTGCTGCAATAAAAACACGTGGACTAAAGGGTATATTGTATGGCTCCCTGTGCTGCACTACAGGTTTCACAGTGAAATTTTTCTTTATTTTCTATTCTCTTAAATTTTATTTCTTTTCTCTTAAATTTATTTATTTTGGGGGGAGATGGAGGTTGCAAGGGCAGAGGGCAGATATGAAGGAATGGGGAGACGAATGGGATCAAGATGCATGATGTAAAAGCCACAAAGAACAAATAAATAAATGCTGTGCTTCCAGAGGACCTGAATTACATTCCTAGTGTCCATGGTGAGTAGCTCACTCCAGATGCAGGGCTCACACGTCCTTCCAGAGGACCTGAATTACATTCCTAGTCTCCATGTTGAGTAGCTCAAGCTCACTCCAGATGCAGGGGTTACCATATCCTTCTCTGGCCTTTGGGTGCCTGTACTTACATGGCACACACATAGAAACATAAACATCAATAAAAATGAGTCTTGGAAAAAAAACAGTATGAAGGCTGGGTTGTTGTGGTACTTGGGAGGCAGAAACAGGCAGATAATGAGTTTGAGGCCAGCCTGGTCTACAGAGTGAGTTCCAGGACAGTTAGGACTGTTTGTTTGTGTAACTCTGTCTCGAAAAACCAAAAAAGAAAAACAAAACAAAACAACCAAAACAGTATGAAGTATGCTGGAAATTCCTTTCTTTACCTTTTTAATTTTTTGACCCTTTTAAAAAATGAACTTGCATTTTTCTTTACTTGGCAGGAACAATATCTATAAGTTTTATATACATTAATTTCAATTTAATTGAAAATTTCTGTGTCAGCATAAAGATGAATGCTTGTGGATATAAAAACACTGTATGAGAGAGATAAGTACCATGCATGGTGGTGCACACTTTTAATATCAGCATACAGGAAGCAGAGACAGGTGGATCTATGTGAGTTTGAGGCTACCCTGATGTACGTAGCACAATCTCTGGACATTCAGGGGAGGGAGAGGAGTGGGGATACAGAAATTCAAGTTTTTTATTTATTTTTTATTTTTTCATGTTTGATAGCTTTATTTTTTTATATTAAAAATTTCCACCTCCTCCCCTCCTCCCATTTACCTCCCCCTCCCCCCTCCACTCCTCCTCCCTCTCCTGTCCGAAGAGCAGTAAGGGTTCCCTGCCCTGAGGGAAGTCCAAGTTCCTCCCCCCACCCCCCCCATCCAGGTCTAGGAAGGTGAGCATCCAATCAGGCTAGGCCCCTCCAAAGCCAGAATGTGTACTTGGAGCCAAATCCAGTGCCATTGTCCTTGGTTTCTCAGCAGCCCTCATTGTCCGCCATGTTCGGGGAGTCCGGTTTTATCCCGTGCTTTTTCAGTCCCAGTCCTGCTGGTCTTGGTGAGCTCTGATTAGATCAGCCCCACCATCTTGGTGGGTGGGAGCACCCCTCACAGTCCTGACTTCCTTGCTCATGTTCTCCCTCCTTCTGCTTCTCATTTGGATCTTGGGTGCTCCGTCCCGTGCACCTGTCTCTATTTCCATCTATCGCCAGATGAAGGTTCTATGGTGATATGCAACATATTCATCAGTATGACTATAGGATCTGGCCTTTTCTGGCTACCTCTCCTCAGCTGCCCAAGGAACTAGCTGGGGGCATTTCCCTGGATACCTGAAAACCCCTCTAGAGTCAAGTCTCTTGCCAACCCTAAAATGTCTCCCTTAATTAAGATATATACTACCCTGCTCCCATATCCACCCTTCCTGTATCCCAACCATCCCATTCACCCACGCTCTCCCCATCCTCCCCTTCATATTTTTCTCTCCCCATCTCCCCTTACCCCCATCCCACCCTGCCCCCAAGTTCCCCCAGACCCAAAAAGATAAACATGGGATGTACTCACTCATAATTGGTTTCTAGCCATAAATAAAGGACATCGAGCCTATAATTCGTGATCCTAGAGAAGATAAATAAGAAGGTGAACCCAAAGCAAAACAGATAGTCATCCTCCTGGATAATGGAAGTAGTCAAGATTACCGGGCACGAATTGAAATTCAGGTTTTTCAATGCAGTGTCATTGTAGATGGAGCGGCCGGCTGTGGCCCACCACCTGGCTAGCTTTACCCAAAATAATTACACAGAAACTGTATTCATTACTGCCTGGCCCCTGGCCCGTTATCTGTAGCTTCTTATTGGTTGATTCTCATATCTTGCTTTAACCCATATTTAGTAATTTATATAGCACCACGAGAGGTGGCTTACCAGGAGAGATCTTAACCTGCGTCCATCTCGGAGAGGAGAAGCATGGCGACTGCATATGGCGACTGCCTGAAGCGTCTGCCCCCTGCCTTCTACCAAGCATTCTGTTCTGTCTACTCCGCCTACCTAATTTTCTGTCTCTTAAAGGGCCAAGGCAGTTTCTTTATTAATAATGAAAGTAACACATAGACACTCCTCCATCATGTCGTAAGATGAATAAGTGTTTTGGGAGTATAGATGATGATATTTGATCTAGAATCTGATTTCAGTTAGTGATTTCTGTTCTAAATTAAAACTGAGTAGATCTCATAAAAATGGAAGTTGGGTAAGTTTTCAGAAATGGTAAAACCTAACTTTTGTGTGTGTATGTTTAGTGTTTGTGTGTAGGTGGTTGCAAGGTGTGTGTGTGTGTGTGTGTGTGTGTGTGATGTCTTCCCCAGTGCTTTTCATGTTACTTTTGAGATAGTGTCTATCATTTAACATGGAGCTTACTGATTCAGCTAGACTAGCTGGCCAGTCAGTCCTAGTTTCTCCTGTCTCCATCTCCCCAGCACTTGGATTTTTCCTGAGTACTGGGAATTTTTCCTCATGTTTGTATGGCAAACTGAGCCATCTCCCCACTCCCAACACATTCAAAAAAGTTAGTGTTTTGGGGTTTTCAAACAGTAGGGACTTAAGAATGATAGTACTTACTGCTTTTTAATTTCTTGTGACATTATTGAGGATTTTGTTTATATACAGTAAAATTTATCTCCCTACCTTTTTGCTTTTGAGACGATTTCTTACTATTTAGGCCTGGCTAGTCTTGAACTTGATAGATAGACCATGTTAGTCTTGCACCCACAGAAATCTTTTGCCTCCCAAATGCTGGGAGTAAAGGCATGTGTTTTAATTAATTAATTGATTGATTGATTGATTATTTGATGAATTTTCTGGTGTTGGGAGTTGGACCCAAGGGCTTGGATTTTCTAGACAACTGCCCTACCACTGGGCTCATGTGCATGGTTCTTTTGATGTATTGCTTGGTTTCTTGGTTGAGAAAATACCTCCGTCAGATTGCCTGTGGGAAAATCTCTGATGCATTTTCCTGATTAGTGATTGATGTGGGAGGGCTGGGTTCACTAAGCAGGTGGTTCGGGGTTATATAAGAAAGCAGGCTTAGCAGATGGGGAGGAGCAAGCTAGTAATCAGTGTTGGGATTACAGGTATGTGCACCACGATACCAAGGCAGTGAGCATGTTTTACTTCTGGTTCTCCCCACTTCCCTTTTATTTAAAATGTTCTATTTATGTTTCTCCTGTTTTGGTTGTTTCTTGAATATGGTGTTTTTCTCCTATAGCATTTATGGGATATCAGAGATTGGCAGCCACAGTGGCTGCTGTTGTCTAGTTTTATAGTAGTTTCTTTAAGAGCAGGTTAGCATATATGAGTTTGAAAACAATTTTATTTTAGTGGCCATGCATGCATATCTGTTATCCTAGCTCTTGGGTGGTTGAATTAGGAAGGTTGTGATTTCAAGGCCCACCTGGACCTTGAAACACAGGACCTGGGGACACACACACACACACACACACACACACACACACACACTGCTGCTTTCTCCTTAGCCAGTCTAAGAGGCTGCTGCTTGCAGTACAGATTTGCATTTCTGCACCGATAGTCTAATAATTAGGAATTATGTATAATTTCTAATTCAGTTCTGTCTCCACTTCTTTAAAGTAGGAAAGAAACGCTCTCTCTCCCCAGCCCATGAGTTTTATGACTTAACTGCTGTGAAGAAATGTCCCTCCTTCATTTGAGACTTGCAGCCTCCCTTTTCGCTTGTTATCCAGGTGTCTTTCCTTTTGACTTATTTTCTGCTTATATATTGTATGTATCTGGTTTTGCTGTAGATCATAAGAACTTCTTTTCTCAATGTGTAAGCCTGTGGAAGTGCTTCTGCCTCAGTCTCCTGAGAGCTGGGAAGCTAGGTGTTAAACCACATGTCTGACTGTACATTTATGATTTTTTTTTCTTTTTTTTTTCCAGTCTTTATTAGTTTTTCATTTTATTTCTATTTATTACCTTTGGTTAGTTTCTGAGAAAGGGAGGATTTGAGCTTTTTTTTTTCCTGTCATTTAAGACTATAGTATTGCTGGGTCATAGTGTCCAACACCTTTAATCCTAGCACTTGGGAGGCAGAGGTAGGCAGATCTCTGTGAGTTCAAGGCTAGCCTGGTCTGCAGAGTGAGTTCCAGGATAACCAGGGTTGTTACACAAAGAAACCCTGTCTTGAAAACAAAAAAAAAGAGAGCGAGAGACTATAGTACTTTAAAATACACATTTTTGTTATGTTAGTATTTTTTATATTCAACTAGTCAAAATATTAAAACTAGATTTTAATTTTGTAATGTTGATGTGGAATATATTTTTACTTATTTAATAAATAAATTTATATTTACCATGTGCTGCTTGTTCTAAGTACTTTAAAAATGTACTAATTAATTTTTTATAATTCTATGAGGTAAGCTCTGTCTTTTACACTAGAACACATTCTGCACTGTGGAATCTCTTTGTATAGCCTAGACTGAGCTGGAAATCGTTTTGTAGCCCAGGTTAGTTTTAAACTTAGAATAATTCTGTAGCTTCCTCAGTGCTGGGATTGTAGACATGATTGTAGACAGAAGGATTCTGGCTTTATTGTCTTATTTTATTGTTAAGGAACTGAAGTATAGTCAGGAAAAATAAGGGGATCTAGTTCTTAAGAAACAAGAGTAGTTCCTATTTGTCATTGTATGTCTGTAGTAGCATTTGTAGGCCTTCTGTTAGTGAATCCTTTCGAAGCGGGGTTCAAGTCTCAATCTTTATGCTGACATACCTTATTTTGTTGTGCTTCAGAGTACTGTGGGTTGTTTTTGTTGTTGTTTTATTTGTTTTGTTTTTCAGAAACTTTGAGTCTGGATGTGGTAGTTCATGTCTGTAGTCTAGCTTTTTCGGAAAAGTCTCAGCCTACGAGTTTAAAACCAGCCTTGGCAATGAATTGTAGTGAGAATTCATCCCACAAAATAAAATGAGATACACTAAAGTAAAACAAAATAAAATTTTATTATTATTAATTATTATTAAAAATTTAATGAAAGGTTTGTGATAGCTAAATAAATTACTTGGTACTATTTGTCTAGAGGCTTGCCGCTTTGTGTCTCACTTTTTTTGTTTTGTTTTTCAAGAGAAGGTTTCTCTGTGTAACAGCTCTGGCTGTGCTGGAACTCGCTGGTCTAAGAACTCAAAGAACTTTAATCCCTGCCTGGGATTAAAGGCGTGTACCACCACTGCCTGTCTCAGTCATATATTGATAATTCTTGAAGTATTGACAACTTTCCAATTATTATTTATTTATATATTGCTCTGTAGCCATTGCTCCTTCATGGTACTATTATATCTGCTGTGAAGTACCATAACCTGTACCCACATCAAGTGTGTGTTCTGACTCTTCAACTGCTCTACTCATCAGCTGATGCCAGACTTTTTCATTCTCTGCTTCCCTACTCCAACTGTATTGAAAACAGCCACTTGAAAGGGAGGGTTGCATGTGTTTCACTTGAAGGCAAAAGCTAACGATGATTAAGATTAGTGGGTAAGGCATCTTGAAAGATAGCATTTGTGCCAAACAGCCAAACTGTGACTAAAAGGAAAAGTTGGTGAAGGAAATTTAAAATTGCCACTTCAGGGGACACAAATGATAGGAGAAAGGGAAGGCACAAAAGTTTCCATTGTCTGCTTAGATCAAATCTGATCACCAACTCCAGTTGGAATGGGACTGATGGATCATGCGACCAAACCCGTCTCTCTGAGTGTGGCCAACAGCGGGGGCTGACTGAGAAGCAAAGGACAATGGCTCTGGGCTCTGATTGTTCTTCATGGATGGGCTCTGTGGGAGCCTTCTCAGCTTGGTCGATCACCTTCCTGGACCTGGGGGGAGTTGGGAGGACCTTGGTCTTAGCATAGAGTGGGGAACCCTGATGGCTCCTTGGCCTTGAGAGGGAGGGAGGGGAGGTATGGGTGGAGGGGAGGGGAGGGAAGGGGGAGAAGGAGGGGAGAGAAAGGGGAGAAGGAGGGGAGGGAGGGGGGGAGGAGGAGGGAAGGAGATGGAAATTTTTAAATATAAAAAAAAATAAACCATGAGAAAAAAAAAAATCTGAATTGCCTTCATCCAAAGCCTTATCCAGAGCAACACCCTACTTCCTTGAGGTCTGAACACTGGCAGAGGTAAAAAAACTACAGAAGGAAAACTTGAATCCATCTAGTTAGCTCATGAAGTTTAAGAAGAAAGCATCTTTATGTTAATAAAAGAGAGTGTCCAGGAAAGCAGCAAATCCCCAGGGGGAAGCTATAGTATGCTGTTCAGAAGGTAGAGCTGAGACCACTGAAGAAGGCAGCCACAGTGACAGATTTTTGAGGCAAACAAAAAGCTTTATATTGGAGGACCCTAAGTTTAGTTCCTGTGTAGCTGGAGAGGTCAGACGGACTTGTTTAGGGACCACTGCAGATGGTGACCTTAAGTTGAAGTGAATAATTGCTTACCATTCTAAAAGTCCTGGGCCTTTAAGGATTACCTTATGTCTCTTCTGCTTTTTGTGGAGAGCTCTAAGTGAAGCAACAAAAAGCATTCGAATATTTCAAACTTACTGTTTGGATTTATTGTTCAGAAAAACAAATTTCTTTGACAGTATTACTGCTTAGACAGAGGTATAGTGGTGTATATCTGTATTTATAGCACTTGGCAGGTAGAGGCAGGAGGAGGGGGACTTTGAGGCCAGTCTGGGTTACTTGACAGGACCTAATCTAAACAAACAAACATGCAAAAAACTAAATATATATATTATATTATATTGTGCCTGTATATATATGCATATATATATATGTATATATGCATATATATACATATATATATATGCATATATATGCATTCACACATCCATAAGGATGGATCGATAAGTAAATACGTAGGATTGCTGTGTTTGTCCACAAGTCATCTAAGAGCTCTGAGAGTTATAAACAAGATTTTACTTTTTTTCATAATATTCACTTTGCAGCGTATACATTAAGGAATAATTTTTATTTTCAGGGCTTCTGATTTAAGAAGTACATTTTGTAGGCCATATCTGCTATAGTTAAATTCCCCTGGTGAATTTGAATAAAATAAAATGAATATTTTCTGTGAAGGATTCATTATTCTATGCCTTTTTTCCTAATGACTGGAGATTACATTGATGCAACAAATTAATTTTTTTTCCCTCAAGACAGGGTTTCTCTGTAGCTTTGGAGCCTGCCCTGGAAAAAGCTCTTGTAGACCAGGCTGGCCTCGAATTTACAGAGATTCACCTGCCTCTGCCTCCCGAGTGATAGGATTAAAGGCATGCACCACCACTGCCTGGCCTTGGTTTTGGAGACAGGGTTTCTTTGTGTATTAGCCCTGACTGTCCTGGGACTCACTCTGTTACCAGTCTGGCCTTGAAATCACAGAGATAGGCCTTCCTCTGGGATTAAAGGCATGTACCCCCTCGCCTGCTAACTTTTTGGTTTTTTTTTAAAGAAATTTCCAGTCAGCAACCATTATTCTGATCATATTTTTTCATGTGCTAAGCAAAGTTTCTACCACTGAGCTGCATAGATAGCCCGTAAGAGCCTCTGTTCTAGTTGACACTAAGGACACCTATTATCTATGGAGTGGAGACCCAGAGGTTAAGAGCACATATTGTTCTTTTAGAATTTCCTTCTTTTTGGTTTTTCGAGATCAGGTTTCTCTGTAGCTTTGGAGCCTGTCTTAGAACTCACTTTGTAGACCAGGCTAGCCTCTGAACTCACAGAGATCCTCCTGCCTCTGCCTCCAGAGTATTGGGATTAAAGGCGTGTGCCACCACTGCCCAGTGTGATTCTTAACCTATCGGTTGTGATCACGTTGGGGTTATAGGGGTCACCTAAAACCATCAGAAAACACAGATATTTACATTACAATTCATAGCAGTAGCAAAGGTAGAATTATAATTTATCAACAAAAATAATTTTATGGTTGTTTACAACATGAGGAGCTGTATTAAAGGGTCGCAGTGTTAAGAAGGTCCTCAACCACTGCTTTAGAGGATCCCAGTTTAATTCCTAGCACCCATGTCATGTGGCTCACAGCCTCCTAAATCTCTATCTCCTTGGGAATTCAATGCCTCTTGTCTCTGTGCGCATGCACACATACACACACAGTGCACACATTTATACACCCACACATACACACACATTAAGAAATAAAAAGAACATTTGTAGCTGGGTGTGGTGGCACATGGTTATAATCCCAGCACTTAGGACGTTGAGGTAAGAAGATGGGGAGTTTGAGGCCAGTGTGGGCTATCTAGGGTGCGTCCATTTAAAACAAACCCAAAGAATGTTCGTGACTTTGGGAGGTCAGCTCTCATACATTCTAGGCAAGTGCTCTACTACTGTACTACATCCCTAGTCCTTCTCATTTTATTTTGAGACAAGGTCTTGCCAAGCTGGCCAGACTGGCCTCAAACTTGTGATCTTCCTTTTTGACCCTCCCAGGATGCTGGGATTGTAGGTATGTACTACCTACCATACATGGCTTATTTTGAAATATTAGTTTCTTGAGTTTAGCTATTAAATTAAAAATATACAATTAATACAAAATATTATACTTGTGATTGAAATTATTCTTATAGTTTCTCAAAAGTTGAAGCAAATTATCATATGATTTAACTCTTCTACTTATACATACACAAGAAAATTTAAAATACATATCTCAGGCCAACAAGATGACTCAGTGGGTAAATCCTGATGACCTGAGTTCAATCATCAGAATCTTTATAAAGGTGTAAGGAGGGAACCAATGCAGCAAAGTTGTCCTCTGACCTCCTCACTGTGCACTATTGTATGTATGTATAATGTGTATGTGTGCAGGTAGAAATTTGGGTGCTTGTGGCAGTATTATTTTTAATAGCTAAGATGTGAAAACGACTCACATCTATCACTAGATCAAGGGATAAACAAAATGTGGTATAATCATATAGTGGATTAGTATTCAGCAGTAAAAAATGAAATATTGATACATGCTACTTGGATAAATCTTAAATGTAAGCTAAATGGGTTTGGAGGATGGCTCAGTAGAGCACTCATAAGCATGAGGATTGGAGTTCCATCTTTAGAACACATGTAAAAATGCCGGTGTAGTGGGGCATGTAACTCCAGCACTTGGGAAGTAGATCCAGGAGTCAAACTGTAGTCAAGCTGTAGTCAAACACCATTGTGCCCAGTTACAAGTGTTAAAATATGAGCATGTAGCCATAGAATCTGAAATAATGAATGTATAGAAAGTTTATCCTTACACCATAGATTCCAGTGGCCTTGTACTTGTTACTGTATATCTCCTGTGAAAAACTGCAGAGAATATTCTGGCATGGTTCCCTCTGTTCCCGAGCTCATAGAGAGGAATCATTTTTCCACTCTATTTAGATATCTTACAAAGCAGTATTTAAAGCTGTGTCAATAAATTTTCATGAGGTTTTAAAGTTCTGCTTTTGGTGATTAATATTTGTTTGTATTTCTAGGACTTTCAGTCAGAAGAAGGCTGCTATTGAAAGAGAGTATGCACAGGTGAGTGTGGGGCTGAGTACCTGTCCTAGGTATACCTCTGCCTGACTTAGATCAGATCTCCTGTCAAGGAGAACCTTGGAATCCTTTTTGCTGCTTGCCCACTTGTGACTGTCTTCCTTTGGTTCCCTTAAATTTTTTTTTGGATAGGGTTCTCTGTATAGAACTGACTGTCCTGGAATTCTACAGATTGGCCTTAAACTTAGAGATCTACTTGCCTTTGTCTCCCCGAATGCTTGGGGTAAAGGTATACCACCAGTCAGCTCTTCATTTATTCATTCATTTTTTAAAGACAAGCTCTGACCATGTTATCCTGACTGATACTAAACTGTCTGTGTAGAGCAGCCTGGCTTTCAACTCACCGAGATAGAACTGCCTGCCTCTGTCTTGTGAGTGCTTGGATTAAAGCCATGTGCCCTCCCCAGGCCCTGCCAAAATTCATTTTTTTTAAAATCCATTTAAATCCTAAAGTAAGGCTTCATTGTTCCTTATAATAAAGAAGATCATAGATAAAGTTTCTCACTTGAACCTAGGGCTGGCAAAGCTAGTATAGCTAGACAGCTTGTTCCAGGGATCCCCTGTCTGTACCTCGGAGTGCTGGGATTACACATGGGCCACATGCTGGCCTCATATTTACATGGGTACTAGGGGTCTGAACTCCAGTACTTAGGATTATGTAGTGCTAATGCTACATAAGTGATGTTGAGCCTAATAAGATTTTATGATTTGTTTTGGTGGCTGTGGTAGGTTAATAAATATAGATATGGGTCAGTTTTCATGGTTGAATCTCCAGTATTGATAATAGATTCTTAAAACTTCCAAAATTATTTCCTCTACTTTTTTTTTTTTTTTTTGCTATGCCAAATTTTGCTACTCTTCTGTAAGTATGAAAGTTTATTACATTGAAGTATTTGGCAAAGCTTAAAGAAAAATCAAATTGAGCCGGGCGGTGGTGGCGCATGCCTTTAATCCCAGCACTCGGGAGGCAGAGGCAGGCGGATCTCTGTGAGTTCGAGACCAGCCTGGTCTACAAGAGCTAGCTCCAGGACAGGCTCTAAAGCTGCAGAGAAACCCTGTCTCGAAAAACCAAAAAAAAAAAAAAAAAAAAAAAACAAAAGACAAATCATTGAATTTGTCTTAATTTTTGTTTATATATATATATATATACACACATACATACATGCATACATATATATATATATATATTTGTTTGTTTGTTTGAGGCAAGGTTTCTCTGTAGCTTTGGAGCCTGTCCTGTAACTCTCTTTGTAGACCAGGCTGGCATTGAACTCACAGAAATCTGCCTGCATCAGATCCCCTAGGATTGGAGTGATAAACAGTTAATGAACCTCCACATGCATGCTGAGAATCAAACCTGGATCCTCTGTAAGAGCATCCAGTGTTCTTAACCACTGAGCCATCTGTAAACAGAGACCATGTGTTTGTTTCCTGGCTGCCTAGACCCGAATAATAACACAGAAACTATATTAATTACACACTGCTTGGCCGATAGTTTAGGCATATTTCTAGCTGGTTCTTACATCTTAAATTAACCCATTTCTATTAATCCGTGTATCTCCATGAGGCTGTGGCCTACCAGTAAGGTTCTGGCAGCTACATAGTGTCTTTTTGACCCTGCCTACTCATCTCTGTTCTGATTTCCTGCCTGGCTTTACTGTGCTAAGCCATTGGCCCAAACAGCTTTATTCATCAACCAACAAAAGCAGCACATACAGAAGGACATCCCTCATCAGCCAGCTCTCTAGCTCCTATATAAACATTTAAAGTCAGTTGGAAATTTCGGCATTTGCCATTATTGTGGGACTTTCCCATGGTATTACCTCTGTCATTGTACTGTCTAATGGTCCTTTTTGGGAGGTTCACAATTTCAGCTGTTATTTATTGTTAGTGTATCATCTAAATAGGAAGGCTGGGCTGAGAAGATGGTATAGGAAATCAGTTGCTTGTTGTATAATTGTGATGACCTGAGCTGCTCCTCAGAATCTACAAAAAGCCAGATGAGGTAGCATGTGTCTATGCTCCTATAGTGGATAGGAGGTGGAGAAGAGAATTCCTGGAAGCACACTGGCATACATGGGCACAAATAAAAAGAGACCATATCTCAAACAAGGTGGAATTTGAGGACTGACAGTGGAGACTTGTCCTTTGACCACCATATGCACTCATACACACCTATGCCTACACGCAAAAGACAAGTAAGTAAATAAGTATTCAAGATCGTTTTATTTTACTGAAAGAAATGGAGGTTGGTGATGGAGCTCAGAGTACATGCCCATGATGTGTAAGACTTTGAGTTTGATCTCTAGCACTGAAGGAGAAAGGAAAGAGAAAGGAAAAAAAGAGGAATTCTAATTTAAATGCTTGAACTTTTTATTTTCTTTATTACTTTACCAGTTTTTTAAAAAAATTTTATTTAAAAATTTTAATTTAGCATACAGAGTAAAGGGTTTCATTTTCATATATATTTATCATTTGTTTCTCTTTTCCAATTTATCAATTTTTAATTTATATATAAATATATGTATATGTTTGTGTGTGTATATATGAATGAGACAGAGTCTCCCAGTTTTGATTTCCTACAGAAGTATTAATGTTTTACTTTTTAAGCGTGGTTTATAAAGTTCACTTTGTAAGTCTCCAGAAATAGCAGATGACTCGAATGTCTGTTTATACAGATATAACAGTTGGATCTCTGAAAATAGTAGCCCCAAAAGATCATCAAATAGCACTAAATCTTAGGGTAAAATCAAGTCTGGCTTGAAGATAAAACTAGCCACTGAAGTGTTTGTAAATTCATTTGTAGTATTCAAACTGAAGTTGCTGCAGGCAAGTTCTGTGTATTAATGTACTTCCTGTAGTCTTTGGCAGAACGTTGCTAGTGAAGGAAGGGTACAAAAGGTTACTGTGGTTGGAGAGAAAGAACAGGAAAAGATTGTGTACTTTAAGGGCGGTTCCTTGCTGAAGGACACACATAGAATAAACATACTCATGTTGGCAGTTACCCTGTAATATCACCCTGTGACACCTAAAACTTTACTATTTTTATTCTTTTAAGAAATAGACTTACGGACAGTTTGAGCATGGTACTAGAGAATGCATATATGTGATAGAAAGTCTCTAGTGAATTCCATTTGTGTAGAGGCTCAAAGTGTAGCCAGTTCAGCTTCTTACAGTTAGCTTTTCTGCGCTATTAGAGAAATACATGTACTATATACTTGAAGCTTTTTTTTTCTCTTCCGTGCTTATCATGTAAATAGGGATAAAAGGTAACTACTAAGAAAGCTCATCCAAATAAAATTGAGGGGATTACTATTATATTTTTATCGATGCTCTTAAAAATGATTTTATTATCTTATTTCCTTTGGCTTACAGAAGTGTTAGAAATATAATAGGAAGGAACAGGCTAATGTTTGTCTCTCAGTTATTTTTATATAGTTTAATTTTTAAAGTTGTGAAGCTGTGTTAGAAGAAATTGTTGATGTGAGTAAATTTGTTCTTCCTAGGTACATAGATTTGCTAGACTTTCATCTTTCTATGGCTGTTCTGTAGCACATCTTTTAAAGAAGTGAGTAAAAAATAATTGCTTAATCAGGCAGTGGTGATGCACGTCTTTAATCCTAGTACTTAGGAGGCAGAGACTGGCGGATCTCTGAGTTTGAGGCCAGCCTGGTCTACAGAGCTAGTTACAGGACAGCCAGGGCTACACGGAGAAACCCTGTCTTGAAAAACAAAGCAAAAATTTCTTATTCTGCTTTTATTCTCTTCCTCTCCATATCCTGTTTCTATTTTAATGATTCTTGGTTAGGCCAGCATAAAATAGTGGAGAGGGAAGAATTTAGACTAGAGCCGTGGTTTTGAGACTCTTGGAGAAAGCATGCCTGTTTTTCCTTCCTCCCTTCCTCCTTTCCTTCTTGGCTGTCCTGGAACTCACTTCTGTAGTCCAGGCTAACCTGACTCTTGCCTTAACCACCCAGTTAGGATTAACAGGTCTGTGCCACCATGTCTCAATGCTTATTTTAATTTTTACGCTTTTAATTTCTTACTCCTTTTTTCCCCAGAAAATTTTAACAGGTTTGTTATAATTGTCTTAGGGTTGAATTGTTGAAACATGTTCACCGAAACATTCTGATGTGTGCTAGTGCTTTACATCTTACATATGAGAGTCATATACAAATGAAAATGGAAAAACTGCCAATGCCACCCTGTGGAAGAAAATAACTAGTATTTAGAAACAGAAGAGTGTAGTGAATGAGCTGCGGGCTGCATTCCCACCCGGCTCCCAGCCGCCTGGCTAGCTTATGCCCCGAAATAACAACACACAAACTGCATTCATTTAAACACTGCCTGGCCCATTAGTTCCAGCCTCTTACTCACATCTTGATTAACCCATATCTAATAATCTGTGTAGCACCACGAAGTGGTGCCTTACTGGGAAAGATTCAGCATGTCTGACCTGGTGGCTGGCTTCATGGTGACTGTCCCAGAGAGGAGAGGCGGGGCAATTATCTGAGCCATCTACCTCACTTCCTTCTTCCTGTTCTGTCTACTCCACCCACCTAAGGGCTGGCCTATTAAATGGGCCAAGGCAGTTTCTTTATTAACGAATGAAATCAACACAAACAGAAGACTCTCCCACATCATTGAAGAGGGGATTTTTTTTTTTTTTCCTCTCATTGGGACTCTTATGTAAGTTCAATGTACATGGGGCCTGCTAGCTGGATATCTTTTGGCATAGTTGATTGGTGTCTTCAAAAAGGCCGTCCAGATGGGCCTCGCTGGCCTTCTCAGAAAGCACTGATAGCTGCACTCTGAAGCACAGGTCTGTGAAGTCCCGAGCAGATGCTGGTTGGGGACCTGTAAATCAGACGTTCAGTAGACTTTGATAGCATCTGATTTCAGGGAGTGCCACTGCACCATGACATACTGATGAGGTTTCTTCATCCTTACAGTAGCGGGGACACTCCTGTGAGTGTTGTTGCTGCTGTTGTTTCATAGCCAGTTGTTCTCTGGTTATATTCCCACCAGTGAGTCTGCTGACAGTCGCTTTGTACAAGCCGTGACATGGATGGGCACCTTCTTACTTAGCTCCCTTCTTTGGCAGTCCTTTTTTATTAGGCATATTAGTCTGCATGTTTTTTTGCTAATTTGTTTGATTCTATAAATTGAGTGTGAGTCCCCTGCTCTAATTGATCAAAACCTGTTTGTTGCTTTGTTTTAATTTCTCCTGTTTCACCTCTGTATATAGGTTCCAGTTGTGCAGACTCTTCTTTCTAATATAAGTTAAATAAAATAGATTGAGGCTTTAGATGTCAGGCATTATTCTAAGCATTTTTGCTTTTCTTTTATTATTATTTATTTTGTTGGTGTTTTGCTTGCTTGTATGTTTGTGTGAGGGTATCAGATCCCCTGGTACTGGAGTTACAGACAGTTGTGAGCTGCCATATGAGTTCTGGGAATTGAACCTGGGTCCTCTGGAAGAGTAGTCAGTGTTTTTAACCACTGAGTCATCATCTCTCCAGCCACCTAAGTACTTTATACACAGTAATTTGTGTTTCCCAGTAACCTTTTTTTTTTTTTTTAATTTACCTGGAGGGACAGCCGTGGATGCTGGAACCGAACTCCTATTTTTGGTTGTGAGCCTAGCCTTTAATGGCTGAGCCATCCCTCCAGACCCCCAGTAACCATTTTGAACTAGTTACTGTTATTCTTTTTATAGTTGCAGACTCTACTCCCTTCAAATAATTTAGTCCTTGGGCACATAAATGCCTGCTGCTCGCTCGATGATGTGAGTGTGAGGGCATGCAGCAACTTCTAGGAGTCAGTTCTTAATCCCACTTTGTTGAGGTGGGTGTGTCGTTTCTGCTGCTCTGCTGTGTGCTCCAGGCTAACAGGTCCTCTATCTTCAAGCCAGTTCTCTGTGTCTACTTCTTATTTAGCTGTAGGATGCTGGGATTACAGATGTAAGTCACCACCATATTTGGCTTTTTATGTAGGTTCTGGGATCAAACTTTGACCTTCAGGTTTGTGTAGCTACTGCTTTTATCTGTTGTGCCTTCCTTCCTCACAAGTGCATTTTAAAAGGGAAAAATAAAAGGACCAAGTAAGTTTTTAAGATTTATTTTTATTTTTATTCATGTGTATGTGTGTGTCTGAGTGTCTGCCATATATTTGGGGATGTTTATTGGGGTCAGAAGAATTTGTTGGAATTTGTGGAGCTAAAGTTGAAGATGGATGTGTAGTGCCTGATGTGGGTACTGGGAACCAGCTCCATCCTCTAAAGCAGGGAAAACTGTTTTCTTTGTTTGTTTCTGGTTTTTGTTTATTTTTTAAATTATTTATTCATTCATTCATTCATTCATTCATTCATTCATTCATTTATTTTGAGGCTGAGTTTCTTCATGTATAGTCCTGGCAGTCCTGAAACTCACTTTGTAGAGCATGCTGGCTTCAAACTCACAGAGATTTGCCTATCTTTGCCTCCCAAGTGCCTGGCAGAATTAAGTGCTCTTAACTGCTGAGCCCTCTCTCCAATGCAGAGAAAGTAATTTTACACCCCTAGCCCTACAAAACTCTTATTCTGATATTTTCCACATTCTTGCTTTTAAAATAATTGAAATGACAAAGGATGTCGAAGCTAAATTTTGAGTTCTTAGGAAATCAGGTTTGAATTTACTGGTGACGAAAAAGTCGCCAGTGAATATACAACACTGAGCAAGAAACTGACATCTCAATGTTTCCTGAGTGCTCCAATCTGGTATAATTAAATATGTCTGTAAACATCTTGTATGATATTATTTTTAGTGACACTTAGCTTTGAGCCAGTGTTCATTCAGAAAATCTATTGGCTGACTAACTCTTGCAGAAACACAGAACGGGAGGAAAAGAAACTCTTGGTGGAAGTAAGGTAGAACTGACTTTAGGATAGGGTTCTTGAGAATATTTAAAATTAAATTATTTAAAATTATTTAAAAAAATAATTTATTTTTATTTTATGTGCGTTTGTGTTTTGCCTGCATATATGCCTGTTGTGAGGGTGTCAGAACCCTTGGAATGGAGTTTCAGACAGTTGTGAGCTGCCATGTGGGTGCTGGGAATCAAACCTGGGTTCTCTGGGAGAGCAGCCTGTTCTTTTAACTGTTGAGCCATCTCCCCAGCCCCATAAGCAAGATTTTGAAGCAATATCTGGTTAATATATTAAGACTTCTTCTATTGGTCAAGGATTATTTGGGAGCGAGGTAAACTTCTGTTCTCATGGGTTTTCATCATCACAGATAGTCATTGCTTTCAGATGGCCATAGTTCTTAAAGTGTTAATAGTTAACAAAAACAGGAGCACAACCAGGACACTTTATTTTTGAGACAAGGCCTCTTAATTCACTGTGTAGCCCAGCCTTGCCTCATCTTCCCAGCAGTCTCTCTGTCACACGTTCCTTAAGTGTGGGAGTCACCATGACCAACTATTCTGTCATGTTTTATGGAGCCTTAATGATGGTGGTTGTAAGGACTGAATAGAAATTAGACTTCTGGCTGGTAGGTAATCTAAAAAATAAGATGCAAATGATTGTTAATTCTACTAGAAAATGAGACAAGCCCAAAGAACAGCTGAAGAATTATGTAACTAATAAATTTTGTTAAAGATACATCTTTTTTCCCTCTCTCCCTCCCTTCCTCTCGCCCTCCCTCCCTTCCTCCCTCCCTCCCTTTTCTGGTTTTTTGAGACAGGGTTTCTCTGTATAACAATCCTAGCTGTCCTGGAACTCGCTCTGTAGACCAGGCTGGCCTCAAACTCACAGATATTTACCTGCCTTTGCCTCCTGAGTGCTGGGATTAAAGGCATGCTCCTTTAATATGCTACATTTTTCTTTTTTTAAAGATTTATTTATTTTTGTGTGTATGAATGTTTTGCCTACATGTATGTCTCTGCACCATATGTGTGCCTGGTGGCTATGGAGGCCAGAAAGGAGCATCAGATTCCATGGAACTGGAGCTCGGGATGGTTGTGGCCTACCATGTGGATACAGGGAACCAAACCCAGGTCTTTTGAAAAAGCAAGTGCTCTTAACCTTCAAGGCATGTCTTCAACTCCAAAAATATAAATATTGAAGGCTGCTGAAGGAATCCCCCGTTTTTTTGTTTTTTGTTTTTTTACTAGAAAATCTTTTTATTAGGTATTACACTTGTTATGTTCACACATTTTTAGTTTTATGTAATATATATATTAAAGATTTATATCTCGTTATGGTGGTACACACCTTTAATCGTTTACTTGCAGGAGGAACTCTGCGAATTTAAGGCCAACCTGGTCTGTGTGTCGACTTGCTGACTGACCAGGGATATATAGTAAGGCCCTGTTTCAAAATTTTTTTAAATTACATTTATTTATTTATTTGTGTGTGTGTGTATGTGTGTGTGTTGCAAAGACTCTGCATTTCCCTCAGTAGTTACATTGTGTCATTCAAAATGCAGATCAAGTGTGAAGTGTCATCCTACCTTAAGAGGTCATCTGCTGCTCTGTATTTGAGAATACTCTAATGTGCCCCAGTCATAGCTTCTTCTGTATATTATATAACTTACTATTCTATTATCTTGATAAATGTTTACTTATAGTTTATTAAGTGAATGGAAAATATAGTTTCAGACATTAACATTATTAATTTCTAATAATAGTTCTAATAATAGAAATAAATTGTTTTATCATATCATAATTAGTACTCTGGACTCTGAGGTGCTAAATTGATTCATTCAAACAAAGTTAAAGAAACAAATTTTCCATGATCATAGTTTTCTTTTCTTTCTTTTCATTGTTGAGTATAGATGAACTTGGGAAACAAAAGATAATTATTTATTTATTTTGGTTTTTGACAAAGACTTTGTTTCTCTGTGTAATAGTTCTTACTGTCCTGGAAATAGTTTTGTAGACAAGGCTAGTCTTTGAACTCGGAGAGATCCACTTGCCTCTTTCTCCCGAGTGCTGGGATTAAAGGCATGCGCCGCTGCTGTCCAGCCAAAAAGTAATTATTTTTGAAAAGATTGCATTTAGGGATACAGGTAGTGTTTTTTTCTGTTTATATTTTCTGAGAGTAAAAAAAATCACTGATAGAATTCAATTTACAATTTATTTTCATTGAATAGATTCTGTTGACTTGTTTAGACTTTTTTTCTTTTCCTTTTTGAGGCAAAATCTCCCTATATAGACCACTCTGGCCTTGAATTACAAAGAGCCGCTGGCTTCTGCCTGCTGAGTGCTGTGATCAAAGGTGTGTGCTACCATATCTGGCTTACTGAGGTTTTTCTACATCGCCCAGACTGGCCTGACTCTGATTCTGTAGCCCAATTTGGCCTCCCACTCATGATCCTCTTGTCTCAGCCTTCTGAGTACTGAATTATAGATGTATACCACCACGTCTGTCTGTATTTCTCATCCACTTTCTGTGGTGCTGAGGACTGAACTAGGTTTTCATGCTAGGTAAGCATCCTAATACTGTTTCTCAGCATGCTGGGGGGGGGAGCACTTTTTAAAATCAGTCTGCCTGCCTGCCTATCTATCATCTACCTGTCGTGTGTGTGTGTGTGTGTGTGTGTGTGTGTGTGTGTGTCCAGAATGTCTCTACATAGTCCTGACTGTCCTGGAACTCATTATGTACATCAGGCTAACCTCAAACTCAGAGCTCTGACTTCCTCTGCCTCCTAAGTGTTGGGATTAAAGATGTGCACCACCCTATCTAGCAGGAGCACATCTCTCTATGTAATTTCTGAGAGCGCTGATACTTCATTTTTTTGAGTGGAGAAACTCAGTTTTCTCATTTTATCCGGAGGAGATACTCCAGTAAAGTGAAAGGACACAGTCTAACCTGGTAATATAATTAGCTGTTTCAGGGCACTCAATAAGTAAGGTCATGGATCAGACTGTTTAATATGCATATAATGTGAATTGACAAGTGAATTTGATGTTTTTTTGTTTTTTGGAGTTTTTTTTGTGATGAGCTCATGACCTATGACACAGTTTCCCATTTAGGCCATTGTTTAGTGAATTCATATATATTGATGATGTTGTACAGCTGCCACTATCATTTCCAGAATACCTATATCACATTAAAGAAAAACAATTTCTTTTCTCAGCACTTGATCTATCTCATTTACTTTCAGCCTATATATTTCCCCATTCTGAATATTTCACATAAATTGAATCATAGTATTTGCTTTTTCTGAGTTCAGAGTTTATTGTTCTTAACAGATATTCTTGCTTTTTTTTCCTCATTTTTTTTTATTAAAGATTTCCATCTCCTTCCCTCCTCCTCCCCCTTCCCTCCCCTCCCTTCCACCCATACCCCCTCTCCACCCCTCTCCAAGACAAAGAGCCATCAGGGTTCCCTTCACTATGTTAAGTCCAAGGTCCTCCCAGCTCCCCCTAAGTCCAGGAAGGTGAGCAAGATATTCTTGCTTTTTGTAGGATTATCTGAGTAATGGTTGGTTCTTCGCCCCCACCACCACCACCATCATCATCATCATCTTTTTCTCTTTCTCCTTCTTTGGTGGTTCTGGGAATTAAACCCAGAACCTTACCCAATTCTTGGCAGTTACTATGTGGCTGAGCTGTATGTCCAATACCCGTATTTTGATTGTATAGCCTGTCAGTGAAAAATTTTAAGTGATAGAAACATATTTTTCATTTAAAAACAATCTCTTCTCATTTTACATACCAATACCAGATCCCACTCTCTCCTCCCACTTCCCTCCTTCCCCTACCCCACCCCTTTGTACCCACTTCTCAGAGAGGGTAAGGCTTCCCATGGGAAGTCAACAAAGTCTGACATTTCAGTTTGAGGCTGGACCAAGCTTCTCCCCCATATACATAGAAGCATATTATTATTTCTAAGATATTTACATGTCCTGTATACTGATACATTGTGGGTATTATTATTATTATTATTATTATTATTATTATTGGTTTTTTGAGACAGTGTTTATCTGTAGCTTTGGTGTCTGTCCTGGAACTAGATCTTGTAGACCAGACTTGAATTATTAATATTTTCTTTAGTTTGTATTTCTTTTGGACTCTTTTAAAGCCATTTGTCTGTCTTGTGAGGGTTCAGTTAAAATGCTGTTTAATCCACATGTGAACTCAACAAGTCCATTAAAAGCTGCAGTGTGTCTGAACACTTTGAAAGTGAATGGATAAATGAAAACACCCTGCATTCAGAGCCTAGGCTATGTTGTTGAACACCCACCTTTCTTCCTCAGAATATCTTTCCTATGTCTAATATGGCATTGAATCAATAATCTGTCCATGTGAGGGACAGAAATGATCATAAAAGCAGGTCTGTGCTTAATGCTTTCTTATACAACTAGTTCAAATATTTTCTTGATCAATTATTTTCTTTTTTTATTGGCCTTCATCGTCTCATGGAGCAATGCACCTTAGTCTCATTGTACTAAAGTCATGTTCTGGTTGGCTAACACCTTTCCTTATGGTGTCTTGCTTAATCATTATGATTATTTTATAATTTCATCTGAGATATAGAAACATTATTATTATTATTATTATCCCAGTAAATAAAAACAGTAGCCTTATGCAGATTTCATTTTTTCTTCGTATAGTTGCAAATTAGATAATTTTTTTTCTTTTTTTTTTAAGCTTCTTAACTAATTTTTTTTCTCATTTTTTTTATTCAAGATTTCCATCTCCTCCCCTTCTCCTCCCCCTTCCCTCCCCTCCCTTCCATCCATACCCCCACTCCACCCCTCTCCAAAGACAAAGAGCCATCAGGGTTCCCTTCACTATGTTTAGTCCAAGGTCCTCCCAGCTCCCCCTAAGTCCAGGAAGGTGAGCAACCAAACTGACAAGGCTCACAGTGAGCCCGTCCATGCTGTAGAGTTCATGTTCATTGCCATTGTCCTTGGTTTCTCAGTCCTCCTCCACCGTCAGCCACATTCAGAGAGTCCGGTTTGGTCCCCTGTTCCATCAGTCCCATTCTGACTGGACTTGGTGGTCTCCCGTTAGATCTGTCCCACCGTCTCAATGGGTAAAAGCACTCCTCGCGGTCCTGGCTTCCTTGCTCATGATCTCCCTCCTTTTGCTCCTCATCAGGACCTTGAGAGCTCAGTCTGGTGCTCCTATGTGGGGCTCTGTCATTTTCTCCATCCAATGCCAGGTGAAGGTTCTATGGTGATATGCAAGATATTCATGAGAAAGACAATAGGATCTGGACATTTCTGGCACCCTCTCCTCAGCTGCCCAAGGAACTAGCTGGGGCATTTCTAGCCACAAATAAAGGACATCGAGCCTATAATTCATAAAAAAAAATCCTAGAGAAGCTATATAAGGTGAACCCAAAGAAAAACATATAGTTATCCTCCTGGATATTGGAAGTAGACATGATTGCCAGACAAAAAATGGGAATATGGGGGTGGGGGGGGGATGGGGGTATGGGGGGATGGGGAGAGAAAAGTGTGAAGTGGAGGATGGGAAGAGCTTGGGGGAATAGGATGGTTGGGATATAGGAAGGGTGGATATGGGAACAAGGAATTACATATCTTAGTTAAGGGAGCCATTCTAGGGCTGGCAGAGACTTGACTCTAGAGGGGTTCCCAGGTGTCCAGGAAGACGCCCCCAAATTAGATAATTTATTGCATAGTTAGCTTCAGCGATAGGAATAAAAATATATGTGAGATAAGTAAAGTTAAGACCTCAGGTCATATAGCCATTTATAAATGCTTTAGGGGTGACTTAATTTTCAATTATTTTATGCATTCTTAAAAACAAGTAAGGTTTTTCAGTGGGTTGGTAGTGGGACCCTAAACTATGTCTAGCAGAACATGTGACCTTACCTGGAAGAGGAACTTCCAGATGAGTTAGAGTAGACTGGCCCTAATCCAATGATTGTTGTCTTTAGTGGAGAAGTTCATACACAAAGAATCATAGAAAGGAGGAAGGCATGTGAAGATAAAGACAGAAGCCGGAGTGATGAGTCTGAGAACCAGGAGTGCCAAGGATTACTGGCTATACCCATATGCCAGTAAAGATGCCCAGATTTGTTCATTCTACAAAGAGGGCTGCAGTTTTGGACTTCTAACCTTTGCAACTGGGAAAGCATAAATTTCTTAAAAGTACCCAATAGAAGAGCTTTGTTTCAGCAGCTCTGTGGAACCAAAAATCATATTCAGTATGATTTTCCTATCCAGATAACAGTTTCGACTTCTTAAAGTAGCTACCTGTACAATGTGATTGAAAAGGTGGATATGCTAACTCCTAAATTGTGTTGTATATACTCAAGTTATTTGAGTATATCTGGTCACCACTATCCTCACTCCCTCCCTCCCTCCCTTCCTCCGTCCCTGGCTGCCCTGGCTGTCCTGGAACTAGCTCTGTAGATCAGGCAGGTCTTGAACTCACAGAGATGCCTCTGGCTCCTGAGTGCTGTGATTAAAGATGTGTGCCACCGTACCCAGCAAGATTTATTTTGTTTTATGTAGAAAAGTGTTTTACCTGCATGTATATATTGCATCACATGTTTGCCTGGTACCCAAGGAGGTTAGAAGAGGGCATCAGGTCCCTTGGAACTGGAGTTATACATGATTGTGGGCACCATGTAGGAGCTGAAGTTACAGGTAGTTGTGAACTACCTGATGTAGGTGTTGGGAACTGAACTCAAGTCCTCTGCAAGAGTAGTATGTGTTCTTAGCCTCTGAGGTATCTCTTCAGTCACCATTACTATATTTAAACTTAATACACTTATATTATCAGATTTGGGCTATTATGTTACTTGAAAATTGAAGATGTATGTTCAGAAAAGTGGTCCTGACACAATTTGAGCCTTAGTGCTGGTTAAAAACCTGCACTCTTTTTTTCTCTGTCACTCTGTCTGTAGTCTCCAGAGATCACATTCTGATGGTGGCAATCTTTTATATTTATAGATCTCTTCTTCATCTCACAATTTAACTTTGTAAATTCTGAGCAAGTAAAAATTGGCCAAACCTTCAGTATCTGTCTTTTCTAAATCCTAAGTTCTATATAATTTTGGTTATTGTTTGTATTTCTTATTTTAATCAGAGATTAGAACCTAAACTAAACTGTACCATTCTATTCCCATGAGATTGTTTAATAGTTGAAACCAGGAAGCACCAGAAATTTCTCATGGAAGTTTCATGGGCTTTAGAATTTATCTAGAGATTCAGAATGATGAGAACAGTCATTCCTGTCTACTACTAGCTTCAAGTACATTAAGCAAACAAAGGCATTGAATGATTACCACTTTTAAGTCCTCCCAGAAAATGAGGTAAGTGTCAATAAAGACTAGCATCCATTCTTTTTTTTTCTTTTTCTTTTTTTAAATTTAAAAGAGGGGACTAGGGACTGGAGATACGGCTCAGTGGCTAAGAGGACCTAGGTTTGGTTCCCAACACCCATATAGCTGCTTACAATCATCTACAACACCAGTCTGATAGGCTATTCTGACTGTTTTGGGCATTAGGAACTCATATGGTGCACATACATGCAGATAATAAAAATGACTCAAAAAAGAGGGGACCGTAACATTTCCTAGGAAACATCCTGTTTGAGTGTTTGGGCTTTACTCCCCACTTAGAAAGGAACACTCAGGAGGCAGAAGCAGGCAGATTTCTGTGAGTTGGAGGCCAGCCTGGTCTACAAGAGCTCCAAAGCTACAGAGAAACCCTGTCTTGGAAAAACCAAACCAAAACAAAACAAAACAAAAAAAAAAAAGAAAAGAAAGTCTTAGGATTCCATTTTGTGTATGAATTTTTCTAGCACTTAGTGTAGTACTTGGCACATTGTAAGTGCTAAACACTGGGTATGTGAAAAATGAAGGATGCTTTCTTCTCTCTAGGGTATTAGATGTTGCATTTAGAGTAGAAATTGATAAAATCTTGCTCTTCCTTTAAGAAACATATTAAAAATGTCGTTTGGGAGGTCTGGAGAGATGGCTTATCAGTTAAAAGCACTGGTCTATTTCCAGCACCCCTATGATGCCTTACAACCTTATAATTCAGGGTATCTGATGCTGTCTTCTGACATTTGAGGACTCCAGGCACACCGGAAATGCACATACATACATTCAGGCATAAATTTCATGTACATAAAATAACATAACTGTGTTTTTACCAAAAATTGAAACAATAGTTCTTCCTATAGTATAAATTGCTCCTTAATATTTTTTAAAGATTTATTTTAATTATGTGTGTGTACCTTCGTACATGTATGTGTCCATGGATGTGGGTGCCCATGGAGGCCAGAGGTGTTGGCTTCCCTGGAGCTGGGGTGACAGGTAAATAACCACCTGATGTAGATGCTGTGACGTGAACTTAGGTCTTCTGGAAAGAACGGTATTTGCTCCTATCCACCAAGCCACCTCTTCAGCCCAAAACTGCTGTTTTTGCTGACATTTATTTATGTATATATATTTTGCTTTTGAGACAGGTTTCCTTTGTGTAGCCTTGGCTGTCTTAGAACTCACTTTGTAGACAAGCTGGCCTTGAACTCACAGAGATATGCTTGTTCTGCCTTCCCAGGTACTGGAATTAAAGATGTGCACCACCACTGTCCAGTTTAATATTCTTATAAATTAATCATTCTAATAAAATTTACATTTATTATTTAAAGCTTTTACTATATGTGTGTCTGTGTATATGTGTGTGGGTATGATGTATGTGTGGAAGTCGGAGGACAGCTTTCAGGAGTCAGTTCTCTTTCCATGGTGGCATGGTTAGGTTGTTTTTTGTCTGTTTGTTTATTTTTTGGCTTTTTTTGTTTTTGTTGACTTGATAAAAGTTTAGTCATTGGGAACCTCAATTAACAAAGTGCCCCACCAGTGGGCAAGCTTGTGGGGCATTTTCTTGATTGATGATGGATATTGGAGGGTCCAGCTTGCTGTGGGTGGTATGGTCCTGAGATTTAAAAGAAAGCAGGCTGAGCAAGCTGTGGGGAATGAGCCAGTAAGCAGCACCCATTATGGCTTTTGCTTCAGTTTCTGCCTTGAGTTCCTGCCTTGACTTCCCTCATCAATAGAATGTGACTTGAGAGTTACAAGCAGAAATAAACTCTTTCCTCTATAAATTGCTTTTGGTCACTGATTTACCATAGCTGTAGAAACCTTAACTAGGACACATGGGCTCAATGGACCAAACTCATGTTGTCAGGCTTGGGCAGCAAATGTGTTTTACCCAAGCTTTGATTTAAGTAATTTGTAAATCTTTCTGTTAGAATCCAGGTCTGTTATTTATATAATAAATCACCTTTCATCAAATTTTAAAATACTAAATTCAGTTTAGCAGAATTATGCCCTTAGTTTTCATAAAACTAATAAAAATAAAACTGACTAAAGTCACTTGTTTATAATGGTGTTAATAAAATGTTGCTTATTCAAGCAAATATTCTTTTTAGTGGCTTAAACATTAAACTTTTATCTATTAAGTAAATATGAGCACATGGTTTCTTAAGCCAACATTTGAGGGTAGATAAAAATTATCTTCAAGCCGGGCGGCGGTGGCACACGCCTTTAATCCCAGCACTCGGGAGGCAGAGGCAGGCGGATCTCTGTGAGTTCGAGACCAGCCTGGTCTACAAGAGCTAGTTCCAGGACAGGCTCCAAAGCTACAGAGAAACCCTGTCTTGGAAAAAAAAATTATCTTCAAAGGGTTTATAATTAAGTAATTAGATATGTATCAAATACGTATCTAAATGACTATAGTATGAGACAAAATGTAATTTCTTGGTCAGAATTTTATGCTAGCAACATGGAAAATCATGAGAAGCAATTTGTACTGGTAATGGATGAGGGCAGAAAGACCCTTTGACCATGGCAGAAAAGATTAATTACTGTGGAGCATGGTACTCCTATTTGTTGTCATTGAGGACCTCGGTGCTTTTGGGCTTAATTCCTTACCTGAAACTATTTTAAATAATTTTAGATATTATGTGTTAGAAATTTGAAAGTAGAATTCTGGCCAGGCGGTTATGGCCCATACCTTTAATCCCAACACTTGGGTGGCAGAGGCAGGCAGATCTCTGTGAGTTCGAGGTCAGCCTGTTCTACAGAATGAGTTCCGGGATAGCTAGGTAGATACAACGATACCCTATCTCAAAACAAACAAACAAACAAACAAAAAACAAAACAAAAAACCCACAAAACAAGAGAAAGGTGAAATTTTGGAGAATAAAAGTTTCCTAAATTGAAAATATAGCCTGATGAAGGATGTGGTTGGATTATCAGTTATGTTACTGGCTTTGTGACTTCAGACTTTTAACTACCCTATGCTTCAGTTTACCAGTCTATAAGATGCCATGTGGAGTTATGCGTTCTCATTGATAGACACTTTGTAACAGAATAAATGCCTGGCGACTCTGACTCTTCCAATGAGCTAGGACATTGCTATGCCTGTGTATGTACCGTGTGTATAGACTTTTATGTATACACTTCACTTGTGGAGGAGTGAAATTAGAACCACTGTGAAAACAGTAGCAGGAATGACTGGGATTTTTTTTTTAAAGTAGGTTTGAAGTTTGAAATTTATTTATCTGTTTGTTTATTTATTTATTGAGACAAAGTTTTACTTTTATCTCTGGTGGGCCTTGAACTTGGGATTCTCATGCCTTGTCCCCTTGAGTGCTGGAATTACAATTGTGCATCATTGCAACTAGGTAGGTTTTCAATCTGTGTCCAGGGTTCTAGGTAACTGGGGCTTTGCTTTCAAAATACCCCCACCCCCAGAATGTGGTTTTTTCCTTTGTTTTATTTTCTATTAATCTTTGCTGTTGATGACTGCATCATATCTCTGTATTAGTAATTCGAAGCATTTGAATTTTTTTGGCATATTCCCGATATTTTTTATGTATCCAAATATTTTATATTCTGTTCTTCAGCTGATATATTGTAGGAGGTAAAGTGTGAATATACTTTGTTGTCTTTTGAATATTTCTATTTAGCAAAGTTAAAAGAATATTACAATCACAGTTAATGTTTAAATACCTTCTATCCAAACCGTGATATTTAATATTTTTGCTCTATTTCATGTTTAATTATTTATTGATCCTTCTACCATCAATTAATTCCTCTTAGTTTTGGTGCATTTAAAACTAAATTTTGGAGATCTGGACATTTTTTTAATAGCTCAAGCATGTTCCTTGCCTACTCCTTTTTAGCTGTGCTGCACAGGCTGGCTGTGGATCCCTGAACTCAAGGAATTCTGATCTGTTGGCCTCTGAAGTAGTTTAACTAGAGACACACACCACTGTGCCTGACCCTTCTTTTCAGTTCATTTATTTGGTGTTCTGATGCTTTCATTTTTCTCTTTAAATGCTTTATTTTAATTTTAAACTGAATCAACCTGGGTTAGTTCTATTACTATACCTTCTCATTAATTAGATTTGTTCTTTTCTCTTGGTTGGGCTTTTTTTTTTCTTTTTCTTTAGAGGTGCTTTGCTATGGAATGGGAGGGGTGGCTCAGCTAGTCAAGGCGCCTGCTGCCTGATAAGCTCTTTGATCCCTGGGATCCACATCCCAGGAGGAGAGAACTCTGATCTCCACATACGCTCCATGTGACACATGCATGAATGCATACATAAAATAATTTTTTCAAGAAATAAATGATTGGAGTTGGAGAGATGGCCCAGTGGTTAAGAGCACGTGCTGTTCTTTCAGAAGACTCTGGTTCGATTCCCAGCATTCACTTGGTGGCTTACAACTGTCAATGACTCTAGTTACAGGAGATCTGACATGTCTTCTGGCTTCCACAGGCACCAGGCATGTACATGCAGGCAAAACACTAATATACTAAAAGAATGAAAATTATTTCTTTAAAAAGGGGATTGAAGGTACTTGGCTAAGGATGTAGCTCAATGGTTAACATACTTAGCCTATGTGAGGCCCTGAAGTCCGTCTCATTACCTAAATAAGCAAACTATAAAATGTGTTTTATAATCATTTCAATAGCTTTCTTGAGTATTTTGTGGTTTAAAGTTAGCACTTACAGTTTTTAGTACTTAAGGACATGATTTCTGAAGTTTTGTTTTTGTTCGCAAATTCCTCTGTACCTTTAGACATCAGAAGTATTTCTTGTTTTGAAAGTACTTGGAAGACTTCAGCTAGGGTGAAGCTCATCATGGGGAGGGATCATTTTTCTCTTGCAGGCCACAGTTTATGAAGGGCAGAACCTACGTACTTGTTGATACATCACTTCTGTGATATAAGTGCTCAAAGTATTATAGCACTGTTGTTTTAAAGCTGAAAATTTAAAAACAAATAACAGCTTATATTTGTCAATATATTTTAAGAATTTGTATTCACTATGTGTACTGTAAAAGAGTTTTAAAAATCATAGGAAATTATTTAAGAGGTGTTAAACAGTGTGGGACTGTTCCCAGAATAGCAGGATATCCTTCCATTTTCTAAGTTTTGCGTTTGTAATATATAAAGAACTGTAATGACCTACTCTGGGCATTCTTTTTCACAAAAGAATTTTATTTTAAAATAGTTGAATTAGATAGCCATTGATGAATTTAATATACTAAGATTAGGTTATAAGTAGCAAATAAAATCTAGAAAAATAGAGATTTTAGGATACCAGGAGACATACCATGTGAGTTGTTTTTTTTGGGGGGGGGCAGGGTCTCATATAGAGCCAGTGCTGGTCTCATTCGCTAAGCACTAGTCTAATTAATCTTAATCAGAAAAACCAGGAGTCAGATGTCGGGGTAAAAACCTGAAAAATCAGAGGAGCAGCCACAGTCCCTTCCTACCTCTTTGGTTACTAAAAGGGCCAAGATTCTGTCTCAGCCTTACTACTTCCTGACCTCTGTCTCCAGTCCTCTAAACCTCTATGGTCAGCTAGTAGCTGGCTCCACCCTCTGACTTCAAGCAAATTTACTTATTGGAACACAATGAAAATACACACAACAATTGCTTTGAACTACTGGTTCTCCTGTCTTTCTTCCAGATGCTGGGATTACAGGCATGCACTGCTGGGCTCTATTTTATGATACTGAATTCTGAACCTAGTGCCTCACACATGCTGAAAAGTAATGAAGAACACATAGTTTATGTGTTTATGACAACTGTGCTTTTGTTGAGGTGGAAATAAATGACAGTGGGGCAAAGGTACCTTAAGCCCCTGTAGCCAGGGCATAGCCCAGACTACAGGGTAGCAACCGAATTTGCTTCCAGATGTGGTTGCTTTGGAAGTCACAGTTGTTGAGACAGGGGTAGCGGTTTTCTGCATCTAATTCTGCCACTTACTACGCTAAGCATGTACTTCAGGCCTTTCACTGTCTGAAGCAAGGCTCTATAGATGTGGGGCCGAACAAGAAGATGCCACTGCTGAACTATTCAATATAGTGTTTGACCACTTTGAGGACTCCAGGGTTTTTGGTGTTTAGAGCTTTGGAAAATTCTGTTTTCATATCTTAATTAAGATCTCAGCAATATATGGCCATAGTGGAGCATGCCTTTAGTTGCAGAATTCTCTGAGTTTGATGCCAGCCTGGATCTCTATATAGCACGTTCCTGATTAGCCAAGGTTACATAGTGAGTTCTTGTCTCAAACGAAACAAACAAACAAAAAGATCTGAGGAACTGAAACCTGAGGAAGGGTTCCCCTTGCTCAAGACGAAGTAGAAAAACAAGGCTGCTCAGGCAGCCAAGTTTAACTTTTTCTCATCTTCAGTGTGAGATCAGGTGTTTAATTACTTGTCTTAACTTCAATGAATAATTGGAGGAAGGAAAAAGCTGAGAAGTCATCCCAGTGGGTTATGTTTAGACGTTCACAGCAGAGCTTGGCCCTCCCCGCTCTGCCCCCAAAGGACAAAATAGTAAATATTTCATACTTTGAAAGTCATGTGGTCTCTACCAAATTAACCATCTCTGCTAATGGAGAATGAAAGTAGCCATAGGCAGTTGGGAAACAAATGGATATTACTGTGCTCCAAACTTGATTTAGTAAAATAATCAGATGCTGTAATTTGCTACCCTGTGTGTATTGCAGCTGTTTGTTTTGAAGGAATCTCTTACTAATTTGTAAATGGATACTTTGGAAAACTAGTAAGGTGAATTATTGGGTAAATTGCATTAAAAGATCTAATGAGCTTAAAACTTTTAAATTTTAGCCGGGCAGGGCACGTACCTTTAATCCCAGCACTTGGGAGGCAGAGACAGGAGGATCTCTGTGAGTTCAAGGCCAGTCTGGTCTACAAGAGCTAGCTCCAGAACAGGCTCCAAAGTTACAGAGAAACCCTGTATTAACAAAAACAAAAACAAACAAACCCAAAAAACCATTTTGAAAGCCTGTCAGTGGTGGCACACACCTTTAGTCCCAGCACTTGGGAGGCAGAGGCAAGTGGATCTCAGTAAGTTCAAGGCCAGTCTGCTTTACAAAACAGCACAGTCAGAAATCCTGTCTTTAAAAACAGACAACAAAACAAAAAAAGGCATGTTAAGGACTTACTGGTCAAGGGAGATAATCATGGTCAAACACGTGATTGTCCCAGGGTAAGGTTCGCCCACTGCACTCCAGGTGTTCTGCCCTCTGTTTGTTCCTCACTTGAGAGAAACTTCATAATTTGTGGTTAGTGGGGGACTTCATTAGTGCTTTCCTCTAAAAATCATATTTTTGGAGGGATATGAATTTAGCTTCAGTAGTTGAATAAATGCTTGCCTAGTATACATAAGACATTGCTACAATCCCCAGTGCTGGAGCGAGGGGGCAAAATAATGCAAGCTCAAGAAGTTAATTACTAAACTTTTTTATTCCTCCATATGAGGCAGTTGTTTTCAGAATTAGTGCTAATCTTTTTTAAAAGATTTATTTTGTGTATACAAGTGCTCTATTTTCCTGTGCACCTTTATGCCAGAAGAGGGCAGTAGATCCTGCTACAGATAGTTGTAAACTACCACGTGGTTGCTGGGAATTGAACTCAGGACCTTTGAAAGAGCAGCCAGTGCTCTTAACCTCTGAGCTGTCTCTCCAACTGCTAATCTTTAAAAAAAAATTTTATGTATATGGATATTTTGCATTATGTATGTGTGTGTGTGTGTGTACCATATTGCATGCCTGGTGCCATGGATCTCCTAGAACTGGAGTGCTCTTAACCACTGAACCATTCCTTCAGTCCTGTATTAATCTTTTATTAGTAACCACTTCTAACAGTTTAATAAACATGGGAATAAATTATCTCAGTTAAAAATATACATGTGTATATGTGATCTACTTATATATGGATATCCTTTTGATGAGAAAAATTTTGAAAATTTTCTGCCAGATTTATAAGATAAGACTAGAAATAATCTTTTTTTCTTTTTGGTTTTTTTAAAAATACTTATTTATTTATTATGTATACAATATTATGTCTGTATGTATGTCTGCAGGCCAGAAGAGAGCACCAGACCTCATTACAGATGGTTGTGAGCCACCATGTGGTTGCCGGGAATTGAACTCAGGACCTTTGGAAGAGCAGGCAGTGCTCTTAACCACTGAGCCATCTCTCCAGCCCCCTAGAAATAATCTTTAAACAGACACATAGTACATAGACTCTTCCCCAACTCTGCTCTTAGGGTCTCACTACCTAGACTGTCCTCAAGCTCCTGATCCTTTTGGTTCCAGCTAAACTATCAGCGTACACTGCTGTCCAGAACCTAAACTCCAAACCACCGCTGTTGACTAATACTTTATCATCTTATACAGTTCGGAGTTATGTTTGGTGGCAGTACTAAATGGATTGTTATGTTATCATTGTGTTTTAAGTTTTTCTAAAAACTTTGAGATTTGTTAGTTCTATGGATTGGTCTCAGGTACCATTGATCAGTTCTTGAGTTCTTTAAAGTGATAATGTTGAAAATTTGGTTGCATATTCACTCAGCATATTCGTATAACCAGTGTTGGTGTTTTTTTTCTCCAATGCAAGTGAAGTGTGTGTTTTAGAAATAGTAGTATCCTAAAGAGCTCCTATATAAGAAGTATGGAAACTCTAATATTTGTATGTGAAGCACCAAATATCTGCTTCTATTGTTTTGGAAATTTGGTAGTTTTTAACTTAAATTTTTTCTGATTTTAACTTCTAAGTATTTTCTACATAAATGCTACCATTGTTTCATGGTTGGAGCATCTCTGCAAATAGCACAGTATGGTTATAACAGTCCTCACTAATCACACTTTATATGTAAAATGGTGTGGCTTTTGGTTTTTGTGTCTTCAGAGCAGTTCCATTGTCACTGTTTGTTTTTTTCTTGTTGCCTCAGTCAGAGAAGGTGAAGGTGTATCATTCCTGCCCAAGGATGATCAGATAAGGTTTTTGCTTTGTATAAGTTATACATTAAAATTTAAAATTGCTTACTTAATTGAAAATTTAAATTATAAATTACATATTTGATTAAAATTTAGATATTATAACAACAAATTATGAATGATTATATCTTTTAGATTGATTTATATTTTGACTATCTGTAGTTGACAAACTAATCAAATTTATTTATTTATTAAACATATAAAAAATTATTTAAATTTCTTTTATATGCATTGGTGTGAAGGTGTCAGATCCCCTGGAATTGGAGTTACAGATAGTTGTGAGCTGTCATGTGGGTAGTGGGTATTGAACCCCGGTCCTCAGGAAGTGCTCTTAACCAGTGCTCTTAACCACTGATCCATCTCTCCAGCCCTTCTAATGAATTTTAGATTGCTATAAAAGTTTCTACATGCCTTTCAATTTCTATGCTTATCTGTTATAGAAAAGTATCAGTTTGAACTGGATGGTGGTGAAGCATTTCTTAATTCCAGCACTCAGGAGGGAGAGCCAGGTGGATTTTTGTGAGTTTGAGGCCAGCCTGGTCTACAGAGCAAGTTCCAGGCAGCCAGGGCTGCACAGAGAAACTCTGTCTTGAAAAAAACAAAAACAAAATAACAACAAAAAGTACCAGTTTTGAGACATTTTTTTAATGTAAGCTTTGTATGCGGTAGCAAAAGAAATCAATGTTTTGACTGATTTGTTACATAGAAGTTTCTCACCTTTGGTGAAACTAACTCATAGCTTTCTTTTTGCTTTGCTTGGAGTTTGTTGTATTGATCCTCTCCCACATATCTGTGTATGAAGATGTAATAAGAAATATAGAGGGCTTTAAGAAGGCAATTTGAAGATGTTCCCATTGTGTTCTCATATAGATTTGGAAAGGCTTGTTTAAGGGCAGTGATTAAAGTTAGTGTCTGTCATGTTCACCGGATAGAGAGCAACATTATACTAAGTACTTGCATTCCTATTTCTGTTTTTTAAGCACTCTGCTGTCCTCCCTTGAAAAGGACTTGTTTAAGAGCCTTCTGTTGTATTGTTTATAAATATGCATATATATCTGTATATTTATTTCTCTAACCCATCCACCTTACGGTGTCATTTCCACACCTATTTTGTGTATTGCTGAATTGCTTTAGTTACTTTTATTGATCTTTGGAGCGAGAAAATGGTCTAAAGGTGGTGATATGATTCAACTCTGTTTGCTTTTTTCAACATAGAAAAGATTTTGACAAGCTATTGCTATCTGGTGTGACACCTGCTTTTATGAGTAAAGTTTATTGTATGCCAGCCACACTCACTTGCTTACATGTTATCAGTGTTTTTTTATAGTAAATAGTTGTCACAGAGACCTTCATCTTAATTGTCTAGTCCTTTGCCAAAAAGTTACTACAGCTGAATAGAGGTGTGCTAACTTCTATCACAAATAATTTATTATTTCAGCAACTCTGAAGGCATTTTAGGGAATTTGAAGACTTTTATCTTTGTTTCTTCTTTCTACTAATCTACATCATATTCCCAGTCTTCCCATCCCCAAATCAGGAGTTTATTCAGCCCTCTCCTATGAAACCTATTTTAAAACTGTTCATAGATTGTGTTTCCAGTGATTATTCCCTTAGAGCCAGTGTATTCTTTGGGCGTGATTGCCTCAAACTCTTCATGTTACTTTTTTTCTTTCAAGTTTTTACTGTGTTTTTCATGTAGCCTAGGCACTCAGCTATGTTATTACTGTAATACAATATGGTGTTACATTATCAGCCATTTTTATGCCATTAGTGGTTACTGAGGTTAACCTGAAACCACTGTGACTCTCACCTGTCTTGCTATGAAGTCACCTTGTTTTATACTGAAGCTGTAGCAGGACATTTAATCCTATGAGTTTCCATTGTATTAAGCTTAGTCCATTATGTCAGTACTTTGAGAAGTTTCTGTATCCCGATTCTGTCATTGGACATATTTACTGTTCCTGTTTGCATTTTGTCATGTGAGAATCTGATAGCAGTGAGTTACTTCAACATCTTACTGTGTTTGAATGGTCATAGTGAACACAATGAACTTGTTCTGGAAATTTCCCACAGAATTTATTGTAAATAGAATTATTGCTCTACAAATATTTCCCCAGCTTTTCTCTTGAGATAAAAGTTCCTACTGCCTGATTTTGGACTTGGTTATATGATATACTTGGACTGAGATGGAAGTAACAGTAGGCCATTTCTGAAATGAGCTTTAAGAGGTAAGGCAAATTTCCTCCAGTACTCTTGAACACTGTTTCTGTGAGAAGACTTTGCCCCAGATAACTACTTCTCCCCTTTGGAGTGGGTCCTGGAATGAAAGATGTGGAAAGGTGATCCGATTTGAAGCAGAGGTGTATTACAGCCAACCTACTGCATGAGTAGGAAATTAGTGCCAATTGTTATAATTCTTGGGGATTTTGGAGTTGTTACAGAGCATTAATTAAGCAGCATCTGCTCATCCACAGTGAAATAAGTTACTTTGTTACATCAGGAGTGGAGTGCTTCTCTAGCATGTATGAGACCCTAGATTCAGACACCATACCCTCCCGCAGAAGAGGATCCTGTTCAGATGCAGTCTATATTCTTTCTTATTAAACAGTATTTTTTTTTTTTTTTTGGTTTTTCGAGACAGGGTTTCTCTGTGGCTTTGGAGCCTGTCCTGGAACTAGCTCTTGTAGACCAGGCTGGTCTCGAACTCACAGAGATCCGCCTGCCTCTGCCTCCCGAGTGCTGGGATTAAAGGCGTGCGCCACCACCGCCCGGCTTAAACAGTATTTTTATCATTGATATTTTCCCCCAAACACAAAGATTTCAATCAACATCGGGTTCAGAATGAGGATCCACATTACTCAAGATTTATATTTGATTTAAATTATTTAAAAGAATACTACATCATCGTGTATCAGGTTACAGTTGCACTTTCACTTTAGTAATCAGAAAATGGCATCTCTACAAGCATAGCATACCTGTTTAAATTTTTTATGAACACTAATAAGTTAATTTAAAAAGTTAGCTGGGTGGTGGTGGCTCATGCCTTTAATCCTAAGAGTGGCAGAGGCAGGTGGTCCCTGTGAGTTCAAGGCTAGCCTGGTCTATTGAGTGAGTTCCAAGACAGGCTTCAAAGCTATACAGAGAAACCCTGTTTCAAAAACAACAACAACACCAACAAAAATTTATTTTTATTTTATGGATGTAGGTGTTTGTCTGCATGTATGTAAGTGTGCAACTTACCTTCTTGGTACCAGAGAAAGTCAGAAGATGGACACTGGATCCCCCTAGAACCTGAGTTACAGGCCCATTGCAAGTGGCTTAAAAACTTCTAATAGACTGCCTTTGTGTCTTAGTGACAGTGTCCTTTGCTTTACAGAAGCTGCTCAGCTTCAGGAGGTCCCATTTATTCAATGTTGCCCTTAATGTCTGTGCTGCTGGGGTTATACGTAGGAAACGGACGGGCTCTGTGGGAGCCTTCTCAGCTTGGTTGATCACCCTGGGGGGAGTTGGGAGGACCTTGGTCTTAACATAGAGTAGGGAACCCTGATGGCTCCTTGGCCTGGAGAGGGGGGAAGGGGGGTATGGGTGGAGGGGAGGGGAGAGAAGGGGGAGGAGGAGGGTAGGAGATGGAAATTTTTAAATATAAAAAATAAACCATGAAAAAAAAGCAAAAAAAATACTTCTAATAGATAAAAATTTGGCCTGGAGAGGGAAGGAGTGGGGGTATGGATAGAAGGGAGGGGAGGAGAGGGGGAGGAGGAGGGGAGAATATGGGAATTTTTAATAAAAAAATGAGGAAAAAAATAAAATGTCACCTCAAAAAAATTTATAACTATTTGCCAGCTTATTACTAGTAAGTTATGAGGATCTGGTATATATTTATTGGAAATAAATGTTGCTATTCATTAAATCTTAGATCAAAGTGTGACAAAAATGATGTCTAATTTTATATTTCATGTCTCTGGGTACAGGGGTTTGTGCATATTCTCATTTTTGTAGTTGTTTGTGATAACTAACTCTTGACTATATCCCTTTCTATTTGTTTCATTTGGTTGATCATTTTTGAGACAGAGTTTTACTGGTTAGACTATGCTAGCTTTAATTTTTGGGGAATCTTTCTGCCTTAGATTCTTAGCACTGAGGTTTATAAGTCTTATATATGATTCCCATTTTTATCCTTTTAAAATCAAGTCTTGCTCTCCATCATTTCAGAGACCTTTTAAAAGTTCTTGCAGGAATCCAGGCTCATTGAGGTATTCATGTGTATGTTTCACAGCTCTCTGAGAAGAGTCTCAGGACTTCCCCTCCTGTGCTTCCATCATGTTTCTTGATGATCTGTGATGCTTGAAGAAGCAATAAGCAGGGTTTTCTGATATTTTTCTAGGACTTTCTGGACTGATTATTCTATGCTTGTTAAACTTGCTTGTGAAGTTTACAGCAGATTGCTTAGCCCCTTGGTCATCAGTGATTTCAGATTAGCTAGTACAGAACTGTTGTAGGAAGTCCTTCTGTCTTTGTGTTGCTTTCATTGGTTAATAAAGAAACTGCTTTGGGCTGTTGATAGGGCAGAACTTAGGTAGGCAGGGAAGACGGAACTGAATTCTGGGAGGAAGAAAGCAGAATCAAGGAGAAATACGCCATGGATCCGCCAGAGACGGATGCTGGGAATTTTACCTGGTAAGCCACTGCCACGTGGCAATACACAGATTAATAGAAATGGGTTAAATCAAGATGTGAGAGTTAGTCAATAAGAGGCTAGAGATAATGGGCCAAGCAGTGATTTAATTAATGCAATTTCTGTGTGGTTATTTTGGAGCTCAGCTAGCCGCGCAGCTGGGAAGAAAAAGCGGGCCCTCTCCTACAACACATCACAGTCAGGAACTAGGGGGTGGTAACAGGCTCTTTGACTTCATTATGGCTTTTTATAAACAAATTAAAGATTGAAGTGATCATTTTATATATATATATTTATATATATATAAAACCATTATATACATACACACATACATACATATATCTATATATACACATACATACATACGTATATGTAAATAGAGGCTGATTTTGTTTCCCAGCCACACTGATCTGAATAATCACACAGAAACTATATTATTGCAACAGTGTTTGGCCAATGCTTAGGCATATTTCTAGCTAGCTTTTATATCATAAATTAACCCATTTCTTTTAATCTATGTATCACCATGAGGCTGTGGCTTATCGGAAATGTTCTGACTCCGCCTTCTGTCTCCCTGCATTCAGTTAATTTTTCCAGTCTAGCTATATTCTGCCCTGCCATAGGCCAAAGCAACTTCTTTATTAACCAATGGTAATAAAACATATTCATAGCATACTGAGGGGAATCCCATATCATATAGATATATATAAAATATGGGCCGACTTTATTTTATATGTAATATTTTAATCACTAGTTACTTAATTTTAGAATATTTATGTCTAATTTGTTTTTCTTTTGGTAGTCCATGGTGTATTGTTGTTAGGCAAACTCCTTGACACTGAGTTATATTACTCAGCTCTCTTTATACATTTTAAATTTTGAGATGAGGTCTCACCAGATTGTCCAGGCTGACTTTGAATTCACCACTATGTAGCACAGGCAGGTGTTGAGTGCTTTGTCATTCTCCTGCCTCAGCCCCCAGAGTTGTTGGTTTTATAGGCCTGGCTTATATGCCTGATTTTAATATAATATTCCTAACATATACATATATATATGAATATGTACATACACAAAATCTCTCATAATTTTAATCCTGTTTGAATAGATTAGTAGAATCATAGACAGTATTTTTAGTGGATATTGGAAATACTGTTTCCTAGGTTTTTCTACATCTGTTTATTTTATTGTGTGTGTGGAGTCGGGGAGTGGGTATGGATGTTTATGTGGAAGTCAGGACAGTTTCTGTCTCTCCTTCTTCGTGGGTTCTGGGGATTTAACTCAGCTTGTTATGTTTCATGACAATTCTTTTTTAAAATATATTTACTTGTGTATATATGTGTCTGCACACTCATCAGCCATGATATCAATGTGGATACTAATGTGGAGGTCCAAGAATGGCTTACAGGAGTCTGTTTTTTTCCTTCTACCCTGAGAGTAAGGAAATTGAGTGCAATGCTTTCAGTATTTGCTAAGTTCCAGAACACTTCATAGACTCATTTGGTCTCTTAGAACAGTGGTCATGCATGAGGACGTAGAGTTGAAGATAACAGTGCAGTTTGAAGATATTCCTTACTACTCTTTTTTCCATTCAGCTGGGCAGCTTTCGTTGCTAAGAACTCCTTCCTGGGCAAATAGTGCTGCAGCCCAGATAGCTTGACCAGGCAGGAATTCTTCTATCATTATTCATAGTAGTCACCTTAGCTTTGACTTCTACAAAGTCAAGGTAGTTTTAAATTAGTAACAGTGAAAAGTGTGATTGTACTTTTTTGGCAGTGGATAAGAAACTTTTTTAATATCTAGATTTCTTGAAATTTGTTGTTATAAAACAATGTCATTGTGTAACAAATGAAAGTGGTGTAGACTTTTTTTGTGTGTGTGTGATTCTAGGGATCAAACCCAGGGCATTATACATACTAGTCAAGCATTCTTCTCTCTCTCTCTCTCTCTCTCTCTCTCTCTCTCTCTCTCTCTCTCTCTCTCTCTCTCTCCCTTCCTTCTTTCTATCTTTATTTCCTCTTTCTTTCTTTCTCTTTATTTCTTCCTTCATTTCTTTTTTTAAACAAATTTTTTATAGCCCATTCTAGCCTTCAACTTGTTATGCAGCTAAGAATGACTTTTAACTTCTGATCCCTGGGATTGCGAGCATTTAGCCACATACTTGGTTTATAGGATACTTGGGATGGACCCCAGAACTTCATATGTGTTAGGCAAGCATAAATAGTTTACTGAGTTTATAGTTTTGTGCTTAATAGTTTGCTCTGTATGTATATGCAGAAAATTATTACGTGTATGATGATTGAGCGTCCACCCTATACATAGTTTTCTTTTTTAAAAAATGGGGTGGTACTTTTTTCTTCACACAGAAGTATGGTTCCATTATTACTGTGAAATTGTAGCCTTTCAGAGGTGGCAGGCTCTGAATGTATTCATAGTAACAGATCTTGAAACAATTGTAGATATACTCTTACTGGTAAATGTTTTTTGTTCATAAAGATAGACTAATTGCTTTAACTAGTAACCCCCACATCACTGAAGTTTAGCAAAAATTTTCTGGCCCGTTAACAGTGTATTGGCAGATTTTTTTAAAAAAAATCTTAAATTATGTTGTTATTTTGTGTATGTATTAGTGTGTGCGTGTATGTGCCACAGTGCATTTATAGATGTTGAGGTCAGTTTTGTGGGGATTACTTTCTCCTTCCATCTTTAATTGGGTTCCAGAAGTTGGTCTCAGGCCCTTAGGTTTGCCTGGCAACTTCTTTACCCGCTGAGCCGTCTCTCTGTTTTTTTTTTTTTTTTTTTTGAGACAGGGTTTCCCTGTGTAAGCTGTCCTGGAACTAGCTTTTGTAGAATCAGGCTGGCCTCAAACTCACAGAGATCCACCTGCCTCTGCCTCCCGAGTGCTGGGATTAAAGGCATGCGCCACCACCGCCCAACATATCTCTGTCTTTTACAGGCAGAATTTAGTTAATTGCTTTCCATATAATGATTTAATGTACTGACAGCTTTTGTGCTTAAGTCTTGTGCTCCCCACCTCTGAATTTTTTTGCATCTAGTTAACGAAATAATAACCAGGGGACCGATTACAGGAAAGAAGTTCTGATGGGGGATGTTAAATGCAGCACATATCAAGTCTCCTTACGTTCCCTTGACCAAAGCTCGTCACGCAACCACACTTTAATTAGAGCTGGCTGGAAACCTTGAGGAAGAGGAGAGTGGAAGTATGAGTAAAGCCAGCAGTCTCTGTCTGACACGGATACTAATGAACACACTGTTGAATTAAATGGCTTACTGAAGAAATCAAGGGAATTAAAGGATTCCCAGAATTTAAAGTAAACACAATATATCCAAATCTGTGGAACACAAGGCAGCCCTAAGAGGAGTTTATAGTGTTAAGTGCCTACATCAAAAGGTGCCCAATATTTTTTATCTGAAAATATTAATTTACCTATATTGTGTACATGGATAAGCTTTAAAGGAAATAGTAAAAGTTGTATGTAGTTCAACTAGTTAATTCCTTCAGTTACACAAGTTGGTATATCTTAAGGTGAGAGAGAATGATTAAGTGAAATAGAAAATATAAATTAGTGGTTGTTCATGCCTTTGAACCCCAGCACTTGGAGGCAGAGGCAGGAGAATCTGTTGAGTCTGAGGCCAGCCTGGCCTGTATAATTGGCAGCATCATGAAGTCTTTGTCCCAAAAAAGTAATAATCTGGGGTGGTGGTGGCTCATACCTTTTATCCCAGCACTCTGGAGAGATAGAGGCTGGTGGATATCTCTGAGTTTGAGGCCAGCCTGGTCTACAAGAGCTAGTTTCAGGACAGGCTCCAAAACTACAGAGAAACCCTGTCTCGAAAAACCAGAAAAAAAGAAAGAAAGAAAGAAAAAATACTGTTCTTATCATTCTTATCATATGTGTTGTGGTACACATATGTGTGTAAGTTTCCTGATGTTCCGAGTCACAGGATTAAACATGTTTTCACCTATACTAGAGAATTTCCTACAGTGATTATTGAATGAAATAAAAAGAAATAAAAAGGAAGGACACAACTGCTCCCAGGTATGATGGGAAAGATTTATTGTAGATAAAAAGGAGAGCATACCCAGAGTGAACATGATCCTGAGCCAGACCATGTGAGGAGATGGGGAGGGAGTGCCAGGAATGCTGGGTAACCTGAAGGGCAATGGGCGAAGAGCAACCCAGTTCCTGGGCTGGAGAAGTTTAGGGTAGGGGTGAGGTATGCCAGTCATAGCCTGTAACAGGTAGGGACTGAAAGATGCTGGGAGAACCTGGCTGCCAGGTCTGCTTTGATAAGTTAAATAGGCACCTCAGTTATCCATTTGTCCCAGATTTGAGACCTAAAATTATAGCAGTTTATATTTGACTGGGAATGTATGAAAGTTAACACATTGTCAACTATTGTCGGACTTCATTACTTTCTACTCTCTGTACTGTATGTTTGACCTCTTCTGTGTCTCCCTAATGTCTTTCTTCCCAGAGTTCTCTTTTTCCCTGGAAATCTTGCCTAGTCTCTCCTACCTACCTATTGCCCAGTCAGCTGTTTATTAGATCAGTCACAGTGCACATCTTCACACAGTGTAAACAAATATTCTGCAACAGTAAACACATTTAACTGTTGTCAGAGTCAATATTTACTTATCTGGTGTTTACAAAATGGCATTTTATTTACTTTAAATTTGCATTCCTTTTGTCATAAATGAGACTGAAAAGCTTTTAGAGGAGGCCACTTATTCATCCCAGTCACCCAAAACCAAAAGCCTTACAATGTTTTAATTAATTAATTTCCTTTTGAGACAGGGTTTCACTGTGCAGACCAGGCTACCTTTGAACTTTGGATCCTTATGCCTGTACATCTTTTTTTTTCTCATTTTTTTTATTAAAAATTTCCATCTTCTCCCCTCCTCCTCCCCCTTCCCTCCTTTCCCTTCCACCCATATCCCCACTCCTCTCCTCTCCAAGACAAAGAGCCATCAGGGTTCCCTTCACTATGTTAAGTCCAAGGTCCTCCCAGCTCCCCCTAAGTCCAGGAAGGTGAGCAACCAAACTGACAAGGCTCACAGTGAGCCCGTCCATGCTGTAGAGTTCATGCTCATTGCCGTTGTCCTTGGTTTCTCAGTCCTCCTCCACCGTCAGCCACATTCAGAGAGTCCGGTTTGGTCCCCTGTTCCATCAGTCCCATTCTGACTGGACTTGGTGGTCTCCCGTTAGATCTGTCCCACCGTCTCAATGGGTAAACGCACTCCTCACGGTCCTGACTTCCTTGCTCATGGTCTCCCTCCTTTTGCTCCTCATCAGGACCTTGAGAGCTCAATCCGGTACTCCTATGTGGGGCTCTGTCATTTTCTCCATCCAATGCCTGGTGAAGGTTCTATGGTGATATGCAAGATATTCATGAGTATCTGCCTTTACATCTTGAGTGTTGGTATTACAGCCCAGTATCACAGTACTGCACTTTCATGTACAAGTTTTTTGTTTGTTTTTGTTTTGGAGACAGGGTCTATCTATGTAATTCTGGCTCTCCTGGAGTTCCTGGAGCTACGTTAGACTTAGGCTGGTCTTGAATTCACAGAGATGCTCCATCCTCTGTCTCTTGAGGCCTGGTTTAAAGACACGTGCCCCAATGCCCAGCAAGTTTGTTTTTTGTTTTTTGAATTACACTTTCTTGTTTGTGCCACGTCCAGAAGTCAGAGTACAACTTGTAGAAGTTAGTTTCTTCCTTCCACTAAATAGTCCTGGAGATCAAACTCAGTTTGTTAGGCTTGGTAGCATGCACCCACTGAACCATTGTACTGGCTCATCATGTGCAAGTTTTTAAGTGGACATATGCTTTTAGTTTTCTTTAGTATATAGCCAGGATTGGGCCACCTGGTAACATAATTGTTAGTATTTTCAGGATCTTCCTGACTTTCGAAGTGGTTCCACCATTTGCATTTTCAGCTGCAATGGATAAGGCTTCAAGTTTCCACATCTTTGCTTACATGTCTTTTAAATTTTTAGCCATTTGTGAAATGATTAAAAATACTTTTGAGCGGCTGGAGAGATGGCTCAACGGTTAAGAGCATTGCCTGCTCTTCAAAGGTCCTGAGTTCAATTCCCGGCAACCACATGGTGGCTCACAACCATCTGTAATGAGATCTGTTACCCTCTTCTGGCCTGCAGGTGTACATGCAGACAATATTGTATACATAATAAATAAGTAAGTAAGTAAGTAAATAAATAAATATTTTTGAACAAGAAATAAAATGTATTACACTTAACTTTCTACTGCAGCCTATGTTAGAATATACCAAAAATCTTTCTTTCTTTTTTAAACCAGATACTTTTCTTACCAGGGTGTGTGCTCTTTTTAAACTGTGATTGTGACTAACACATCTGTTTGAATTTAAAGCCAACAAATGAATGCATGAATGACATATTAAACACACTGTCATGCCATAAGAGACATAATTAAAGTTCTTTGTTCCCATAAAGAGCAATCATTTTAAAGCTGGAATTAAACCATTTTGGAAAGAGTTCTTAAAGATACTAATCTATTCAATGATTACATATGTGTGTGTGTGTGTTTTTGTTCTTCATTCAACTTTTAAGTTATATGTCTTATTTTAAAGTAATATATTTACCTAGCATATACATTAAATATATATTTAAGATGATATATTGATGACAAGTACCATACTCACTACTTGTAAGCATTTGAGTAAAATCTTTCCTTAAATATATTTGTAGCAGAACTTTGTGCTATTTTGCAGCATACGAGTTCTGGAAAGCATTGAATTCTATCACAGTAATAAAAGGAATTGCATTTTAGGAGCTTAAGCAAAATAAGCAGCGTTCTTGTTTAATACAGAAGAGAGAGCTGAGGGTTGAGTAGGGCACGAGGAGGAAAGTGCATATATGTTGTTTTTGAATGTCATATAATCAGAAGTCCCACTGTAAGAATATTAATTTAATTTTTTTTAAAGAAAGGGGCTCTGCTTGTGGTCATGCACACCTTTAATCCCAGCACTCAGGAGGCAGAAGCAGAAAGATCTCTTTGAGTTCCAGGTCATGCTGGTCTAGAGTGAGTTTCAGGACAGCCAAGGCTACGCAGTGAAATCCTGTCTTAATAACCAAAAAGAAAAAAAGAATCTCACTACATAGGTCTGGCTGGCTTAGAGCTCTCTTTGTAGATTAGGCTGACCTTCAACTCACAGAGATCTACCTATCTCTGCCTTCCCAGGCCTGAGATTAAAGGATGCTATCAAGCCCAACCTATTTCATTCTAGAGAGCATTATTTAACCAGATGTTAGAAGCAGGGTGCCTGAAAACTATCTCATAGAAACTTAAGACTTTGATGACTTTATATTTAAAAAAACCCAAAATGTTAATAGCATGCTATTAAGCAATAGTGTTTGTCAATGTTGTATTTCTTATGGGTTTCACATGTTACATTATGTCCCTGATGAGAAAGAAAATGTTCCACCTATATGAATAATGTTTTAAAAGTAAAACAAAAGTGCAAAGCCAAGTGCTCAAAGGTTTCTAAATTCTTGTTTCTTACGTTCGAGGGAAAAGGTACCTAGCAGATGAAGTGTGATGTTGATAAAAAGGGAAGTGTTCAGCAAGGGTACCTTGGGGATGAGGATGGGGTAAACTGTTAGTGGGTTTTGAGAAAGGTACATCAAATAAGTACACACACGTGTGTGTGTAAGTGTTTTATATATGTCATACATACTGAAGTAGTGCCCTTACTGAAAACATTCTGCCTCCAGCAATTAGGAGGAGAGGGGAAAAAGCCCCAACACAACTCTGCTTGTTTTTCTACATGACTGCTGAACAAATACAACTTCTACTAGGAACCCTTCTCATGTTTCTGGGAAAATACCCGGGTGCTGGCATTTACATAATCATCTTTAGGGCTATTGTGGGTGGGTTGGGACTGCTAACAGAGCTCTAAACTAGCCACCTGTCTGCATCAAATGAACTCAGCCTTTGTGCACTATTATCTGGCTCTCCAAAGTGTTACTTCTGAGTAATGAATAATTTGGTTAAAATATTATTAAATTTTTATTTTGGAAACATTTCCATTGAACCCAATTTCTGCATTTTAAGGAAAGAGAAAATTCCTTTTCTTCCACTGGCATAACTATATATAGCCATGTTCTTGTGCCTTAATTTTGTAACTGCTTTTGTGAAATTAACCTCATGAATATTAACTAGGGATGTGATAATTTTAAAAGAACTTTGAAAATGATTTATGTTCATCCTTCTATAAATTTCAAGTGTCGGCTAATGTTTTCTAACAGCCTATGCATTTATGTGAGAAAGTTAAACACCTAAGTAAGGAAAGAAAGAAGAAACATCTAAGGTCCTGAAATGGCAACACGTTCATTTTCCTTGGAAACATTCATACAAGAATTGAGGAGGTTTTTACTTACTAGAGCACATAGTAAGAAGTTTGTTACTTCTCTACATTCAGCTTGTGTTAAATATACACATGCACCTTGAGTTTACTTTGTTTTACTTTTGTGTGTGCACCTATGCGTTCAGTATAAATACATGTATGTGAAGGTTAGAGGTTGATGTTGGGTCCCTCAGTGATCCTGGAACTCATTGACTACCCTGGTGATAAGGTCCAGGGATCTGCTTGTCCAGTCTCTTCCCTTCTCAGTGCTAGGGCAATATGTGTACCATGCCTGCTTTTATATGGATACTGGGGATCTGTGTGGGTGCAAGTCTTCATTCTTATGTGACAGGCACTTTAAGACTACATTATCTCCCCAAACTCCCATTCATTTTATTAGTATATGTGACAAACTTGTATTTCTTGTATAAATAACCACTGAAATGAGTTTATTGTTAGCATCACCTTGTAATTGTTAGGTTCTGTAATCATAAATAACAAGTCTCATTTCAAAATAGGTAAATGATGAATTAATAAACTTTTTTTGGTTTCTTTTTTTATTTTTATTTTTCTCATGGTTTATTTTTTTTTATATTTAAAAATTTCCATCTCCTTCCCTCCTCCTCCCCCCTCCCTCTGCTCCTCCTCCCCCTTCCCTCCCCTCCTTCTCCCCCTTCCCTCCCCTTCCCTCCACCCATACCTCCCCTCCCTCCCTCTCAAGGCCAAGGAGCCATCAGGGTTCCCCACTCTATGCTAAGTCCAAGGTCCTCCCAACTCCCCCCAGGTCCAGGAAGGTGATCGACCAAGCTGAGAAGGCTCCCACAGAACCCGTCCATGCAGAAGAATCAGAGCCCAGCGCCAATAAACTTTTTTAAAAAATAACTTACCAAAATTTTTTGCCTGGTCATGATAGTAAAATTTCTTTTAGCTTTCATTAAATATTTATTGAATGAATGAAAGATTGAATATTGTTAAGACATTATCAAGTACCTTTAGCAGAATGTGCAGCAGGCACTTTATATTCATTGTTTGACTTGAGAATTACAACAGCTTTTGAAGATATGTCAGTATTTATTTTTTCAAGATTTATTTTTATTTTTACTTAATGTGTATGTCACAAGTGTGTGACTACCCAAGGAGGCCAGAAGAGTGTCTTACCTCCCAGAACTGGAGTCACAGTGCACTGTGAGCCACCAGATGAACGCCGGTTTTTTGGAAGAGCAGCAAATATTTTTAGCCACTGAGCCGTCTCTCCAGCCCCATTTTATTTTTTTAATAGACTTAAATTTTAGAGTAATTTTAGGATCATAGTCAAGTTCAACAGGATATATAGAATGTATATATATTATATATATAATATGTATACATATCCATATATATCCGTATATTTTTTGTCTCACATGTACCACATTCTCTCCTGTTAACATCCTGTACTTCACTGGTACATTCGCTGACTGTGTGAATCTGTCACGTCATAACTATTCAGGGTTTACTCTTGGTACTCTACATTCTGTGAATTTTATAAATGTATAATGACATGCATGTTACGTTATAATGATAATCTATATAATCATAATAATACTTTTCCTGCCCTTAAAATATTCTGTACTGTTTGTCTTTCTCTATAATATAAAGTTCATCTCTTGAACTATTGGTCCTTTTTTTTAAATCACATTTTCCATTTTCCAAAATGTTCATATAATTGGAATTACATAATATGTAGCCATTTCACGTTGTTTTATTTGCATATTCATTTTACATTTAATGGTCTTCCATGTCATTTAATGACTGTCTGACTTCTTTCTCATGCCAGATATTTTATTGTCTGAATATACCATAGATTATCTATTTGCCAGCTGAAAATACTATCTTTATTTTATGGATAATGAAATTAAAGCTGAGATCAAGTAAATGGCCTAAGTTTACATTTAGTATACCAACTTTGAGAGTAAACTCTATAACCTTAATCAGCAGTCTCTAACGTAGGGTGCTCACACTTGTTGAGTATGTATAAGATATTATGAATAAGTTTTATTGGCACCTATGGAATAGATTGCTTTTGTATGTTGTGATGTGCACCTATTTTCTTGTGACCAAGTAAAATAGATGTAAAGAGGATATTTTCTAATAAAGTTTTCTTGCAAACTTAACAGTTTAAAATTATAACTGGGAACACAAATTCATATTAAAAGCAGTTCTAATAATGTATGCTGAAGCAAACACAGCAGAGATAATACTGATTTTTATAGGTTGCTTATCACCTTAATTATAATATAAAGACAATGATGCCTGTCTGTCTTTCTCCTCTTTTTTTCTTCTCTTCCCCTTCCCTTTCTGGAACTCACTGTGTAGTCTACATTGGACTTGAAATGGTTATCCTGCACATAGTAGGCAAATCCTCTACCACTCAGAATATTCTTAGCCTTTAATTTTTGATACAGCTATCCTTAATTTTTGTAGCTCAGACTATCCTTCAATTAGCTGTATAGTCCAGGCTGGCCTTGAATTTGAGATTTCTCTTCTCTAGCCGCCAAGCTTTGGGATTGTGGATACACATAAAACATGCTGAGCTGGTTTCTGAATTTCTGATGGAGACTTAGGTAATGGTGGGAAGAAGTAAGGAAGTGCTTTAGGGATTTGGTAAATTCACATTACTTGCTAAAAATTATGTATGCTGTCTGGTCAAGTAGATAAATCAAGCAGTACACACACACACACAGTCCTGCTTTAGTGAAAGTAGGACTTGCGCCATAATGTACACGGGCAATGTGTTTTGCTTGATGAAGGATTGTGTTTAAGTGTTTTCTTGGAATAAGGGAGTTCTAGTTAAATTCTGAACTTTCTTAGAATTTGTTAGTTGTAAATTGTATAATATATCAGTTGAAAGTTAAAGTTCTAATTTAGCAGATTTGTGTGAAAAAAACATGATTTGGTGAATCTTTGTTTGAGTAATGTCTATTTTTGGAATGACTATTTTGCATTAATATAGAATAAATTATGTTTCCTATTCTTCAGTGTAGGATTTGTTGAAGAATTGAATACAAATGTTAAATACTGTGCTATTCCAGAGAACTGTCATTCTCTAGTGTATAAAAGCTTGTTAACTTTTGTAGAAGAAAATGAGAACTCATGAATGGAATGTAAACTCTAATTGACAAAATAAGACAGCTATGCATGAAAAGTTATTAAATACACAGTGTAGCCACAATTAAGTCAGATTTATGTTATTACATGTCAAACTCATGGGCCGGAAATCGTTTGCCATAAGACTGTAAGGACATAAGTTTGATACTCAGAACTCATATTAAAAAGTAGGGCAGTGGTGGTGCACACCTTTAATCTGAGCACTCAGGAGGCCTAGGCAGGAAGATTTCTGAGTTTAAGGCCAGCCTGGTCTATAGAGCTAGTTCTGGGATAGACAGGACGACACAGAGAAACCCTGTCTTGTCTTGAAACGCCTACCCCTCCGCCCGTGCAAAAAGGAAGGAAGGAAGGAAGGAAGGAAGGAAGGAAGGAAGGAAGGAAGGAAGGAAGGAAGGAAGGAAGGAAGGAAGAAAAAAAAAGTCAGGCATGGTGGTTGGTATGAGCTCTATTTTGAATTTCACCATTGTGAGAGTTTGAATAAGAACGTTCACCATAGTCTTAGATGTTTGAGTGCTTGATCACTAGGGAGTGGAATTGTTTGAAAGGATTACAAGATGAGGAGGTGTGGCCTTGTAGGAGGAAGTGTGTCACTGGCAGTGAGCTTTGGGTGTTCAAAAGTCCATGCTAGACCTATTGATTAGGATCTAGAATTCTGAGCTACTTCTCCAGTATCATGTCTGCTTGAATGCTGCCATGCTTCTCACCACAATAATAGAGTAAACCTGATACTGTAAGCAAGCTCCCAATTAAATGTTCTCTTTTATAAGACTGGCTTGGTTGTGGTGTCTCTTCCCAGCAATAGAATAATGAGTTAAGACAGCACTTAAAATGTATTGGGTTATCTGTTTCTGTTTGTTTTGCCTCTTAACTTCTTAAAATACGTTATTCTTTTGAAATTAAAATATCATTTTCCTTCTTCCCTCCAACCTTTCCCATTTACTCCATATCTTGATCTCTCTCAAATTCATGGCCTTTATTTCTGTAGTTGTTGCTATAAATAACCCTAAATGTATAAGTGCAACTTGCTCAGCTACTTGTTTGTGTGTGATTTTGGGACTCATCATGCAGACCTGGCTGGCCTCAGAGATCCTTCTTCCTCAGCTTCCATAGTGCTGGGATTAAAGGTGTGCACCACCACTCGTGACTTAATAAAAAGTAGGAAAAATAATTCTGTGGACACAGTATCCCTGAGGATGACTTCTTAAAAATTCAAATACTAATACCTTTTATATAGTGGTTAGATTTTGTTACATGACTGAATAAACATATAAAAATATACTTGTTTACTGGACTGAGGATTACATCCAAATAAAACTGAGGTCCATAGACTTTATTTTCATTTAATAATAATACTGAGTTTTCAATCACATTAATCATAATCACCATTTGCTAGGTAATTGGCTGTATGGTAGGAATTGTTCTTATCATTGATTTAGCTTCCTTATTGTACACATTTTCCAGTTGAGTAAACTGAGGCTCAGAGTTGTTAATTACATTAACATGTCATTTATAACTAGTAGGGCTGAAATTTGAATCCATATTTGTTTAACTTTACACTATGAATACCTGGACTAGCAAGACGTCTCCTTAATTAAAGGTACTTCCTTTTCAAACCTGGGCCCCTGAATTTGAGTCACATAACCCGTGTGAAGTTGGAAGGAGAGAATTGACTCCACATAGTTGCCCTCTGATTGCTACATGTTTCCTTCTACATTGTGTGTGTCTGTGAACACATACATATAATAAAAATGTTATTTAAAGATTGTTTATTATGAATACAGTATTCTGTCTACATATATGCCTGCAGGCCAGAAGAGGGCACCAGATCTCATTTCAGATGGTTATGAGCCACATGTTGTTTCTAGGAATTGAACTCAGGACCTCTGGAAGAGCAGCCAGTGCTCTTAATCTTTGAGCCACCTCTCCAACCCCAGTAAAAATGTTTTTAAAAGATTGTACAATGTTGTGAAATATTGTATTTGTCCTGGGTAGTTTATTGTCAACTTTACACAAGTTACAGTTATCTGAAAAGAGGGAACCACAATTGAAAACATGTTTCCATAAGATTGGCCTGGAGGCAAGCCTCAGCTGATCAATGTCAGAGGGTTCAGCCCACCGTGGGTGGTGCCACTCCTCAGCTGGTGGTCCTGGGTTGTGTAATAAAGCAGGCTGAGCAAGCCACAGAGAGCAAGTCAGGAAACAACATCCCTCAATGGCCTCTGCATCAGTTCCTACCCTCCAGCTTCCTGCCCTGACTTCTAGATGATGCACTACAATCTATAAGTTAAAATAAGCTGTTTCCTTTCCAAGTTTTGGTCATGGTGTTTTATCACAGCAATAAAAACCCTAAGACATACTAGGATGGAGATTATAATGTCTGTTCTTTGACTCTATTGTTCGTTATATTTTGTTGTTTTTCTTTTTTTTTTTTTTTTTTTTGGTTTTTCGAGACAGGGTTTCCCTGTAGTTTCTAGAGCCTGTCCTGGAACTAGCTCTTGTAGACCAGGCTGGCCTCTAACTCAGAGATCCGCCTGCCTCTGCCTCCTGAGTGCTGGGATTAAAGGCGTGCGCCACCACTGCCCGGCTGTTGTTTTTCTTTTACCTTAGAAACAGTTCAGAATTATAATCTTGGTTCTAATACTTGAATGTTTTTAATTGTGTTAATTTTTCCCTTTAAAGCCTACCTTAGTATTCAACTCTCCCTGGGAGCTTTGAATATCTTGTGATCTTAGTTCTAGCACAGGCTGACTTTCCTTCCTTTCTAACCTGGTTCACTGTTAGTTTTTAGTTTCCTCACCTAAAAGTGAATATTAGTTTAAACATTTGACTATTTTTATTTTAACAATGACTTTTAAAGAATAGTGAACATTTCAGCAGTGTCCAGTACTTAGAGTAACATTAGTGTATAGTTGAAAATGCTCATGCAATTCTCTAATGAAAGCCTTGAGCACATACGTGCCTGCCATGCTTCGTCTCAGCCTGTGCCTTCCTCCTCACCCCAACTCATTTAATTGTAGTCAGAAGTTTCTGACCCGCAGTCTGCTCCCAAGTAACCACACGGAGGCTTAATATTAATTATAAATGCTTGGCCAATATTTCAGGCTTGTTACTAGCTAACTCTTACATTTAAATTTACCCATATTCTTATCTATGCTTAGACATGTGGCTTGATACCTTTCCTCAGTACAGCATGCCTTTCTTGCTTCTCTCTAGTCTGCTCACAACTCCTCTGACTCTACCCTTCTTCCCAACATTCTCTGTTTGGTTCTCCCCCAACCTTATCCTGCCCAATCACAGTGACATAATGTTTACACAGTATAAAGGAATATTCCACATTTAATTTTTTTTAGCATCATTGAAGTTGATCTATTACTGCTTTTATTTTTGAGATAAGGAAATGCAAGATCAAGACAAGTAGATAAACTTAAAGTTCAACCCATGTATGTGTGTCTTTGCTGTTTACCAGTGTGCCAGAGATCTCAGTAATAGCTACTCAGGGGGATCACTTGTGAACTTGTCAGCATCTTATCGCTACTGTCTAATCAGCAAGTAACATTTACTTCAGGTACATACGGAGTGACCTTGTAAATTTTGCTTTAAAATTTCTTGTGGTACTTTGCACCCAGAAAATTTCATTTGTAGCTGAACACTGTGTTGTATTCCTGTAATTAGTCTCATTGCTGGGGCTTTAGCAGAAGGAGGATCTTAAGTTTGAGGCCACTCTGTCTCTAAAATCCAAAGGGTGATCAGGCAAGATGGCTCAAGCGGTGAGGCATTTGCCACTAAGCCTGAGAACCTGAGTTTGATCCCTGGAACCTTCATGATGGAAGGAGAGAACCAACTCTGAAAGTTGTTATCTTACCTCCATATCTGCACTATGGTGTGTGCACACACGTACACATACTCCCACGTCAAATAAATAAGTATAATAATCTTTTTAAAGCTGAAAAGGGCTGGTGATGGAGCAACTACAACTTAAAAAAGAACGACTTTCATTTATTATTCACTACTACCTAATTTGTCAGAATTTTCCTGATCTTCAGTAAATAAAATGCATAATGTTTTGTAATTCATTTATCAAAGTTGAAAAACATGAAAAGCTTGAGCAATATAGGACGTACAGTTTGAAAATGTTGATGCTTCAGTGATGTTCTCTCTTTACTTTGAGTTTTGAGTTATATTTTATTGATGTGGTTCCTAACTAGAGATGTTTCTATAAAATTAGGAACTTTGATCCTTGTTAGTATAAGCTCAGGCTTTGACACTTGCTTTTAATATTAGTAATGTATTTTTGTGAGTCATTACTTTCTTGAGAATGAATATGTTTTTTAAAGGCTGCTGGTGGTGGAGCACGCCTTTAATCCCAGAACTGAGAGACAGGTGGATCTCTCTGAGTTCGAGGCAAGCCTGGTCTTATAGAGCGAGTTCGAGGCCAACCAGGAATTCAGAGAAACCCTGTCTCCAAAAACAAAACAAAACAACAAGGTGTACTGTTTACATCTTTACCAACAAAATAAAATTAGATATTCTACTTGCCAGCTTTAGTGTTTCCCTCCACCCCCAGGCAGGGTTTCACTATTATCCCTGGCTGGCCTGGAACATCTTTAGACTAGGCTGGCCTCACCGAGATTCACTTGAGCCTCTGTTTCTTGAGTGCTTGGATTTAAAGTAGTTATTTATGTTTCTTTTATTTTTTTGAGACAGGGTTTCTACATAGCCATGGCTGTCCTGGAACTCATTATGTGGATTAAGCTGGCCTTGAACTCACAGAGTTTCACCTGCCTCTGCCTCCAAGTTCTAGGATCTATAGGCATGTGCCACCACACCTGGCTGAAGTAGTCTTTCTTTAAACACCTTTTAAAAATTTAGCTTTAACCTTTATTTAAATGCAGTTTAAAATTTTGTAGGAAAAGTGGACTCTTTTTAAAAGAGTTTTTTTTAATTTTTATTTACTAAAAAAATATCTCTGGCATTTCTATTTTTATTTGCAGTAGTTACATGATAAGTAATTTTTAACACTTTAATGTTTCTGTGTCACAAGCATTTTTATTAACTGTAATTAATATGATTTTGGGTCCTAAAGAGTCCTTCATGAGTTAATAAGAACTTAGTGTTAAAAATAGACACTAAGTGACAGCTGCTCCACTAGTGACATTGTGAAAAGAAAAAACACAGAACTGGGAGAAAATATATGCAAGAAAATTATTTGTATCAATAATATGAGAAGAATTCTTAAAAATGAATAATAATAAAATATCCTGTTCTAGTCTTGTGTCAACTTGACACAAGCAATAGTTATCTGAGAGGAGGGAGCCTCAACTGAGTAAATATCTCTATAAGATTGTCTATGAGCAAGCCTGTAGAGCATTCTCTTAATTAGTGAATGATGAAGGAGGGCCCAGCCCATTGTCGGTGGTGCCATCCCTGGGCATCTGTTCCTGAGTTCTATAAGAAAGCAGACTGAGCAAGCCAGAGGAATCGGGCCAGTAAATAATACTCCTCCATGGCCTCTGCGCCAGCTCCTACCTCCAGCTTCCTGTTCTGCTTGAGCCCTTGCTCTCATACTTCTTTTGATGATGAACTGCTATACATGTGCAACTGTGAATGAAATAAGCCTTGTAGTAATGAGCTACGGGCAGGCCTGCTTTTCATCCCGCTCGGCTCCCAGCCACTGGCTAGCTTATGCTCCCAGATAACAACACACAAACTGTATTCTTTTAAATACTGCCTGGTTCATTAGTTCCAGCCTCTTACTCACATCTTGACTAACCCATATCTAATAATCTTTGTAACACCATGGATGGTGTCTTACCGGGAAAGATTCAGCATGTCTGAACTAGCGGCTGGAGAGGCACAGCAGTCTGTCTCAGAGAAGCGATCTCACTTAGGAGAGGCGTGGCATCTGACTGAGCCATCTACCTTACTTCCTTCTTCCTGTTCTGTATACTCCACCCACCTAAGGGCTGGCCAAGGCAGTTTCTTTTCTTTTTTTTTTTTAGTAGTTTTTTTTTATTTTTTTATATTTAAAAATTTCCATCTCCTCCCCTCCTCCTCCCCCTTCCCTCCCCTCCTCCTCCCCCTTCCCTCCCCTCCCCTCCACCCATACCTCCCCTCCCTCCCTCTCCAGGCCAAGGAGCCATCAGGGTTCCCTACTCTATGTTGAGACCAAGGTCCTCCCAACTCCCCCCAGGTCCAGGAAGGTGATCGACCAAGCTGAGAAGGCTCCCACAGAGCCCGTCCATGCAGAAGAATCAGAGCCTGGCTCCATTGTCCTTTGCTTCTCAGTCAGCCCCCACTGTTGGCCACATTGAGAGAGACGGGTTTGGTCGCATGATCCATCAGTCCCATTCCAACTGGAGTTGGTGATCTCCCATTAGTTCTGTCCCACTGTCTCCATGAGTGAACGCACCCCTCACGTTCCTGACTTTCTTTCTCATGTTCTCTCTCCTTCTGTTCCTCATCAGGACCTTGGGAGCTCAGTCCAGTGCTCCAATGTGGGGCTCAGTCGTTTTCTTCATCTATCGCCAGGTGGAGGTTCCCTCACGGTCCTGACTTTCTTTCTCATGTTCTCTCTCCTTCTGCTCCTCATCAGGACCTTGGGAGCTCAGTCCGGTGCTCCAATGTGGGGCTCTGTCATTTTCTTCATTATCGCCAGGTGGAGGTTCTATGGTGATATGCAAGAAATTCATCAGTATGGCTATAGGAACTGGCCTTTTCAGGCTCCCTCTCCTCAGCTGCCCAAGGAACTAACTGGGGGCGTCTCCCTGGAAACCTGGGAACCCCTCTAGGGTCAAGTCTCTTGTCATCGCTCAGGTGGCTCCCTAAATTAAGATATATGCTTCCCTGCTCCCATATCCACCCTTCCTGTATCCCAAGCATCCCATTCCTCCGAGCTCCGCCCCCCATTCTCCCCTTCACACTTTTCTCTCCCCATCTTCCCTTGGCCATGTCTCGCCCAACCCTCAAGTTCCCAATTTTTGCCTGGCGATCGTGTCTACTTCTAATATCCAGGAGGATTACTATATCTTTTTTGGGGGGTTCACCTTATTATCTTCTCAAGGATCCCAAATTTATAGGCTCGATGTCCTTTAATTATGGCTAGAAACCGATTATGAGTGAGTACATCCCATGTTCATCTTTTTGGGTCTGGGTTACCTCACTCAGAATAGTGTTTTCTATTTCCATCCATTTGCCTGCAAAATTCAAGATGTCATTGTTTTTTACCGCTGAGTAGTATTCTAGCATGTATATATTCCACAGTTTCTTCATCCATTCTTCCACTGAAGGGCATCTAGGTTGTTTCCAGGATCTGGCTATTACAAATAATGCTGCTATGAACATAGATGAGCATATGCTTTTGTTGTATGATTGGGCATCTCTTGGGTAGATTCCCAATAGTGGAATTGCTGGGTCCTGGAGTAGGTTGATCCCGAATTTCCTGAGAAACCGCCACACTGCTTTCCAAAGTGGTTGCACAAGTGTGCATTCCCACCAGCAATGGATGAGTGTACCCCTTACCCCACAACCTCTCCAGCAAAGGTTATTATTGGTGTTTTGGATTTTAGCCAATCTGACAGGTGTAAGATGATATCTCAAAGTTGTTTTGATTTGCATTTCCCTGATAGCTAGGGAGGTTGAGCATGACCTTAAGTGTCTTTTGGCCATTCCAACTTCTTCTGTTGAGAATTCTCTGTTCAGTTCAGCGCCCCATTTTTTAATTGGGTTAATTGGCATTTTACCGTCTAGTCTCTTGAGTTCCTTATATATTTTAGAGATCAGACCTTTGTCAGTTGCAGGGTTGGTGAAGATCTTTTCCCAGTCAGTAGGCTGCCTTTGTGTCTTAGTGACAATGTCCTTTGCTTTACAGAAGCTGCTCAACTTCAGGAGGTCCCATTTATTCAATGTTGCCCTTAATGTCTGTGCAGCTGGGGTTATGCGCAGGAAACGGTTCCCTGTGCCCATTTGTTGTAGAGTACTTCCCACTTTCTCCTCTATCAAGCTCAATGTGTTCAGATTAATATTGAGGTCTTTAATCCATTTGGACTTGAGTTTTGTGCATGGTGATAGACACGGATCTACTTTCATTCTTCTACAGGTTGACATCCAGTTATGCCAGCACCATTTGTTGAAGATGCTTTCTTTCTTCCATTGTGTGCTTTTAGCTCCTTTATCAAAAATCAGGTGTTCGTAGGTTTGTGGTTTAAGATCCGGGTCTTCTATACGATTCCATTGGTCAACTTCTCTGTTTTTATGCCAATACCAAGCCGTTTTCAATACTGTAGCTTTGTAATAGAGTTTGAAGTCAGGGATGGTAATGCCTCCAGAAGTACCTTTATTGTATAAGATTTTTTTGGCTATCCTGGGTTTCTTGTTTTTCCATATAAAGTTGATTATTGTCCTCTCAATCTCTGTGAAGAATTTTAATGGGACCTTGATTGGGATTGCATTGAATCTATAGATTGCTTTTGGTAGAATTGCCATTTTTACTATGTTGATCCTCCCAATCCACGAGCAGGGGAGATCCTTCCATTTTCTGGTATCCTCTTCAATTTCTTTCTTCAAAGACTTAAAGTTCTTGTCAAATAAATCCTTCACTTCCTTGGTTAGAGATACTCCCAGATATCTTATGCTATTTGTGGCTATTGTGAAAGGTGATACTTCTCTGATTTCCCTCTCTGCTTCCTTATCCTTTGTGTATAGGAGGGCGACTGATTTTTTGGAGTTGATCTTGTAACCTGCCACATTACTGAAGGAGTTTATCAGCTGTAGGAGTTCTTTGGTGGAGTTTTTGGGGTCGCTTATGTATACTATCATATCATCTGCAAATAACGAAAGTTTAACTTCTTCCTTTCCAAATTGAATCCCCTTGATTCCCTTATGTTGTCTTATTGCTATTGCTAGAACTTCAAGCACTGTATTGAAGAGATAGGGAGAGAGTGGACAGCCTTGTCGTGTTCCTGAATTTAGTGGGATAGCCTTGAGTTTCTCTCCGTTTAATTTGATGTTAGCTGTCGGCTTGCTGTAAATAGCTTTTATTATATTTAGGAATGACCCTTGTATCCCTAATCTCTCCAAGACCTTTATCATAAAAGGGTGCTGAATTTTGTCAAATGCTTTTTCAGCATCTAATGAGATGACCATATGGTTTTTTTCCTTCAGTTTATTTATATGATGGATTACATTGATAGATTTTCGTATGTTGAACCAGCCCTGCATCTCTGGAATGAAGCCTACTTGATCGTAGTGGATAATTTTTCTAATGTGTTCTTGGATTCGGTTTGTCAGTATTTTATTGAGAATTTTTGCGTCAATGTTCATGAGTGAGATTGGCCTGTAATTCTCTTTCTTGGTTGAGTCTTTGTGTGGTTTAGGTATCAGGGTAACTGTAGCTTCATAGAAGGAATTTGGCAGTGACTCTTGTGTTTCTATATTATGAAATACCTTAAGGAGTATAGGTATTAGGTCTTCTTGGAAGTTCTGGTAGAATTCCGCATTGAAACCATCTGGTCCTGAGCTCTTTTTGGTAGGGAGGTTTCTGATAACAGTTTCTAATTCTTCGCGACTAACAGGACGATTTAGAGCATTTACCTGGTCCTGGTTTAACTTTGGTATATGGTATTTATCTAAAAAACTGTCCATTTCTTTTACATTTTCCAATTTTGTGGCATACAGGCTTTTGTAGTAAGATCTAATGATTCTCTGAATTTCCTCTGTGTCTGTGGTTATGTCCCCCTTTTCATTTCTGATCTTAATAATTTGCGTGTTCTCCCTCTGCCGTTTGATTAGTTTGGCTAAGGGTTTGTCAATCTTGTTGATTTTCTCCAAGAACCAGCTTCTTGTTTCATTGATTCTTTGGATTGTTTTCTGTGTTTCTATTTTGTTGATTTCTGCCCTCAGTTTGATTATTTCCAGTCTTCTACTTCTCCTAGGTGAGTCTGCTTCTTTTTTGTCCAGAGCTTTCAGGTGTGCTGTTAAGTCACCAATGAGTGCTTTCTCCGTTTTCTTTAAGTGGGCACTTAGTGCTATGAACTTTCCTCTTAGCACTGCTTTCATTGTGTCCCATAGGTTTGAGTATGTTGTGTCTTTGTTTTCATTAAATTCAAGAAAGACTTTAATTTCTTTCTTTATTTCTTCCTTGACCCAGGTGTGGGTCAGTAGTTGACTGTTCAGTTTCCATGAGTTTGTGGGCTTTCTGGGGGTCGCATTGTTGTTGAATTGTAATTTTAATCCATGGTGATCCGATAAGACACAGGTGGTTACTAATATTTTTTTGTAACTGTGGAAGTTTGCTTTGTTACCAAGTATATGGTCAATTTTCAAAAAGGTTCCATGAGCCGCAGAGAAGAAGGTATATTCTTTCCTATTTGGGTGGAATGTTCTATAGATGTCTGTTAAGTCCATTTGGTTCATTACCTCCATTAAGTCTTTCAATTCTCTGTTAGGTTTCTGTCTGATTGACCTGTCCCTTGGTGAGAGAGGAGTGTTGAAGTCTCCAACTATTAGTGTGTGTGGTTTGATGGCTGCCTTGAGTTCTAGAAGTGTTTCTTTTACATAAGTGGGAGCTTTTATATTAGGGGCATAGATATTCAGGATTGAGACTTCATTCTGATGGATTTTTCCTGTTATGAGTATAAAGTGTCCCTTTCCATCTCTTCTGATTGATTTTAGTTTGAAGTCAACTTTGTTGGAAATTAGTATGGCCACACCCGCTTGTTTCTTAGGGCCATTTGCTTGATAAACCTTTTCCCAACCCTTTACTCTGAGTAGGTGTCTGTCTTTGTGGTTGAGGTGTGTTTCTTGTAAACAGCAAAATGTTGGATTCTGTTTTCGTATCCAGTCTCTTAGCCTGTGCCTTTTTATAGGTGAATTGAGTCCATTGATATTAAGTGATATTAATGACCAGTGGTTGTTAACTTCAGTCATTTTTAGTAGTAGAGTTTGTGTGTTTCCCTTCTTCTAGTTGTGCTGGCGAAGGGTCGCTAGATGCCTGAGTTATTGTGGGCATTGTTGGACTCCTTGGTTTGTGATTTTCCTTCTATTACTTTCTGCAAGGCTGGATTTGTGGCTGCGTATTGTTTAAATCTGTTTTTGTCCTGGAATATCTTGTTTTCTCCATCAATGGTGAATGCAAGCTTTGCTGGGTATAATAGTCTAGGCTTGCATCCATGTTCCCTTAGTGTCTGTAGCACATCTATCCACGCTCTTCTGGCTTTCATGGTTTCCATTGAGAAATCAGGTGTAATTATAGGTTTCCCTTTATATGTTATTTGACCTTTTTCCTTTGCAGCTCTTAATATCTGTTCTTTATTCTGTATGTTTTGTGTTTTGATTATTATATGGCGTGGGGATGCTTTCTTTTGATCCAGTCTATTTGGTGTTCTGTGGTCCTATTTTTAAAAGAACTTATTTATAGCTGTCAATCAAAATGTATAGTGATTTGAAATAGCATGCATGAGTTTATCAGATTGAATTGAGTAGTGTGGAAGTATTTTAAACTTTGAGAAATTGCCTGGGTTTGAGCATATACTTAACTAGTTGGGTGATCTTATGTACATTAATTAACTTTTTTTTTTTTTTCAGTGAAAACTTTCCAGAGTCCTTTTATTTTAGAATATTCTATAAACAATTGAACTAGCAGTGTATGACAACAGTAAAATGTTTTCTTAATTTCTTTTTTTTTTTTCTCATGGTTTATTTTTTTTTTATATTTAAAAATTTCCATCTCCTTCCCTCCTCCTCCCCCCTCCCTCCCCTCCTCCTCCCCAAAATAATTAACTTTTTAAAACTTCTGTTGTTCACTACATTAGTTGATGGTTATAAAGTTTACATTTTATTACAGCAAACTTTCACCTATTAGCTCCAGAGATTAGTTGTGTATGTATCTGTCCAGTAAGGAAGATGAGAGAAGAATGGCTCTCCTTTGCTCTAACTCTTCAGACACATTTGAACTACTTCTTCTGAATTTCTACCTCTGTTCCCAGTTGGCTGTGGTGAAGCACATGAGATACCATTTTCTTGCTGATTAGATACATTCCAGCTTCTGCTTTCCAGAAGGAACTGCTTTTACAGCTGTCTTTGACATCATTGGGTAGCTCAGTCATGCTGGCTAATGTAACACTTTTTATTGCTTGAGAGCAACAGAAACCAAATCTTTTCACCCTCAATAAAATCTTCTTGTTATGGAGGCTTTCTTTCCAATAGGTACCAGCTACTCTTTACCCTGAAAACAGGACGTTAAATTTAGGAGATATTTCAAGTGATATGGTTTTGAGGATATTTGCTCACTTTTAATATTCTGAAAAAGCTAAAATTTTGGGGTATTTTATTCTGAAGGTCTAGAAACTATAGTTTATGTTTTTCCAATTGATATTTTTTTCATTATGCTAAAGGTAGAACCTAGGACCTCAAGCATTCTAGGCAAGTGCTATTCCAGGTCTTGATAATGTTTTAATAAACTGAGTCAGATTTACTCTTTAATGATTTACCAATTTAAATCATTATTAAGAGATGACTGCAACTGTGAAAATACTGTAAAACCCTCTCCCAGCAGCTTCCAGCTCTTTGGAAAGAAGAATTTACACACGACAAGGAAAGGATTTGTATAAATATACAAGAATCTATACCAATGTAAATTGCCCCTTAAAAAAATAGCTCACAAGTATTCATTCTATTACTCGCTATTATTATTATTGTTAGTGTGAATAAGTTCACACTAAATTACCTATTACCCCATTTAATTTTCCCTCTTTTTTATCTCTGGGCCTACATAATTTCCTCCCCAAACCCCAATCCTATACAAGTAATAATCAATCCCAAAATGGTGTCCCTGATCCTGAGGACAAACTTTGTTGGGAGAGGGAAGTCTTCTACAATTACTTCCAGCTGTCATGGGAGCAATGTTCTCTTTCTATGGGATCCTGTAAAACTAAAATGATGGTTAAGTTTCATGATTACTGTCTGGTACAATTGCAAATAGTCCCTGAGTATTCGATAGGGTTTTTCTGAACTTATTTGAAGTTCGGGCCAGAACATTGTAAAACGGTGCACTATTTCAGCTAGCCAAGTTGGAATCATTTTTGAGCAGCTGTTACCCAAAACCCATCTTAAAATAGCACTGTCGGCAGCATGACGTCTTATCAACCAGGGGAAATTGTTGTGGGGGCCCCATCTTCTTCCTGGAAACTTCAGAGATTACTGCAGGAAAATTTGGCGTTCATTGTGAAAAACTTAAACATTATTCATAGAGACATATTCAATGAAAGGTACGATAGAAACAAAAATAGGTATGGAGAAAAGTAAAAATTTTCCTAAATACTTTCTTCTTATCATCCCATACCAGATGGCTCCTGACATGAAACAGCAACTCTGAATTTTTCTTTTAAAAACACGCTTGGATTTAGAGGAGGATAGCCATTGTCCAACTCCAAAGCCAGCTTTAATTATTAAGTAAAGATATATACATGTTCAGGTAATGAAATTTTACCCTGCAGATGACATGTCATCATAAGTCAGATTTCTCTTTGCTTGGGTAATCCTTTCTGGATAGTTATCTTTTCTCCATTAGGCATTTAGATGTCCAAGGTCTCTCAATATTTTGAAGATAAGTATTTTCCTGCAAAGACAAGAACAGAACCCTGCTCCAATCCTTATGAGGTTTCCATTCCACATGTATGTTTGTCACGTCTGTGAATGAGCTGTCCAATTTGTAATCTGCCTTTCCTGATTCATTTACATCAGTATAGAATGTACAGGCTCCAGTTTTTGGTGTGTCATATACAATGCAGGGAAGAATATAAGTAGTTCTCTTTAAAAAGTTAATTCTATCACTTTTGGGATGATTCCTATCAATCTCTCCTAAAAAATTAGCACAAGCTTTTTTCCAGAGTTCATTGTCTTCTTATATTTTCTTTTTATAATTAACTCCAGAGACCTTTACCACATAAGTTTTTAATTTTTTACTCGGTTTATGTGGTAAAAAGATCCATTCTAAGAGTGTCTTTCCTCTGCATTAAAATTCCTGTAGAGAAAATTCTGGAAGCCCATATGACTGGAATGCAAATATATTTGGATCCAGGCTGGGCAGTGGTGGCACACGTCTTTAATCTCAGCACTCAGGTGGCAGAGGCAGGTGAATCTCTTAATTAAAGGCTCATCTGGTCTACAAGAACTAGTTCCAGGACAGACTCCAAAGCTACGAAGTAACCCTGTCTCCAAAACGAAACAAAGAAAAAGGAAAAAACAAGGGCTCCTGTTAAGATATGTATTTATCCCATCCACATGTGCCTTCTGTAATTTCTCTTCAACCAAAGTTAATTCTTTCTCAACTTCAGCTGTTACTTCCCTGAGACTATTTAAATCTTCATTATCATCTAATGTTTTGTTTAAATGAATTGTTGGATCAAGTGCTATCCCAGAGTGTATCATAGATTGGAAATGTTTCCCAGCAATCTTTGAAAGTCATTAAGAATCTGTAATCAGTTTCTCCTAATTTGAGCTTTTTGTGTTCTGATTTTCTCTAAAGCTATTTTATAAGCTAGGTAATTGATAGAATCTCCTCTTTGTATTTTTTTAGGAGTAATTTGTAATCCCCATTTAGGCAGAACTTTCTTTACTTCTTCAAACATTCTTTCTACGGTATCTGCATTTGAATCAGATAGCAAAATGTCATCCATGTAATGGTAAATTATAGATTTAGAAAATTGATTATGTATTATTTTCAGTGGTTAACTTAAAAATATTTTTGGCACAGGGTGGAGCTATTGAGCATTCACTGTGAAAAGATGGTCTATTGATATCTCCTAGTATTTTGAGAATTATTATAAGTAGGCACTGTGATGGCAAATTTTTCTTTCCTTTTCTCCTAAGGGTATAGTTATGAAACAATCTTTTAAATCAATAAGTATAAGAGGCCATCCTTTAGGCAATAGGGGAAGGCAAAGGAATTCCATATTGTAGAAGGCCCATTGGTTGAATTACCTTGTTTGACAGCTCTTAGATTGTAGTGTGAAGTGGCAGGGCTGCGTCCTGCCACCCGGCCGCCGGCTAGCTTTACACCCAAAATAATTACACGGAAACTGTATTCTTTTAAAACACTGCCTGGCCCATTATCTGTAGCCTCTTATTGGTTAATTCTCACATCTCCCTTTAACCCATATTTAGTAATCTGTGTAGCACCACGAGGTGTGGCTTACCAGGAGAGATCTTAACCTGTGTCCATCTCGGAGAGGAGAAGCGTGGAGACTCACTATGGCGACTGCCTGAAGTGTCTCCCCAACTCTACTTCCTTGTTCCCACAATTCTGTTCTGTCTACTCCACCTACCTAATTTTCTGTCTCTTAAAGGGCCAAGGGAGTTTTCTTTATTAATTAACCAATGAAAGAAACATAGATAACTCTCCTCCATCATTAGATCTGTCACCATTCTCCATTTTCCAGATTTCTTTTTAACAACAAATACAGGAGAATTCCAAGGACTGGTTGATTCTTCAATATGGCGAGCATCTAGTTGCTCCTGTACCAGCTGTTCTAAAGTTTCTCTTCTCTTAAAGGTCATTATTTAACCCATTTTGGCATCTCAGTTAACCATTTTAAAGGTAGGGTCGTTGGTACCTCTAAAGGTTTGTTAGTTGTTTTGTGTATTTGTGACCTTTTGTTGTAATACCTTATAATGTCTTTCCCAGAAACATGAGTATCTGGGACTGCAGGAATGGTAATCTGGGTATTCCATTGCTAAAGCAGGTCATGACCCCATGAATTCACTGTGATAATAGCCACCTATGGCCTCGGCCTTCCTCTTTGTCCTTATGACCCTATGCATTTAACCCATCTTGTGCTTTGTTTCACTTGAAATAGGATCCCAATTCCTAGGAATTGAACATCTGCCTCTTGAAGAGGCTAATTCGGATGCCAAGATTCTGGAGTAATGATAGTCACATCTGCACCTATGTCCAGTAATCCCTCAATTACAGTTATTTATATGCACTCTTAGCTTTGGATTTTATTGTTTATAGAAGTCTGCCAAAATATATGTTTTCTATTTTCCATTGGAATTTTTTATTCATCCTCCATGTTTATTCCGTCATTCAGAACAGTATGGTTTTTGTTTTTTTTTTTTTTTTTTTTTTTTTTTTTTTTTTTCCTCATGGTTTATTTTTTTTTATATTTAAAAATTTCCATCTCCTTCCCTCCTCCTCCCCCCTCCCTCCCCTCCTTCTCCCCTTTCTCTCCCCTCCTTCTCCCCCTTCCCTCCCCTCCCCTCCACCCATACCTCCCCTCCCTCCCTCTCAAGCAGGCACTGACTTTTTAATTTTCCTGATGAGATGTGTACTCCACAGTGACTCTGAATGACTGGACCACGTTTGACTGGGGGGACCTACGAGAGCCCTACCCCCAAGGAGTTTCTCAATGGTATCAGGTTGCCTTGTCTGTCTTTTGTAGATCTACATTCATTGGTCTAATGTTGGCCTTTGTCACATCTTCTACATAATCCAGAAGGTTGAACTTCTATTTTTTGTCATTCCCAGAGAAGATGTTATTTCTAGAAATACCTTGTCTATAATCCCTTCTCAGATGTCCTATTCTATGACAATTAAAACATTTGACATTTTGATGTGTCCTCATACCTTTGGAAATTGCTTCTCCTACCCAAGCCTCAGTATTATAGTTAAAAGTCAACGTTCATTGTATGCAGGATCCATTCAAACATTGGTGCTGATCTGCTGTGGGACAGTGATCTTGTACCCTGTAAAGATTTGTCTTTTGTACTTGTTTAATAAAATGCTGATTGGCCAGTAGCCAGGCATGAAGTATAGGCAGGGCAACCAGAACAGAAAAATTCTGGGACTAGAAAATGCTGAGTCTGCAGTGGTCACTCAGACACAGAGAAAGCTAGACACAGAGGAAGCAAGATAAGAATGCCTCACTAATAAAAGGTACCACTCCATGTGCCTAACATAGGCAACAATTGTGGAGTAATCCAGGATGTAAGAGTTTATAAGAATCCTTAGCTAATAGGCCAGCCCATTTATGATTAATGTAGGACCTCTGTGTGTTCCTTTGGGAATGAATGTATGAGGGACCAGGGGGGACTGAAATCTGTCAACACTGATCTAACCTTTAAAGGCCCAGGTATCTTTTTACATTCTAAGTTGGCATTTTCAAAACCAGATATTCAATAAATACTTGTCTAGCTTCTGGGTCTGTTACTACTATTTATACAGCCTTAGTTCATCTTTGTAAAAAGTCACTAAAGGGTTCTCTTTGGCCTTGTTTAATCCTAGTTTATGACTCAATTATTTTTCCTAGTTCTTAAATCCTGTCCCAAGCATTTAAGGTTGCTGTGTGGCATAGGGACAAGATGTGTTCATCATAAAGAACTTGATCCTGTGGGTCAGCATAAGTGCCCTCACCAAGAATTTGATCTTGGGAAGCCTCGAATCCTTTTGCTCTTCCCTGTTTTTCTAAAATTTTTGCCTCTTCTCATCTAGTAGCATTTCCACAGTAGTTGTGGATTGTCTTCGATGACTGCTGAAACTAATTGAAGCCAATCATGTGGGGTGCTCTTATTGCTAACAGATGATGAATACAAGCCATAAGATTATACTACTTGCTTAATTTCTTTTAGATTGTTTATAGCTATAGGTTTCCATATACATTATTTGAATCCATTTGCATTAAAGTATTTGATGGTTTGTCAGAGGTGATTTGGGGGTAAGTAGCTAAAACTCTTGGTAAGTCATCTCTGACTTTGGCCCATACTGGCAATGCTAAAACCTGTCCTTGTACCTTCTCTCCATTCTCATGAGTTCTGATAATTTCCTCAGCCGTTTCTTATCTTTTTACCACTGTCTTACAAAGCCTGAATCTCTTGACCTGTGAGTATTTCTAATGATTTCATTTGACACACATAACCTCTGGTCCTCATTCTGCACATATGATTCCAGGGTTTGAAATTTTTCCATTAAGGATATCTTCTCATCCTTGGTTATCATATGGATGGTGTATAGATTGCTTTCCTGGAGAGATACTCTATCTGCTAACTTATCATAACTTTTTAACAGATTTTGATTATCAAATTCAACAGTATGAATTCTTTCAGATAATTTCTCAACACTCTTTGACAGGAATTGAATTTGTCAAATTAAAGTTAATCTTTTCAATGGTATTATTTTTTTCAGCTAACTTTTGATTTTTGATAATTTTCAATTTTCTTGTCAACTAGTCCGTAAAGACTAATTTCTAAAAGCACTTCATTCTTGGCTCTGTTATCAAACCATTTTCCTAAGGATATAGTATGAATAACAAAACTAAGTCCCAATATCAAATAAATAGATGTAGCTGAAAAACCGTATAAACATTGTAGAATACCATCCATTGTATAAGCAAAAAGGTTATTAAATTCCTGGATGGTGCTATTTTCAACAATTATATAGCTCTCAAATTTATTTGTTTATTAATCAAATTAACTTAGCTTCATTATGAGACTTCTGTAAATTGTTGTAGGTATAATAATCTTCATTGGCCAGCAGATGTTACAGTTGCTGTTACATGGTGGAGAGTCAAGACCAGTGGTGTTGTGACCAGTCCCATTCAGTTCCACCTTGGTGCCTGCTTCATTACTGACAAATAATGCTTTGCTTGACAAATTAACATCAATTAAATCGATTCCATATAGGGAGAGAATTTTTTGGTTTCCAGAATATCAAGGAACCTGGACCTTATGAGCCAGGAACACAAATTGGAAGCTGTGCTAGTTGCTGTGGCAGGGAAAGCTGTGATGTGGGGGAGCAAGCACGAGCCTGTGAAATTGTCAAGTTGCTGTGGTAGCTCCACTGTGGCGGGGTTTTGTCAAAATACTGCTTACGTGAAATAAAGCCAGGCGGATAGGGGTGGAGTGGGAGACTTTCCGGGTGGCGGACCTTTGGACTGGTCCTGATAGGCATGGAGTTGGGATTCACCTGGGCTCCAGATGTAGATGGACGCTATAAACTTGTCCCACACAAGCTCAGAATTGAGTATAATAAAGGGTTCTTTATTTAGGGGTAGTCTCACAAATCACAGTCCTCTGTACGAGCAGGGAACATGAACTGAAACCAGTAACCAAGAGAAAAAGAGGCCGCACAAGCTTTAAATCTATTTACAGTACAAGAGACGGCACCCAAGCGGGCTGGTATCTTAAAGGCTATTGACTCTAGGAGTTACCACAGCATTGGGTATATTTAGCTATATGCCTTTTAAGAAGAGGATGTGTTTATTAAATATAGTCTAAGTTATGTGCTCGTGTTCTCAATGGCATTATCTAAACTGGTTATCTAGCATGTTCTAAGTACTTATACATGTACTTTCTGTTGTGGAATTGGCATGATAGCAGCAGTCAGTACAGAACTAAGTATATTTCAGACAGACAAGCTGTGTTTCCTACATATGCTAAAATACTGCTGAGTTTTGTATAAACACGGTGAATTGGAACAACATAATACATTCTGGTTGTTAGGGAACTAAGAAAACCATTTTTAAATGTTTTTATATAATTCTGTTTTAAGTATCGTAATAATGTTGCTTTTACTCTGAACTGAATAAAAGAAAAAATGTGAAAGGGATTTTTGCTATTTTCAGTTTTATGTTTGAGAATCTTACTGTTTATAGCCAATGCTGGCCTTAAATTTTACAATATAGCTGGCAGGCCTCAAGATTTTAATTCTCTCTTGCCTATTTCTTCCAAATGCAGTAATTACTGGTGTGTATTACCACCCATATTAGAATATATTTGCCTGTATAACTTTTTAGTCAGAAATACAAGGGATAGCTATATATCTGATGGATATATATATATATGTATATATATATATATTCATTCGTTCATTTGATAAACTATGTATGGTGATTTGTGCCTGTAATCCTAGCACAATGGGAAAATAAGGCAGGAGGAAAAAGTTCAAGGCCTACTTGAATAGCATAGTGAGTTCAAGGCCAGCCTGAATCATATGATACTTTATCTTAAAAAAACAAAGCCAACAAACAAAAAAAGTTCAAAAATATAAACCCCAAGCAAAACTAGTTATTTAGCAGATTTCATTTACCCATATTTTTTGTCTGTTATAATGTGTGACTTTCAGATAATCTTTACTAATAATGATATTTTGAGATAGAGAAGCAATTTAATTAGAATCATAAAAAGCTATAATTCCAGATGATCTAGATGTAAGTATTATTCAAGATCTAGATGTAATTAATTATTCATCTGTTTAAATTCTTAACTATCAATACTTTGTTAATCATTGTATTTGGGTGTTACACATGCTGGTGTTTATTTTTCTTTCAACTTTCATTTCTTTAAAATTTTTTTTATTAGAAAAGAGCAGACTAGACCTGGGGATATGATAGAGGCCTTGTTTAGCATGCACAGACCCCTTGGTTTGATCCTAGACCACATAAAACTGGTCATGGTAGCACATGCATATAATCCCAATGCTCAGGAGGTGGAGGCAGGAGGAGTTCAAGATCATCCTTGGCTCCGTGGCAATTTTGCTGAGATTTTGATGGGCATTGCGTTGAATCTGTGTAAACATCACTTTTTTTCCTATATCCTTTGTGTCTATCAACACTATATTTAATTTTTGGTCTCTTTATTGGTCTGTGACAATGTTTCATTCTTTTTTTTTATGCTGTGTGTGTGTGTGTGTTAAGAATCGAATGGAGGTCCTCTGGAAACCAATCAGTGCTCTTAGCCACTGAACCATCTCTCTTGTTCCAAAGTATTGCCTTCTTGGTGTGTGTGTGTGTGTGTGTGTGTGTGTTTTGTCCCCTTACCTTATAGCACTATAAAACGGTTCGGGAAATTATACAACAAAAGACAAAAGAAAGTATATATACACACTACCCTATTTGATAAAGTTTTTGCACAATAATTTATTAATTCTGCAATGTGTTGTACAGATACCAGAATTAAACAAATAAATACACAAAACACAGATGAAAGAAGCCATGATACTTGATGTTACAATAAACAAGAAGGGAAATATGGAACAAGTAACTTGGGGGATGAATTAGAGGGGACATCTAAACCAAAACATACATAAAATAATCACAAAGATAGATGTACAATATGTGAAAAGCAAAAAATTACATAGACAGATAGACATATAAGTAGTAAAAGATATGTTTCCTAGCTATGACCACTGAAAAATCCCATAAGCAATGACAGCAAAGCAGTCACTATATATGCAGTGCAAAGATCTTGGTTTCCAATACATTTCTTCAATAAAATGAATCAGGGTTCCTTGCAAAAAGGCTTACTTCTAGAGCTGGGGTAGGAAAATACCATTTTGGAGATATATTATTCTCCAAAATCATCTGGATTGGTTTGTAAAAATATTGTTTTAAAGGATTAACAGGGTTTTTTTAACCTCTTAATTCTCTATACTTACTGGTGAACTTAGTTTATTTTAGCAATGTACTTAAATTCAATTGTTACGTCTGTAAAAAAAATCAACAAAAAGTTATTTCAAACCTTTCCTTAAAAAGAGTAGTATTAAGGTTGCTGTTGTGGTGCTCCTCTTTAATTCCAGCATTCAGGAAGCAGAGGCAGGTGGATCTTTGTATGTTCAAGCTCAACCAGGTCTACAGAGAGTTCTACGCTAGCTACATAATGAGACCCTGCTTTTAAAAGCAAAAATTGAAAAAGTATTGTGGGCTAGAGAGATGGCTTAATAGTTAAGAGCATTTGCTGCTCTTAGAGAGGGTCTAGATTCAGTTCCTAGCACTTACAGGCTCCTTGGCCTTGAGAGGGAGGGAGGGGAGGTATGGGTGGAGGGAAGGGGAGGGAAGGGGGAGAAGGAGGGGAGGGAAGGGGGAGGAGGAGCGGAGGGGGGGGGGGTGGAGGAGGGAAGGAGATGGAAATTTTTAAATATAAAAAAAAATAAACCATGAGAGAATAAATAAATAAATAAATAAATTTAAAAGAGTAAAGTTCATTGTTTCCGTTAAGATGATGTGCGAGTGTGATAAAGCCTATCATCACACCTTCCATCCAGCTTATGCAGTGCACTTACTTTTTAAAGATTATTTATGTAGCATTGGAAATTTTGTGATACAAATGCATAGCATATAAAGAATGTTGTCTTTCCCAGTACACTCTCCCTCCACTCCCCCACACCTGATCCCTCCTGTTCCCACGCCCACCACCACCCACTCCTCTCCCATCCACCTGTAATGTCTATTCTACTTCCCCTTAACAGTGAGATTCATGTGCCCCCCCCTCCTTGAGTCTTCCTAGTTACTTAGCTTCTTTGGGTCTGTGGATTGTGGTATGGTTATTCTTTTACTTTATGGCTAATATCCACTTATGAGTGAGTACATGCCATGTTTGTCTTTCTGGGTCTGGGTTACCCCACTCAAGATGGTCTTTCGTAGTTCCATCCATTTTCCAGCAAATTTCATGATGTCATTGTTTTTAACAGATGAGTAGTACTCCATTGTGTAAATGTACCACATTTTCTTTATCCATTATTTGGGCCCAACCTGAGACCCATATATAATGAAAGGCCCACTCCAGAAACTGCCTAAAAGACCAGGACCCAGAGGCTGATCAGCCCAGAGACCTAGGATAGAACCAAACATGACTGGTTTTAAAAAAAAATGAAATTAATCCTAATGATACTCTGCTGTACTCATAGATTGTTGCCTAGCCCACTTGTCATTAGAGACCCACAACCAAACATTAGGCTGACTTCTGGGAGTCCTGAGGAAGAGGAAAGATTATGGGAGCTATAACAGAAGGAGCTGGAGTGTCTCTGACTCTGTTACCTGCTTTTGGGACCCTTTATTCCTACCTTATTGTCTCACCTAGCCTTAATAGGAAAGTTGGTGCCCAGTCTCCTTGGTATACTTGGTATACCATGCCTGACTAATATTCATGGGAGGATTGCCCTTTTCTGAAGAGAAAGGAGGAGGAGGAAGAGGAGTAGATGGAGGAGATTTAAGGGGGGTGTTAAAAGGAGAGGAAGGAGGGGAAACTGTGATGGGACTGGGAAGACATCAATTAATAATAATAATAATAATAATAATAATAATAATAATAATAATAAAGAATGTTGTTTCCTAATATTTAAAAAAGCGACCTGATGCCAATCTCTTAGTAAAATTTAGGTTTCAATTTTATTCTGTGCCGTTTTAAAGAATGTACATGCAGAATGGCTCTGGGAGAGCCAAGGAGCACACTCCTCAGCTTGCTGGCTTGAATGGGCAGAGGTTATACCATCAGTTCATTTCCCAGTGTCTACTTAACACTGGCTTTCTTTGTATTTCTTCACTTGTTAGGGAAATACAGCAAGTGTTATTGAATGTTAAAAACAAAACAAGTATTATATCAGACACTGATGGCTTTTTAAAAAGTTGGAATAGGATGTCATTGGATGTTCCAAAGGCTGTCTGATAGTATACATTTTTATGGGAGTCACTACTTTAGTGGGAATTAGATTGCTAGTCAAAGGAACTTTTTGTATCTGGTGTTCAAATCAATGTAAATAAATGTATACCTAGTGGACCAGTCTTAGAGAGTAACTCCCTGTGGGCCAGGGGAGTGACTGAAGAAAGGTCCTTTAAATATATATAGCCAGCCATAATTTTTTTTTAGCAAATTAATTAGTGTTGATAATTTTCTTTGTAACAGACCATTTATCTCTCTGATGTAGCTTTAAGTATAATTTAGAAGATGAGCTAGTTAATTTAAGTATATAAAATGCCCTCAGAGGCATGAAATGTTATTTAGGACTGTACTGATATTTCTGAGTATCTACGCAGATTAGATCTTGAACAGCTGCAGAGCACATAGAAGTCGTGATTCCTGTCGCTGTGAACTAACTTGAATAAAGTCTTTCATTTAGAGAGCTCACTGTTTGTCCAGTTTTATGAATCTCTCAACTCATCTCTGAAAGGTTTATTCAGTTTAATACAGTCCAGCTTTGTGATTGAGAACTCTAGAAACTGCTTTTGTGATTTAGAATGCATAAAAAGTTAAATTAATGTGATAATTTTTAGAATTAGATAAAATCTACTTTGAATGAGGTCTTTCTATAAAAATTTTGAGAACTTTGGATGTAGCTCAAACTTAGCCTGTCATTTTGATACTGTCCTGGAACTTGCTGTGTAGACCAGGCTGCTCTCAAACTTGCGGTCATACTTTTTACTTCTGTTTCCCAAGTTCTGGGGTTACAGGCGTGTACCACCATGCCTGACTCAAATTTAACTGTCTATGAACTATAACACAGTAAGTAAAATCTGAATATTTTTAAAGTTTCCTTTTTTCTTTGTGGTTTTAAAGTTTACTTTTTCTTACAGTGTTAAGTTAAACAGTTTGTTTCTTCTGTATAAACTTGAAGAGTGCTGCCTGACATTCTGTTCTTTTCCTTATCTTAAGAGGCTCATTTCTTAGACCATGTTCTATGTGAAATGTTCTACAGACACTTTGTAGAGTTAATAAGGCTGGAAATCAAATCATTATCTTATAAATTATATGTTACATCATCTGTTTCTTATTGGGGTATTTATATTACTTTTTTTCTTCTAGTGACTTGCATGTTGCTTGGCATTTTCTGTTGCATACCTCTTTTTCTTTCAATAGATAGTGAGTTTTTTCAATTCACAGATCTTGACTTAGTTCAAATTTTACAAAAAATAATGTGCAGCATGAAATAAATTTCAGGGAATTTTTCTTTTTGCGGGGGACGGGGATGGGACGTGTTTCTCTGTGTAACATCCCTACCTATTCTGGAATTAGCTCTTGTAGACCAGAATGACCTCGAACGCAGAGAGATTTGTCTGCCTCTGCCTCCCAAGTGCTGAAATTAAAGGCTTTCATCACCACTGTCCGACTCAGGATTTTTTTTTTCATTGCTTTGGAACACAAACATAATCTTCAGTCATGAGAGTAGACAAATTTTACTGAGGAATTTATTTGTAGTTAAAATTAATAGTTGTTGTATCATATTTTCCTATGTAAAAATTAAGGACCATAGAAATTTTAATCCAAACATTTTAAATCTACAATGACAAAAACACCAAAGATTGGTATTATAATTGGGATCAGAGTAATATAAATGAAGTTTATTCATGTAGTCAGTGGATTTTTAGCATCAACTAAATGCTACCCACTCTGTTATAGCCTGTGCCTATAGTACTTTATTAATAAATAAACATGATCCTTACCTAATGGAACTTACAGTCAATAAACAGGAACAAATATTTAAATAAGAGAGTAACAGGATATGAGGATTATGAATAAATAGGATTGCATGACCATAACTGAATGGAGGTATAGATAGTGATTAAAAAGAGGAAAAAGGTAAGGACTTACCTAGCTTATACACTCTAAATAGTTTCTTAGGTGTCCATGAAAAACTAACTTATTTTGGGTCTGAACCAGGAACTGGAAAAGAAAGAATAAGTCAAAAACTGTTTGGGTCATGATAATGGAGCCAGTTTGGAGAACCCCCTACAGACCATATATGTGACTGCAATTAATTAGAACACATTCATTATTTAAAATATGAGTTTATAATGGGTCAGAACTGAACAATCAAATATTCTATTTTTCCATTAAGAACTGTATTTCAGGCCAGGCCATGGTAGTGGACGCCTTTAATTCTAGCTCTTGGGAGGCAAAGGCAGGCGGATCTCTGTGAGTTTGCGGCCAGCCTGGTCTACAGAGCGAGTGCCAGGACAGGCTCCAAAGCTACACAGAGAACTGTGTCTCGGGGAGGGGGGGGAAGAATTGTATCTCAGGAGAACCAAATAGTTCAGAAAGATAGTTTGTTCATGTAGAATTCCAACCTGTAAATAAATAATAACATTATTTTAGTAGAATGAAATGAATTACCTGTGCGTTAAAATTGTCTGTCTTTTTTTGCTTAAACTTATGAGTGTTTGTTTAGGAAGTATAAGAGTCTTTAAAAGAAAGGGAGGTAAGAGTTTGGCAGGTATGATTGTGAGATGCTAGGAAGGTATTTCATATGGTGAAAATGACATGAGCAAAGTGCAGAAATAAGAAAAATACTGTTGTGTAGCCAATAGGAGCTTAGCAGCTGGACTCCCCAGAGTATAAACAGTTAAGTGGAAGTACTGGAGATTATAGTTAAGATGAGTTCTCAGAATGCATAGTACCTGAAAATAGTGAAACCCAACTATTTCCAAGTTTAGGAAGAACTTAAGATCCAAAGGCGCTTAGTTCTTGTTATGCATTGGATGATAGATGGGTAGATACATTTCCTCTCCTCATATTCAAGAGTTTTGCTGTAATTTAGAAATGTGGGCCATGCCTCAGCCAGATTACAGTAGGAGCCTTAAATGCCAGCTGTGTGATTAGTCAAATAGTTTGGTGATATGAAATGGATATTCCTTAAGTCCCACTTTTCTCACCCTTAAATATTTTTAACAGGGTATCCAGAAGTTGGCTAGTCAATATCTGAAGAGAGATTGGCCTGGAATAAAAAGTGATGATCGGAATGATTACAGGTAACTTACTAAATTGTGTGTGTGTGTGTGTGTGTGTGTGTGTGTGTGTGTGTAGGTCAGAGCTTAGCCTCAGATATCATTTCTTCTCTGGTACCATCAATTTGTTTTTTATTACAGAGTCTCTTACTGGACCCTGAAGTTTGCCAATTAGACTAGGCTGGTTGGCCAGCAAGCCCTAGGGAGCATCTTTTCTCTACCTCTCCAGTGTTGAGATTACAAGCATATGCCACTACAACAAGTATTTTAATGTAGTTGCTGGGAATTGAACTCAATTTTCATGCTTGCATGGCATGTACTTTGTACATACTGAGTCGTGATTCCAGTTTCTTCCTTGTTTTTTAAAATGGTTTTACTCAGAGGCCTATTACAGTTAAATAATGTGATACTCCAGTTTTTAAAAGGATTACCTTTTTCTTGCCTGTTTTAAAGACATAATTATTTTAAAAATTTATATTCCATAGCATGAATAAACTTTGTAAATTAGATTATTTCAACATATCTTAATCCAGAATTATATATGAATACCCACATATGGAAATGAAAGAACAGAGAAACAGGTTGTTTTCTTATGAGTCTGTGATAATGGAACATTGTTGCAATAGTAATGGAACAAGATTACACTGCTA